>NC_082684.1:79491973-79846348 GCF_949987515.2 Delphinus delphis | reverse complement strand
TCATTTCGTGTTAAAATAGCCAGGTTGTCAAGGGCTTTGACTTTTCAGAGATGAGCACTAGAAATACATAAATACATAGATGTCTTTTTACAAAGGCTTTTTCTAACCAAATTTATCTGCAGAGGGATATAAAAGACAAACGTGTTGACAAATGACAAGATGTTACTCCCTGTAAAAATATTATTGCATGCACACAATTTCCTGTTATGGTGCATATATTGAATGCAACTTTGTTCAAGATGAACTGCATATTAAGAGAAATCTTGCCTCTGATCTGTTCTAGCTTGATTCTGAATGCTCTGGAAGTAGCTATTTAAAAAAGCTTGCCCTGAACCTAATAATCACAAATAGATGTGAATTTCCCCCAAGAGATGCCACAAATTTAAAAAATGGATTTTATTTGGATCAAAAGTAGTTTTGGCCAGAAATTGATAAAAATATTTCAGATAAAGTATATGAGGGATGTGGCTCTGGAGACACATTAGGAGTGTTACTGCCAACCTCTGCTAAAACGCACGCTCTTCAATAATGATGTACAGATAGTCATGTGGTTATTTTAATTTACTATCTATATTTCAGTTAAGTCAAAGTCTTAAAGATAAATCTGGGCATCAGAAATATTATTCATCTTTTTGAGGTTAGTTACAAACTAACCTCATAAGTGTTTATGTATAATTGGTTCTAATATATTGATTACCCAAAGAATATATATTATACTTCCAATATCTACTAGCATTAATAACAAGATCTTGTAGTCCAATTTATTATTTAGCTGAGTTGGATTATCTTTTGGTACAGATATCAAATGTTAAAAAGGATGTAACAGGAATTCATATATTCTTATTCTCCATCAAACCTGGCGTATTTAAATCTAGGTTAATATCACATCACGTTATCATAATTAATGAGTGAAAATTGAAGCCAGCAACTGGAATAAGTTACACACAAAAAGAGCAAATCTGAATGCACTTTTATTAAGCAACTCAGGACTCTTGGACATAGAACTCATTTGGCTTCAAAAAAACATGTCACAGAGGGCATCAGACCTCGGCTAGGGTTATGAACCTAGATGTCTTATTCAACTGTTGAGCCAAAATAACTCTAGCCAAAGGCTATTCAGTATTCTCAGTGTTAATTACAGTTGTCCTGGTGTTTTATGTTATGTCTGGAAAGAGCAGGACAAACAAGCCCATTCTGAATTAGACAAGGCACATGGTAGACACAACACTGAACTCCACGTCTATATTTGGGCTTCAGCATGGGCAAATCCTAACTGTGTTTGGCAGAAATGCAGGTCTAATGATCCTCCCAAGACTAATCCAAACACAGGCAAATGGCTGGTTTTAGTAAAGTTTTCATCATACCACGTTTCGTGTAAGAAATAGGTCCACTGCTTTGCCCAAATTTTATTTGAAGTCAATATTTAACTGTAAATTTTTCCTACTGTCTTCTCCAGCCTACATATCTTACAGAGCCACCACAAACAACAAGCAAAATATTTTCCCATTAGATCTTCAGGGTGGGGATTCTATTGAGGTCAGTGTTTCAGAGCTTGGTACAGGATGTCCCTTCAGCTTTCTGAATCCTGGCTCAGTGAAATCACTGATAAGCTGAGCCTTTGCTCTTGATTTCCCACAGAACTGAGGGAAAAAAAAAAAGGATAGCTGAAGTGACTTGGGAGAAATGGGTAAAATGTATTTTCCCAGCACGGCAAGCTCGCCCTGCCCCCCACCACATACTCCCACACACCATCTCTGTCTCTTTTTTATTTTTTTCTTCCTCTTTGGCTTATGCTGTTCTTTTTTGGTCTCTGGCCCTAGTTATGACAGCTGATTGACATAGCTGGCAGTTCCCTTGGTGTCTGGTTAGGCAGAATTCCCCCTGCAAAACTAGGATGCAAAACAAAGAACAGACAACAGTGTAGAAAGGAAGACCGAACAAAACAAAACCAAGAATGAAGCAATGTTGTTTGCTGACAATATTTTTAAGTTTTTCAGAAAGAGAGAGCAAACCTTTAAAAGATTGTTTTAATTTTCTGTGTTATTTTTTCTTCCCTCTTCTCTTTCTAGCCATCCCTTCCCCCCACCCCATACACACCACTTTTTGGCTTCCATTTCTCCATCTGCCTTCTTCCTTGTATTTTTTTTCCTGAGTCATAAACATTTTATCAATAAGAAGTCTTCCTATTTCTTACCTTCCTCAGAGCCAAGCATTTGTATTATCTTATTTATTTTTCCACATGGAGGGTAGAATCATGATTGCATCAAGTGAAATTGTGAGCAATTATTACTCTGCCTCCTTTTATTTAAGACCTTTCTTCTATTCTTCTACAGGAAACTAGACTTCATGCTGCCCCCAATACTACCACTAGGCAGGGTCCAACACCCGCAGCCTGAGATACTCTTCACTGAAATCTTCTTACATGATAGATGGCCCTCTCTATTTTCCCTCTGTTGGGTGGATCATGTGTCTGAGAAGTTTCTCTCAGTTCTCTATCACATTTCAAAAGATCATATAAAATTACATTCATTGAACTGTTGGTAACTTAATACATCATCCCTTTGATAGTATATTCTTTTTAGTATTATTAAGGCAAAGAAATAAATATAAGCTGGAAATGCAGGCTTCAGCAACTGGCCTTCTGAATTTTTTTTTATTTTATAATGCAACTAGCTATACTGTTTAGGACAGAGATTTGTCCTATGTATCAGGCAGGGTCCTAGAAACTCCTAGAAACTCCACTTTTTCTTATAGTAACTTTGTATAAAATTTGAGCTCAATACTTTTTTATTGCTCATATTTATGCATTTAGTATTCCTGAACTTTTAGATGGAGGCTTAGCTTACATAGCTTTTTTACCTTCACAGAGAATTCTCTTATGTTATTTTTGTGTACGGTTTATCTATCTATCTATCTATCTATCTATCTATCTATCTATCTATCTATCTATCTATAATATCTGATAAAGGACTTGCATCCAGAATATATAAAGAACTCTTAAAAGTCAAAACCATGAAAACAAGCAATCCAATTGAAAAATGGCAAAAGACTGAACAGATGTTTGACTTCACCAAGAAGATACGTAGATGGCAAATTCCATACATAGAGAGATAAGATACAAAGATGCTCAATATCATTAGTCACTAGAGACATACAAAACTGAAACCATGAGATACTACTACACACCTATTAGAAGGGCTAAAATTAAAAACACTGATCATGCCAAATATTGGTGAAGACGTAGAGGAACTGGAACTCTTCATACACTGCTGATAGGAATGTAAAATATTACAACTTCTTTGGAAAATAGTTTGGTAGTTTCTGAAAAACTTAAACCCACGCCTACCCTATGATCTAGTCTTTCTACCCCTTGGTGCTTACACAAGAGACATGAAAGCATATGTCCATGCAAAGACTTGTATGCAAAAGTTCATAGCAGTTTTATTTATAACACTCTCACACTGGAAACAACCTAAATATCCAATAACAGGTGAGCAGATAAACAAATTGTGACATATCCACACACTAGAATACTACTGAGCATTAAAAAAGAATGAATTAATGTTATATACATGCAACAACATGGATAAATCTAAGTAAAAAAAAAAAAAAGAAAAAGATAACAAACTTTATAATGCAATTTATATAAAACTCTAAGAAAATGCAAACTAATCTACCGTGACAGAAAGCAGATCAGTGATTGCCTGGAGGGGAGCTGAGTTAGGCAGGAGGGTGAGATCACAAAAGAGCACTAGGGAACTCTCAGGGATGATGGATATGTTCACTATCTTGAGTGTGGTGAGGGTGTCACATGTCACAGCTTGTCCAGTTGCACACTTTAAATATGTGCAATTTATTGTATGCCAATTATATCCCAATAAAAATAATCTAGTGGCTTGCCTTTTGAGACTTCTTTGCTCTGTTTTCTGCCACCTACATTTAATTGACTTTCTCTTTCCTTTTTCCATTAAATTTTAATTCTACCTCCAGCAGTTCCTCCTCATTATGGGACCCTGTCCTGCAAGGGAGCCGTGGCATCAGTTTTGAGAGTGTGTGGGAGCTAAGCAAGGGCCATGGGTTGCTTGAACTTTTCAGCTCTTAGAGTAAGCAAAACCTCTTCCAGTTTGAGCTGCTTCTTAAATTGATCCACCACATTGCAGGGAGCACCTTTTGTCTACTTTGAGGCTCTATTCTTCTCACCCCATTGCTTCTTTCCACTTTCTCTCTCACTGACATCAATAGCATGCAGCTCTTATGGCTGTACATGGTTTGCCCCTATCCACTTGTCTTTTGGGGTTCATGAGGATACCTTATCACCTAGTTTTATCTTAAGGGTTATTATGGGGTTTTTATTTAGCTATTTTTTCTCTCTGTTTTTATACAGATTTTATAAAGGAAATTCCAAAAACTGCACTGCCAATGCTATCTCCATCTTCTTAAAATCCGTGGTTGACCTTCTTTTGAATTTTTGAGATTCCTTTTTTTCAGGAATACTTTTCTTTCTCTGTTGACAAGAATCAAACATCGTGCTTTGGTAAGGCATCACATACTAAAATTGGTCATTCATTCAAGTAATATTTGTTGAGTGCCTCCTACATGCCAGGTACTGTTCCAAGCTTTGGAGATGCAGTGGTGAACAAGGTAGATAAGGTCCCTGCTTGCATGTGGCTTAAATTCAAGAGGGGAGACGGGCTGACAAATAAAATAAATAAATAATACATTGATATGGTCTGAATGTTTGTGTCCCCCAAAATTCATATGTTGAATTCTTAATCCCCAAGATTATGGTATTAGGAGGTAGAGCCTTTGGGAAGTGATTATAAGGGCTTAGTGCCTTTATAAAAGAGGACCCAGAGAGCTCCCTTGCCCCTTCCACCATGGAGGACACAGCAAGGAGATGATATCTATAAACCAGGAAGCAGGCCCTCACCAGCCACCAAATCTGCTGGCACCATGATCTTGGACTTTCTGGCCTCCAGAACTATGAAAAAGAAATGCTTGTTGCTTACAAGTCACCCAGTTTATGGTGTTTTGTTATAGCAACCTAAATAGACTAAGACATATAAATACAGTAATATATTATTTCAGTTTTTTAAATTGTCAGCATGGGTTGTAATTGAACCCCTGGTAATAAATGATGTCACTTGGAAAGAGTATGTAGAATTAGAAGAAACATAACCCTCAATCATATTAAAAGTTCAGGTGCAGAATTAAAAGAGAACCCATGAAACAGGCTGAGAAGAAAAATCAGAGAGATGGAAGTAGGACGGGAAATCAGGGTTAGAAAAGAAAATGGAGAAGAGTTTATAAAAGGAGGAAGATTATGATTTCATGGAGCTTGTCCATGAAGAAAGGAGAAAGGGCAGTAGCAGAAAAAAAAAGATGCAGCTCTCAACAGTTTGTTTTGTTAGAGAGAAACTTGGTGGTTTCGGTTACAGTGAGGAAGTATTAAAAAAAAAAAAAAAGAAAGAAAGAAACAGTCATTTTTATACCACTAGAATCTCTGTATGGAGCACGTCCAAAAATTTCCCAGCAAGCTTTGATGGAATTAGGGCCAGGCACGGTGCTAGGCACTGGGTATGTAGAGACATAAACCCATCCTCTCCTGCCCCATAAAATACTCACCATCTAGTGGAAAGGGTAGCAAATAGACTTAATTTATAAATTACATTAACTATCTTAAATTGGCTACATCAGCATTGTGTGCTAGATTGTAAATTAGCTGGTAGAATTTTATTCCTTCAAGGGGCCATAGCAAATATCTACTGCCTTTTTTACATGATAAAACTAAGTCATAAAAAGTTTAAATAGCTTGTCTAAGGCTACTACAGCACATTAATAGAAGATTCCCAATTAGGACAGAGTGTCCAGACTCCCAGGAATGTTTTTACTCGAACAGCACAATACCTTACTAAAAGCTTACATATTCATGTTATTTTTAAATACTCCATGCATGTTTTAAATATTTAAAATCTAAATAGTCAATTTCAGCAAGAAAAGCAAACTTGGATAAATCTGAAACCATCCTGTTACCAACATCTAGAAATAATGGAAAAACACAACAAAAGTTTTAATGCATGTCTAACTTTGAAAGGAAAAAAAGGAAAGTCCCAGGTGGTAGAAACCAGGGAACTAAAAGCCCTAATTGTAAGCACATGAGCTGACTCTGCAGTTGCCCTGAGGAAGGGTCCTTTAGTTTGGTAACAGCCAGAGGCTTAGGGTTACAAAACACAGGAGACAAAACCTTGGGCCTTTATGATGCAAGGTATTAGAACTGAAACTGAGCATAAAGTCAGAACTTTCAAAGCCACACCCTCAGAGTAAAGGATAACAGAAAGAAAATAGACCACCACCCAAGGGAGATTACAAGGAAGTTTGTCTATGAACTCTAGGGAAAAGAAAATGATAAAAATCTCAAGCAACATGCACAAATTTAGAGACTGAACTTAGATCACCTTCATAGTTCAAGATTCCCCTAAAAATGAGAAATTAATTAAAAAATTAATTTTTCTCTAGGGACACAAAGCAGAAGTAAAAGTAAAACCACTCTGGAGGGATACTTCTTAAATCCGAAGGCAGAGAATTCACACACACACACACACACACACAGACACACACACACGCCCGCTGACACAGCACCACTAAAGATGAGCTCGCAGTTAAAACTGACAAAACACACATAAGCAAAAGTCAGCAACAAACCAATGGGAGGATTAACTGCCTGTAGCAAATGTTGATTGCCCTGCCAGTATGCTTTTGGCTTTGGACTTTACCACTTCATGTTTGTTGTCAACTCCCAACTGCAGGTACCAGCATGACTGCCTGAGGGCTGTCTCTAAAGCAGCAGCAATAAAGATGCAGACATAGAGAATGGACTTGAGGACACAGGGTGGGAAGGGGAAGCTGGATAAAGTGAGAGAGTAGCATTGATGTACATACACTACCAAATGTAAAATGGATGGTTAGCGGGAAGCTGCTGCATAGCACAGGGAGATCAGCTCGGTGCTTTGTTGACGACCTAGAGGGGTGGGATAGGGAGGGGGTGGGGGACTGAACAGGGAGGGGATATGGGGATATATGTATACATACAGCTGATTCACTTTGTTGTACAGTAGAAACTAACACAACATTGTAAAGCAATTATCCTCTAATTAAGATATACAAAAAAAAAAAAAAAAAAGCAGCAGCATAAGCCACTCTATCCTTGCACATAGCAGGCTACATGTTCCAAGGAGTTAACACCCTCAGAGCAACCCTCAACCAATGACTAATATGTAAATATCCCAGCACCCTTGCTGCTGGGCAAGGGAGGGAGGTGTGATAACTCAGAAGTATTCTAGCTGTTTCCCACACATTTCCTTCACCTCCCAAATAAACCACTTGCACCTGAATTTTCTCAAGGTTGACTTCTGGAGAAACCAGAGCTAATAAAATAATAGAACAACAATCTGAACAAGAATATAATGCAAATACATTTAACAGTGTTAAAGACATGAAAGAAGGGATAGAAACTGTTAAGCCAAGAGCTATACCTAAGGGGAAAAGAAAAGGCATATTTAGAAAGAAATGAATAGAAGTTACAGAATAAAAATTGCCATCATTGAAACTTTAGTAAATGAGTTAACCAGAAGGTTAGATATAAACATGAGTTAATTAGTAAACAAAAGCATAAATCTTGGGAAACTATTAAGAATACAGCACAGACAGTAAAAGAAAAAAATCGATGAAAAATATTAAAAATAGTTAAAAGCTTAGGGGATAGACCAAGAATTACCAATATATCTCTAATGGATAACATAAAATAAATGGAATAAAAAATAGTATTCAAAGATGCAATAGCTTAGATTTTTCTAAAATCAAAGAAAGTCAAGAATACCCAGATTCAAGAAACACAAGTCCTGAGTAGGATATATAAAAGAAGTAATGATCACTTATTTAGATGGAGGAACTAAAGCCAAGGTTGTACTAAAATACTAGGTAATAAAAGCATGCTAGAAAGAGATGGTTATAGAAGTTAAAATACTCTAATGATCTTGTATTGCTTAAAAAGGAACATAGGGCTTCCCTGGTGGTGCAGTGGTTGAGAGTCCGCCTGCCGATGCAGGGGACACGGGTTCGTGCCCCGGTCCGGGAAGATCCCGCATGCCGCGGAGCGGCTGGGCCCGTGAGCCATGGCCACTGAGCCTGCGCGTCTGGAGCCTGTGCTCCGCAATGGGAGAGGCCACAACAGTGAGAGGCCCGCGTACCACAAAAAAAGAAAAGAAAAGAAAAGAAAAGAATATTATCAGTAATTTAAAAATCAAAGTGACAAAGGAAAAATTTTAAAGGCATATTGTTTGTGTCAATTAGCTATTGCTCTGTAACAAACCACCCCCAAATCCAGTAACTTAAAAATGTAAGTATTTATACTTGCTCACAAGTCCCAAATCAGCTGGGAACTTGTGCTGATATGGACCAGGCTCAGCTGCCCGTGACTTGGCTCACCCATGCATCTATATTCAGCTAGGGAGTTGGCCAGAGGCTGCTGGCCTAGGATGGCTTCACTGCACGCTAGCTCTTAGATGAGGCAAGGAAGGAAATGGGCTATATCACTCATCATCCAGTAGGGTAGCTTGAACAGTTGCAGGATTCTAAGAAAGAAAAGAAACGCAACAGGCCTCTCAAGGCCCAGACTTAGAAGTGGCACTCTGTTATTTCTACTTCATTCTTTTGGCCAAAGCAAGTCACAAACCAACTTGGGGTGGTGAAATAGACTCCACCTTTTCACAAGAGGAACTACAAAGTCATGGCAAAGAGCATGGACATCTATAGAGGCCATCAACTGGAATTATCAATATAATCAAACTACCACACTCAGCAAGTACAAACAAAAATAAAGCCAATAATACTACACTATAATAGAAAATATATTTTAAGTTTAAGAGCAATTAAGATAATCAGAACCAGTATATCTTATGAAAAATGAATATGTCATAGAAAGCTATAAAAATGTCAAGCCTATATCTACTTAATAAAAACAACTCTAAAATATCTGACTAAATTACATAGAAAATTTACAAGTTCATAATTACAATAAGTGGTATTAAGGGACCACACAAATTGATCAAAAAGACTGAAAATTAATAAGGATATATAGAAGATGTGAACAGCAATATAATCACATTTAATCTAATTAACATATATAGAGTTCTGCATCTGAACATTGATGTATACACATTTCTTTTAAGCTTATATTGGAACATTTACAAAACTGATCATGTAATTAGCCCAAAACAAAGTACCAATGAGTACTGAAGAAATTATACCATACCTACCATTTTATATCTCTGACCACAAAGCACAAAAGGAGAAAAATCAGAAATTTATATCGATAAGATAGCTACTCCCTAGTATTAAAAGATAGTCCCTCCACCAAAACAAACAACAGAAACAAACAAAAAACTCTTAAGTTTGGAAATTTAAAAACACACACATAATGAATCAACATTGAAGTCGTAATGGTAATTAGCAAAATTTAAACCTGAAGAACAATGAATATATTGCACATTAATATTGAAGGGTGTAGCTAAAGCAGTACTTAGAAGAAACTATATAGTCTGTGGAATACCAACTAGCAATAAAAATCATGAGACAAATATAATAGGTAATGTTAATTCAACATTAATGCTCTGTATATTTTCATTTAATCTCAGAACAATCAACCCACTGAGTTGACTACTATCATGAATTTACAAATGAGGAAATTGGATCTCAGAACTTCACTAATTTGCTCAAAGTTACAGAGTAAGCAACAGAGACAGGATTCAAACTGAGGCCTTCTTACACCACAGCTCATGCACTTAGGTGATATATAACTACGTATGTATGTAGTGCCATGAAACGATCTCTAAGAGGCATTTTTTAGGTAAAACAGCAAGATTTCTAGTAATTCCTATGCATAAACCCATTTATGTAGTATCAAATTCTAAGACTAGGTATAGATTTATATAAATAAATATTTTATTTCTTAAGTATTAAGAATGGAAGTGAGGAGAACATAGGGTAAGAGGGAATGTTCAAGTTTTGGACTATGCGTACTCACTGAGTATTTTTATATTGTGAATATACTCATATATTACTTGCATACTTAATTCAGAGTGGAAGGGGAGATGGTAAATTTGAAAATGATGTTGGAAAATAGTTCTAGAGCAAAAACTTCAAAATATAAATGCACAAAAATCTATATACAGTTGACCCTTGAAGAACACGGGTTTGAACTACACAGATCCACTTATAAGTATATTTTTTTTCAATAAATACACGTTACAGTACTACACTATCCACTGCTGGTTCAATCTGCTGATGTGGAACTGTATATATGGAGGGCAGACTGTACTGTTATATTTGGATTTTCAACTGTGTGGGGTCAGTGCCCTAGCTTCCACATTGTTCAAGTGTCAAGTATATATGCATGTAAGAGCAAACAAGTTGTTCAAACTAGTAGTCTGGAGAAACAGTACTAGGTGTGTGTATGTTCTATATACATACAGTTTCAATTTGCCCTTTGGAGTAAGTTTGGATTATTCTCCAGGTTTGGATTATTCTCACATTGAAATAGCCTTCAAAGAGCTAACAAAGACTTGATTATATAAAGATTAACTTACTTTATTTAACACAAAAACTGTGTACCAATCACTATTCTAGATTCTGTGATATAACAATGAATTAAGATCATAGTAATTTCCCTAAAGAAACTTAGAGGTTAGTAGAACTTGTTGGATCTCTGTGCTCTATATTTAATACTAGAGGTCAGGATGTCAGTGGCTAATACATAGGATTTCTGGAGAAAAGAGAAATCAGAACTGATTTAAAAATGCAAAAAATAAGTAGGTATCTGAAGATCCAAAGCAAAATTAGCAAAGATAAAAAGAGACGTAAACAATGGAGGGGGAGGGTGGTTGGAGACATGTTTTGTTTTGTTTCCCTGAAATCACCTGTGTGCATCACTTTTTAGATGATGAAAATCTTTTTTCTATTGCCACCACACATTCACAACCACCTTCTTATAACATTTGTCCTACCCTTGCTTATATCCCAAGAAATACCTTCAACACAAGCATTCCAAAGGGTATGGTGAATTTCCCTCAATCAGAACAATTTTCAATATCAGAAGCATTTCAACCTGTTCTGAACTTGTTATTATCATACTTTCTTGCTGCTTTGGGGTTTAATCTTCCCAATTTAGCTGACAATTACAGAGCAGGCAGGCAAATTCTCTAAGCAGTTATGCCTAGGGGGTCCATGACAGAGTAACGTTCTTACAGACCATCGGAGCACTGGATTGACTAAATAGTTTCTGAGAAAAAGGAAAAAACAGCTGAGCATGTCAAATTAGATTGAAATCCTAAGTACTTAACCCACTGAGGTACAGAAGACTAACATGTGGAGCACAAAGAAAAAAAAAATGTTGTCTTCTTTATTAAATTTCTAAAAACCTGTACAATCTGGGCAAATAATGGTACTAGAAGAAATAATCTGAAAGATTACAGATGGCAAATATTTGACGTGTTTTAGGAGGTGAAATTTGTGACTTTAACCAAAGTGTTTTTCAGAGTATTTTGTATTTAAAAAGGATTTCCACTTTTATTTTCTCAATAGACTTTAGAATAGCAAAGGAAATACAAATACCTCATGTTAGACAGGAAAACAAAAACTCAAAAGAGTAAAATGACTTAACCAGGGTCACACATTAGGATTCAATGCCTCTGTTATTAGCAAAAACAGAACAATAAATCTGTTCCTTCTGACCCTCTTTGTCTTGATGACTACCTATTGCAAATTTAATTCCATCCTTAGGAGTCTTCTCTAGTTACCCAGGTTTGATTGCTAAGTTTACAAATAAGGAGATCCACTTGAGGCTAGGTCTCTTCTTCTTGAATGGATTCCCAAAGTATGAGGCAAAGAAAGAAAACTGTTTATCTATATTGGATATTTTTACGTTACCTGAAAGTTACTGATTTTTGTAACAGAGGCATTTGTGGCTAGAGCCAAAATAACATACTGTCTGATTAAAAGATGTTATAATAACGCTATTCTTTTGAGAACTGTTTTTTTTAATTTAAATTTAGCTCCTGATAAGAGAGAAATATATGCCGGAGGGATAAGAGAGAACAAGTGTCAATGCACTGACTTGAATCTTTGGCCGTAAATCATGTTCTTTAGGCCATTTGTTAGTCGTAAATATCTAATCACCTCAATACTCTCTTTTACTGCCTAAGGAAGATGAGACTCTGCTAAATATTTATAAATGGCAATTGTGTATACAAACTATGCTATTTTCTGGTATGAGGGAATGCAAATAAGACTGAGCAAAATATATATATATAAATAAAAGCACCAGCTTGCTTTTCCCAGGAAAGTATATCGTGGGACCCTTGGCACTTTTCTATTTGCTATTCTATATTAAGCTAACCTTGAGCTAAAGTACTATGAGACAATGAAAAACAAAAAAGAGCAAGAAGCATGCAGAATGTTTAAGGAGGGCTGGGATCATCAGTCTAGGTGTGGGGGAGGAAAAGGAGAAAGAAATCACAGAGTTATAATCTAGTTGGGAGGAGAATACCTACACACACGAACTGACTTATCTGGCGTGATGGACTATCAGCAAGTGTAAACTAATATGCACGAAAATTCCATTAACCAGCACCATTAGGCAATTAGCATGGACTGAAATTAATTCCATTTTTTCAGTCATATGTGTTTAGCTTGGGGGTGGGGAATGGCAAAGTACCACACACACACACATTTTTATCATTTAAAAACTTTCCAAAATGTGCTTTTGGACCTTTACTGTTCTAGAAGTAAAATATAGTTACAGTAACCATGGATATTGGGTTTTCTGGGACAGCTCCCATTTCAAATACTTGGCAACACTGCTTCCATTAATCTTTCAATCCGGATTTTGTAAAGACTTGAGGCTATCAAGCTGAATATCAGCAACCTCATATAGATCTGCAGATTAAGAAGTTATAACAGGTTGCCATAAATGCATGTAATGCATGAACATACTCTGTAAGTTTCTTTTATGAAAAATATGTTTATTTTATTACCAGATTTCCTTTAAAAATAAAGCATATCAAAGAGATTACAGGGTTTCCCTGGTGGCGCAGTGGTTGAGAGTCCACCTGCTGATGCAGGGGACGCGGGTTCGTGCCCCGGTCCGGGAGGATCCCACATGCCGCAGAGCGGCTGGGCCCGTGAACCATGGCTGCTGAGCCTGCGCGTCCGGAGCCTGTGCTCCGCAACGGGAGAGGCCACGGCAGTGAGAGGCCCGCGTACCGCAAAAAAAAAAAAAAAAAAAAAAAAAAAAAAGAGATTACAGTTTGTCCAAGATCCTAGTTAATTTATCTAACAAAGAGTTCACAAGTATAAAGAAAACATTCATAGAGACCTGACCAGAGTCAATGAAGTTACTCCAGATGTTGGACTCTAGTCATGACTATGAAAATATAAACTGGCATTTTAGATACACTGCAATATTAATTATAACATCATGCCAGACAGTGTAGATTAGTCGACTCAAAACTTTTTCCCCAAAAACTTTCTTCCTTGCCTTCCTCTACTCTAAATATTGGAAAGCTGAATATTCCATTTCCCAGCCTCTCTTGTAACTAAGGTGGCCATGTGATAGTTCTCTACCATGGGAGATAGGCAGAATTCTGTTGAAAAAGGCTTTCCTTACAGAACAAAAGGGCAAAGCATCACGAAGTACTGTTTTCCCCTTTTTCCTGTTGAAAATACAGATGCCTGGAGGTTCAATAGTCATCCTTATACCAATGAATTAACACAGTAAGATAAAGATGAAGAAAACCCCAGAGATGTGGACCCTGGTAGTTCAAAGCTACTACATCATTGCCAGAAGCAACACTTTGTGACTTTTGTTGTATGCAAGACCAAAAAAAAAAAAAAAACAACCCTTTTTTTTTGAGCTATTGTTTACTCTGGTACTTAAAGCTGAACACACTCCTAACTAATGAAAATGTCTCCCATTTTTACACACTTTCCCCTCATTGTTTCTAACCACAAACACGTGAAGTAAGCTAAGTATTAGTGTAGAAGTAGTAACAAGATTAACAATTATAGTAACAATAGTAATAATGATGATAATAATGATAGCTTAGATTTATAGAAATTACCATGTGCTGCTAGTATGCTTAGTGTTTTGTTTTGTTTTGTTTTTTAACATCTTTATTTGAGTATAATTGCTTTACATTGGTGTGTTAGTTGCTGCTGTATAACAAAGTGAATCAGCTATACTTATACATATATCCCCATATCCCCTCCCTCTTGCGTCTCCCTGCCACCCTTCCTATCCCATCCCTCTAGGTGGTCACAAAGCACCGAGCTGATCCCCTGTGCGATGCGGCTGCTTCCCACTAGCTATCTCTTTTACATTTGGTAGTGTATATATGTCCATGTCACTCTCTCATTTCGTCTCAGCTTACGCTTCCGCCTTACCGTGTGCTCAAGTCCATTCTCTACGTCTGCATCTTTATTCCTGTCCTGCCCCTACATTCTTCAGAACCTTTTTTTTTTTTTGATTCCATATATATGAGTTAGCATATGGTATTTGTTTTTCTCTTTCTGACTTACTTCACTGTGTATGACAGATTTGAGATCCATCCACTTCACTACAAATAACTCAATTTTGTTTCTTTTTATGGCTGAGTAATATTCCATTGTATGTATGTGCCATATCTTCTTTATCCATTCATCATTGATGGACACTTAGGTTGCTTCCATGCCAGGTTGCTTCCATGGCCTGGCTATTGTAAATAGTGCTGCAGTGAACATTGTGGTACATGTTTCTTTTTGAATTATGGTTTTCTCTGGATATATGCCCAGTAGTGGGATTGCTGGGTCATATGGTAGTTCTATTTTTAGCTTTTTAAGGAACCTCCATACTGTTCTCCATAGTGGTTGTATCAATTTACATTCCCACCAACAGGGTAAGAGGGTTCCCTTTTCTCCACACCCTCTGCAGCATTTATTGTTTGTAGATCTTTTTGATGATGGCCATTCTAACCAGTGTGAGGTGATACCTCATTGTAGATTTGATTTGCATTTCTCAAATAATTAGTGATGTTGAGTATCCTTTCATGTCTTGTCAATCTGTATATCTTCTTTGGAGAAATGTCTGTTTAGGTCTTCTGCCCATTTTTGGATTGGGTTGTTTGTTTTTTTGATATTGAGCTGCATGAACTGCTTGTATATTTTGAAGATTAATCCTTTGTCAGTTTCTTCATTTGCAAATATTTTCTCCCATTCTGAGGGTTGTCTTTTCGTCTTGTTGATGGTTTCCTTTGCTGTACAAAAGGTTTTAAGATTTATTAGGTCCCATTTGTTTATTTTTGTTTTTATTTCCATTTCTCTAGGAGGTGGGTCAAAAAGGTGCTTGCTGTGATTTTTGTCATGGAGTGTTCTGCGTATGTTTTCCTCTAAGAGTTGGATAGTGTCTGGCCTTACACTTAGGTTTTTAAACCATTTTGAGTTTATTTTTGTGTATGGTGTTAGGGAGTGTTCTAATTTCATTCTTTTACATGTAGCTGTCCAGTTTTCCCGGCACCACTTATTGAAGAGGGTGACTTTTCTCCATTGTATATTCTTTCCTCCTTTATCAAAGACAAGGTGACCATATGTGTGTGGGTTTATCCCTGGGCTTTCTATCCTGTTCTATTCATCTATATTTCTGTTTTTGTGCCAGTACCATACTGTCTTGATTACTGTAGCTTTGTAGTATAGCCTGAAGTCAGGGAGCCTGATTCCTCCAGCTCTGTTTTTCTTTCTCAATATTGCTTTGGCTATTCGGGGTATTTTGTGTTTCCATGCAAATTGCAAAATTTTTTCTTCTAGCTCTGTGAAAAATGCCATTGGTAGTTTGATAGGGATTGCATTGAATTTGTACATTACTTTGGGTAGGATAGTCATTTTCACAATGTTGATTCTTCCCATCCAAGGACAGGGTATATCTCTCCATCTGTTGGTATCACCTTTAATTTCTTTCATCAGTGTCATACAGTTTTCTGCATAGAGGTCTTTTGTCTCCTTAGGAAGGTTTATTCCTAGGTATTGTATTCTTTTTGTTGCAATGGGAAATGGGAGTGTTTCCCTAATTTCTCTTTAAGATTTTTCATCATTAGTGTATAGGAATGTAAGAGATTTCTGTGCATTAATTTTATATCCTGCTACTTTACCAAATTCATTGATTAGCTCTAGTAGTTTTCTGGTAGCATCTTTAGGATTCTCTATGTATAGTATCATGTCATCTGCAAACAGTGACACTTTTACTTCTTTTCTGATTTGGATTCATTTTATTTCTTTTTCTTCTCTGATTCCTGTGGCTAAAACTTCCAAAACTATGTTGAAAAATAGTGGTGAGAGTGGGCAACCTTGTCTTGTTCCTAATCTTAGTGGAAATGGTTTCAATTTTTCACCATTGACAATGATGTTGGCTGTGGTTTTTGTCATATATGGCCTTTATTATGGTGAGGTAAGTTCCCTCTATGCCTACTTTCTGGAGAGTTTTTATCATAAATGGGTGTTGAATTTTGTCAAAAGCTTTTTCTGTGTCTATTGAGATGATCATATGGTTTTTCTCCTTCAATTTGTTAATATGGTGTATCACATTGACTGATTTGAATATATTGAAGAATCCTTGCATCCCTACGATAAACCTCACTTGATCATGGTGTATGATCCTTTTAATATGCTGTTAGATTCTGCTTGCTAGTATTTTGTTGAGGATTTTTGCATTTGTGATCATCAGTGATATTAGCTTGTAGTTTTCTTTTTTTGTGACATCTTTGTCTGGTTTTGGTATTAGGGTGATGGTGTCCTCGTAGAATGAGTTTGGGAGTGTTCCTCCCTCTGCTATATTTTGGTAGAGTTTGAGAAGGATAGCTGTTAGCTCTTCTCTGATTGTTTGATAGAATTCGCTTGTGAATCCATCTGGTCCTGGGCATTTGTTTGTTGGAAGATTTTTAATAACAATTTCAATTTCCGTGCTTGTGATTGGTCTGTTTATATTTTCTACTTTTTTCTGGTTCAGTCTCGGAAGGTTGTGCTTTTCTAGGAATTTGTCCATTTCTTCCAGGTTGTCCATTTTATTGGCATATAGTTTGATTATAGAAATCTCTCATGATCCTTTGGATTTTTTTTTTACCATCTTTATTTGAGTATAATTGCTTAACAATGGTGTGTCAGTTTCTGCTTTATAACAAAGTGAATCAGCTATACATATACATATATCCCCATATCTCCTCCCTCTTGCATCTCCCTCCCACCCTCCCTATTCCACCACTCTAGGTGGTCACAAAGCACTGTGCTGATATCCCTGTGCTATGTGGCTGCTTCCCACTAGCTATCTATTTCACATTTGGTTGTATATATAAGTCCATGCCACCCTCTCACTTCATCCAGGCTTACCCTTCCCCCTCCCCGTGTCCTCAAGTCCATTCTCTACGTCTGCATCTTTATTCCTGTCCTGCCTCTAGGTTCATCAGAACAATTTTTTTTTTTTTAAGATTCTATATATTTGTGTTACCATACGGTATTTGTTTTTCTCTTTCTGACTTACTTCACTCTCTAAGACAGACCCTAGGTCCATCCACCTCACTACAAATAGCTCTGTTTCATTTCTTTTTATGGCTGAGTCATATCATTGTATATATGTGCCACATCTTCTTTATCCATTCATCTGTCAATGGACACTTAGGTTGCTTCCATGTCCTGGCTATTGTAAACAGAGCGGCAATGAACATTGTGGTACATGACTCTTTGAATTGTAATTTTCCCAGGGTATATGCCCAGTAGTGGGATTGCTGTGTCATATGGTAATTCTATTTTTAGTTTTTTAAGGAACTTGCCTACTGTTCTCCATAATGGCTGTATCGATTTATATTCCCACCAACAGTGCAAGAAGATTCCCTCTTCTCCACAACCTCTCCAGCATTTATTGTTGTAGATTTTTTGATGATGGCCATTCTGACTGGTGTGAGGTGATACCTCATTGTAGTTTTGATATGCATTTCTCTAATGATTAGTGATGTTGAGCATTCTTTCATGTGTTTGTTGGCGATCTGTATATCTTCTTTGGAGAAATGTCTATTTAGGTCTTCTGCCCATTTTTGGATTGGGTTCTTTGGGTTTTTTTGTTTTGGTTTTCTAAGAGCCTTACTGGTTTTTCTATTTATAAAAGGATGCAAACCCTTTGAAATAATTTTAACGAAATACAGAAAAGGAGAAAGAAAAAATAAAAATCACCTGCAAATTTTGCTACCCAGTGATATGACCACTGTTCATGCATGGGTGAACATCCTTCTAGATGCCTGTTGGCATATAAAATAGCTCCAATTTATTTTCCAGCCTTACAAGAAATTCATCAGATGGGCAATATTATCTTTCTTTTTTTTAATTTTTAAATTTTATTTAATTTCTTTTTTTATACAGCAGGTTCTTATTAGTCATCCATTTTATACACATCAGTGTATACATGTCAATCCCAATCTCCCAATTCATCACACCACAGCCCCAACTCCCTGCCGCTTTCCCCCCTTGGTGTCCATACGTTTGTTCTCTACATGTGTGCCTCAGTTTCTGCCCTGCAAACTGGTTCATCTGTACCATTTTTCCAGGTTCCACATATATGTGTTAATATAGGATATTTGTTTTTCTCTTTCTGACTTATTTCACTATGTATAACAGTCACTAGGTCCATCCATGTCTCTACAAATGACCCAATTTCATTCCTTTTTATTGCTGAGTAATATTCCACTGTATATATGTACTACATCTCCTTTATCCATTCGTCTGTTGATGGCCATTTAGGTTGCTTCCATGACTTGGGTATTGTAAATGGTGCTGCAATGAACATTGGGATGCATGTGTTTTTTTGAATTATGTTTTTCTCTGGGTATATGCCCAGTAGTGGGATTGCTGGGTCTTATGGTAGTTCTACTTTTAGTTTTTTAAGGAACCTCCATACTGTTCTCCATAGTGGCTGTATCAATTTACATTCCCACCAATAATGCAAAAGTGTTCCCTTTCCTCCACACCCTCTCCAGCATTTGTTGTTTGTAGATTTTCTGATGATGCCCATTCTAACTGGTGTGAGGTTATACCTCATTGTAGTTTTCATTTGCATTTCTCTAATAATTAGTGATGCTGAGCAGGTTTTCATGTGCTTCTTGGCCATCTGTATGTCTTCTTTGGAGAAATGTCTATTTAGGTCTTCTGCCCATTTTTGGATTGGTTTGTTTGTTTTTTTAATATTGAGATACATGTGCTGTTTATATATTTTGGAGATTAATCCTTTGTCCATTGATTCGTTTGCAAATATTTTCTCCCATTCTGAGGGCTGTCTTTTCGTGTTGTTTATGGTTTCCTTTGCTGTGCAAAAGCTTTTAAGTTTCATTAGGTTCCCTTGGTTTATTATTTTTTAATTTCCATTACTCTAGGAAGCGGATCAAAAAAGATCTTTCTGTGACTTATGTCAAAGAGTGTTCTTCCTAAGTTTCCTCTAAGAGTTGTATAGTGTCTGGTCTTACATTTAGGTCTCTAATCCATTTTGAGTTTATTTTTGTGTATGGTGTTAGGGAGTGTTCAAATTTCATTCTTTTACATGTAGCTGTCCAGTATTCCCAGCATCATTTATTGAAGAGACTGTCTTTTCGCCATTGTATATCTTGCCTCCTTTGTCATAGATTAGTTGACCATAGGTGCGTGGGTTTATCTCTGGGCTTTGTATCTTGTCCCATTCATCTATATTTCTGTTTTTGTGCCAGTACCATATTGTATTGATTACTGTAGCATTGTAGTATAGTCTGAAGTCAGGGAGTCTGATTCCTCCAGCTCTGTTTCTTTCCCTCAAGACTGCTTTGGCTTTTCGAGGTCTTTTGTGTCTCCATACAAATTTTAAGACTTTTTCCTCAAGTTCCATAAAAAATCCCATTGGTAATTTGATAGTGATTGGATTGAATCTGTAGATTGCTTTGGGTAGTAGAGTCATTTTCACAATGTTGATTCTTTTCATCCAAGAACATGGTATATATCTCCATCTGTTTGTTTCATCTTTAATTTCTTTCATCAGTGTCTTATAGTTTTCTGCATACAGGTCTTTTGTTTCCTTGGATAGGTTTATTCCTAGGTATTTTATTCTTTTTGTTGCATTGGTAAATGGGAGTGTTTCCTTAATTTCTCTTGTAGATGTTTCATCTTTAGTGTATAGGAATGCAAGAGATTTCTGTGCATTAATTTTGTACCCTGCTACTTTACCAAATTCATTGATGAGCTCTAGTAGTTTTCTGGTGGCATCTTTAGGATCTCTATGTATAGTAACATGTCATCTGCAAAACAGTGACAGTTTTACTTCTTCCTTTCCAATTTGTATTCCTTTTATTTCTTTTTCTTCTCTGATTGGTGTGGCTAGGACTTCCAAAACTATGTTGAATAATAGTGGTGAAAGTGGACATCCTTGTCTTGTTCCTGAACTTAGAGGAAATGCTTTCAGTTTTTCACCATTGAGAATGATGTTTGCTGTGGTGGTGTCATATATGGCCTCTATTATGTTGAGGTAGATTCCCTCTATGCCAATTTTCTGGAGAGTTTTTATCATAAATAGGTGTTGAATTTTGTCAAAAGCTATTTCTGTGTCTATTGAGATGATCATATGGTTTTTCTCCTTCAATTTGTTAATATGGTGTATCACACTGATTGATTTGAATATATTGAAGAATCCTTGCATCCCTATGATAAACCTCACTTGATCATGGTGTATGATCCTTTTAGTGTGCTGTTAGATTCTGTTTGCTAGTATTTTGCTGAGGATTTTTGCATTTGTGATCATCAGTGATATTAGCTTGTAGTTTTCTTTTTTGTGACATCGTTGTCTGGTTTTGGTATCAGGGTGATGGTGTCCTCGTAGAATGAGTTTGGGAGTGTTCCTCCCTCTGCTATATTTCGGTAGAGTTTGAGAAGGATAGCTGTTATCTCTTCTCTGAATGTTTCATAGAATTCACCTGTGAATCCATCTGGTCCTGGGCATTTGTTTGTTGGAAGATTTTTAATAACAATTTCAATTTCAGTGCTTGTGATTGGTCTGTTTTTATTTTCTACTTCTTCCTGGTTCAGTCTCAGAAGGTTGTGCTTTTCTAGGAATTTGTCCATTTCTCCCAGGTTGTCCATTTTATTGGCATAGAGTTGCTTGTAGTAATCTCTCATGATCCTTTGTATTTCTGCAGTGTCAGTTGTTACTTCTCCTGTTTCATTTTTAATTCTATTGATTTGAGTGTTCTCCCTTTTTTTCTTGATGTATGGTGTTAGGGAGTGTTCAAATTTCATTCTTTTACATGTAGCTGTCCAGTTTGTTTATCTCTGTTATCCAGTTTGTTTATCTGGTTTGGCAGTTTTGTTTATCTCCTCAAAGAACCAGCTTTTTATTTTATTGATCTTTGTTACTGTTTCCTTCCTTTCTTTTTCATTTATTTCTGTTCTGATCTTTGTGATTTCTTTCCTTCTGCTTACTTTGGGGTATTTTTGTTCTTCTCTCTCTAATTTCTTTAGGTGTAAGTTTAGGTTGTCTATTTGAGATGTTTCTTATTTCTTGATGTAGCATCATATTGCTATAAACTTCCCTCTTAGAACTGCTTTTGCTGCATCCTATAGGTTTTGGGTTATTGTGTTTTCCGTGTCATTTGTTCCTAGGTATTTTCTGATTTCCTCTTTGATTTCTTCAGTGATCTCTTGGTTATTTAGTATTGTGTTGTTTAGTCTCCATGTGTTTGTATTTTTTAAATTTATTTTCCTGTAATTGATATCTAGTCTCATAGCGTTGCGATCGGAAAAGACACTACGATTTCAATATTCTTAAATTTACCCAGGCTTGATTTGTGACCCAGGATATGATCTATCCTGGAGAATGTTCAATGACACTTTAGAAGAAAGTGTATTCTGTCGTTTTTGGATGGAATGTCCTACAAATATCAATTAAGTCCTCTTGTTTAATGTATCATTTAAAGCTTGTGTTTCCTTATTTATTTTCATTTTGGATGATCTTTCCATTGGTGAGAGTGGGGTGTTAAAGTCCCCTACTATGATTGTGTTACTGTTGATTTCCCCTTTTATGGCTGTTAGCATTTGCCTTATGTATTGAGGTACTCCTATATTGGGTGCATACATATTTACAATTGTTATATCTTCTTGGATTGATCCCTTGATCACTATGTAGTGTCCTTCTTTGTCTCTTGTAATAGTCTTTATTTTAAAGTTTATTTTGTCTTATATGAGAATTACTACTCCAGCTTTCTTTTGATTTCCACTTGCATGGAATATCTTTTTCCATCCCCTCACTTTCAGTCTGTATGTGTCCTTAGGTCTGAAATGGGTCTCTTATAGACAGCATATATATGGGCCTTGTTTTTGTATCCATTCAGCCTATGTCTTTTGGTTGGAGCATTTAATCCAGTTACATTTAAGGTAGTTATTGATATGTATGTTCCTACTACCATTTTCATAATTGTTTTGGGTTTGTTATTGTAGGTCTTTACCTTCTCTTGTGTTTCCTGCCTAGAGAAGTTCCTTTAGCATAGCTGGTTTGGTGGTGCTGAATTCTCTTAGCTTTTGTTTGTCTAGAAAAGTTTTAACTTCTCCGTCAAATCTGAATGAGATCCTTGCTGGGTTGAGAAATCTTGGTTATAGCTTTTTCCCTTTCATCACTTTAAATATGTCCTGCCACTCCCTTCTGGCTTGCAGAGTTTCTGCTGAAAGATCAGCTGTTAACCTTATGGGGATTCCCTTCTGTGTTATTTGTTGCTTTTCCCTTGCTGCTTTTAATATTTTTTCCTTGTATTTAATTTTTGATAGTTTGATTAATATGTGCCTTGGTGTGTTTCTCCTTGGATTTATTCTGTATGGGACTCTCTGTGCTTCCTGGACTTGATTATTTCCTTTCCCATATTAGGGAAGTTTTCAACTATAATCTCTTCAAATATTTTTCAGTCCCTTTCTTTTTCTCTTCTTCTTCTGGGACCCCTATAATTTGAATGTTGGTGCATTAAATGTTGTCCCAGAAGTCTCTGAGACTGTCCTCAATTCTTTTCATTCTTTTTTCTTTAACCTGCTCTGCGGTAGTTATTTCCAATATTTTATCTTCCAGGTCAATTATCCGTTCTTCTGCCTCAGTTATTCTGCTATTGATTCCTTCTAGAGAACTTTTAATTTTGTTTATTGTGTTGTTCATCATTGTTTGTTTGCTCTTTAGTTCTTCTAGGTCCTTGTTAAACGTTTCTTGTATAATCTCCATTCTATTTCCAAGATTTTGGTTATCTTTTCTATCATTACTCTGAATTCTTTTTCAGGTAGACTGCCTATTTCCTCTTCATTTGTTTGGTCTGGTTTTTACCTTGCTCCTTCATGTGCTGTGTATTTCTCTGCCTTCCCATTTTGCTTAACTTTCTGTGTTTGGGGTCTTCTTTTCACTGGCTGCAGGTTTGTAGTTCCCATTGTTTATGGTGTCTGTCCCCAGTGGCTAAGGTTGGTTAATATGATTTTAGGCAGCCCCTCTGCTAATGGGTGGGTTTGTGTTCCTGTCTTGCTTGTTGTTTGGTATGGGGTGTCCAGTTCTGGAGCTTGCTGGTCATTGAGTGCAGCTGGGTCTTAGCGTTGAGATGGAGATCTCTGGGAGAGCTCTCACTGACTGGTATATTGTGGGGCCAGGAGGTCTCTGGTAGTCCAATGTCCTGAATTCAGCTCTCCCACCTCAGAGCCTCTGGCCTGACACCCAGGCAGAGCACCAAGACCCTGTCAGCCACACAGTGTAGACAGCTGTTGTAAAAATCTTACTGGTGTCTTGGATTTTTCTTTGCTGGGCAATTTATCCTGCTGGCTGCTCAGGGCTGGCTGCTCATGGCTGCAAGGATGCACTGGTGGCAACTGGCGGCTCCTGGATCGCTCCTGCCTGGTGCCCTCAGAAAGCCCTCAGACGAGAGATGCAGCCCCTGGGGACAAGGTAGTCTCTGCTCCCCATGCTTAGTGTTTTATAAGGCATTATCTAATAGGAACCTTAGTCTTTTTAAAGCACCCAAGAGTTTTTTAAACTATTAGTTTCAAAAACACACCACAAATCATTCTTAAATACTTATCGAATTCAAATTCAAAGTGCAAATAATTCTTAGCCATTTTTAAAATGTTTTTCCCAAGAAATGTCAGTAAAAGGCAATTAGCCATATTCCAGTTCTATGTAGTATTTTCAAGTCAGGACATTCTTCCTTCCACCCTGCCCACTGAGCTGGATTGGGTATTGCTCTTGTGTTCCCAGAACAACTTTTGAACATCTCCATCATATCTCTTGCCACATTCTATTAAACTTATCTCTCTGTCTGTTTCCCCAACAAGATTTTCTTATGCATCTTTGTAATAAAGGTACCCAGCATACTTCATATAACGTTTTAAGTATCCAGTAAATTTTTGTCCATTAAACAAAGAAACCTTTTAAAAATTGTCTTCAACATTTTTTCTATAATAACTTTGTTCTTCCCCTTCAATTATTTCATTGGGTTATACTGTGCTTAATTTCTGTCTCTAGTAAAATTTTTTCTAGTAAAAATCTGAAAAGGGCTTAACAGCAATTTGACTTTGTGATTGTGGGGACTGGTTCACCTCCAAGATGTTAGCATATTTTGTTTAATTTATAAAGATGGTGAGCCTCTGACGTTCCTTCCCCTCACTGAAGAAAAAAAAGAGCGAAAATAGTAAATTTGATCTTGAGTCACATTACTTGTTTCACTTAAGGAACTGCCAATTCAAACACAATGTTAAATATTATCTGTTCATAAAGCACAACTTAAGTCCAGATTATATGTCTAAAAAGTGGAAAATACTTCCTCATTGGCTAAGACTTATCTGTATCAGTTGTTTCTTTCTTTTCCATTATCAAAATAACAGCAGTAGTTTTTCCAATGTTAAAATATACAAGCAGGGGCTTCCCTGGTGGCGCAGTGGTTGAGAGTCTGCCTGCCGATGCAGGGGACACAGGTTCATGCCCCGGTCCGGGAAGATCCCTCATGCCGTGGAGCAGCTGGGCCCGTGAGCCACGGCCGCTGGGCCTGTGCGTCCGGAGCCTGTGCTCCGCAACAGGAGAGGCCACGGCAGTGAGAGGCCCGTGTACCGCCAAAAAAAAAAAAAATATATATATATATATACAAGCACTTATAGATATATGTATACATACACATACATATATACACATATGTATATATACATTTAAACATATATGTATATTTATGTATGTATACACGCCTGTGTGTGTACAGCAGCCCCCCTTATGCATGGTTTCAATTTCTACAGTTTCAGTTACCCTCAGTCAACCAAGATCTAAGTTTATTAAATGGAGAATTCCAGAAATCATTCATGTTTTAAGTTGTGCACCATTCTGAGTGGCGTGTTGAAACCTCACACTGTCCCACTCTGTCCACCCAGCCCAAAATCTCCAGCCATTGACGTCGTCCACTCATGACATCCAACCATCAGCATCATCATGGCTCTATGATCCAGGATCACCTGAAGCATATGATACTCATCTGCAGATAATTCTCATATGTCACACGTCAGAAGGTCAGTAGTAGCCAGCGCTACCTCACAATGCCTACGTCATTCACCTCACTTCTCTCATCAGGTAGGCATCTTATCATCTCATATCATTATAAGAATAAGGATGAGTACACTAAAATAAGATATTTTGAGAGAGAGAAAGACCACATTCACGTAACTTTTATTACAGTGTATTGTTACAGTTTTTTCTATTTTATTATTAATTATTGTTGTTAATCTCTTAACTGTGCCTATTTATCATAGGTATGTATGTATAAACTTGAGTACTATCCACAGTTTTAGGCATCTACTACGGGTCTTGGAAGGTGTAGGTATGCCACACAGATAAAGGGGGACTACTTTATAATATACACACATAAACTACATGTGTGTATTATATATATTGGCTTACTACATGTGTTCCAGAATTGTTAAAACTGGTAAATTTCAACCTCAAGACACTTTACAAATAATGACAAGATCAATGACCCAAAGCTGATGCACAAATTCAAATTCTAAGTCTCTGAATCCTTTAAGTGAATAATTTGCATTCACAAGATCTGCTGAACTTGGCCTATATATTTACTATCCTAGTATATCTTATATATTGAAAAATCAACAAAATTATTTAAAATTCAAGGAATAACATTTGTGTCTTTGATAACTGTATTCTTGGAAATAATCTCATTCTTCTAGCTATCAATACATAGGGTTTTAAGCAAAGGGTTATATAAATGTTATTGGTCTATGTCTTGTTTAGACCATTATCAGTTTGCAATCATATGATTTTTAAAGTGCATTAAGTCATTAGATCAATAAGCATCGGAGGAACTAAGGAAGGAAAATTGTTACTGCTATAATTATGTCATGGGTCTAAAACTGTACCTATGAACAGATTTTTGAATGAAAAAATTCAAAGTTATAAAATTATGGTTGCATGTGGGATTGCACATGTTTGGGATTATATTATATAAGGCAACAAAACTGTAAGCATCATCTTTCCTTTCTTCCTTCTGAGAAAGCAAGATCCCCAAAGTAGCTTTGAGGATACTTTATTTATGGGCCTGCTAGTTCAGGAGCCACACACCAATTCATCATGCTCCTGCTTTGTGCCATCTGTTATAAATAAATATTCCTGCCTGCAACTTTCTGTCAGGGCATGTGTTTACTGTTATGCAGATGAATGCAATATGGGAAGACATTAAAGTTAAAAAAGAGAAAAATTGCTTATGAAAATGTCTGTCGAACGTGTATATTCCTTCTACTTGTGTACAAAGGTTAGGATCACATGAAGGCCTGTAACCCAAGCAAGTCTGACTCAGAGCTCCTCGTTTAGCTTGCAACTACCTGGGGAATAGGTGAAAATCAGCAGGGAGGACGTGGCCAGATTTACAAAGAAGTGCACAGCCAAAGCCTCTTCCCTGAGCCCTTTTAGCCATTTCACACAACATATTGCTGTGACTTTGGGGAGGGAAGGACAGATAGGTAATGTGGGAACAGTGTGAGAGAGTTTTTGAAGGCAGCAGTCAACATCCAAGCTAAAGAGTGAAGAGAAGCCTCTGGGGGCCTGTGAGAAGCAGAGTGACATGGTCAGAGTGCTCGGAAAGCGAAATAATTCTGAGAAGTGTGTAGAAAATGTTTGAAGTGGAAAGAGCCTGGGAGGTTGGGAATCAAACTAAACAGAAAAAATGATGACAGTGACTCCAAGAGCAAGAAACCCTAAGCATTCTGGTGCATTCTGGAACCAGTTACTGAATGCACAAACACACTTGAAACAGTAGAAGGCCCTTTTCTTCTATAGCATATTATGCCTCTTCTTTACCACCTTCCCAGAATTCCCACAGACCTAGAAGTAGGAAGGATCCATCCCCAAGGAAAGAGCAGAGTATATCAACAACACACTATATTCCAGTATGTAAATAGAGTTATCTGTAACCCCACATGTTGATGAGAAGACATAAGCCCCAGAAAAGTAACATGTAGATATATAGTGATGAGAAAACATCTCACTGACTTACTGAAAACCTGAACCAGCCTTTTTCCCCAAATAGGAAGAACAATAAAATTAAGACAAGCAATCTAAAGACATTTATTTGACTTTTGGTTGCTTCAGCTAAATTTAGAGTATATACAAATAACCAGACATAGTATTTTTCATACCATTAGTATCTAAAACATCATTGTTTTCAGTGGTGAAATGGAGAAATTTACCATTTACTTAATATGAGTAATTTTACCTTACCTTAAAAATTTATAATCATGATTATTCTTCATATTATAAATTTTAAAAAACTATGTAACTTGGCTGTAAGTTTTGTGGAAGTACTTATGGCCCAGGTAGAATGTTTTACTTGATAAATCTATATGAGAAAAGGGTACCTCCAAATTAACATAAAAGAATAAATGATTTCCTGACTTCAAGATAAACTACAACCCTCATCCCCAGGGTGTCATTAAAGACTTGATATATTTTCTGAAGAATATTTTTGAAAGTCTCTTCTATTGGCATTATAATATTCCACAATGTTTTCTGTTAGTCATTTTATTATTTTCTTTAAAGATTTAATTCAATTCTCTTTAATGTGTTTCTCAGAAGATTAATTTTTCCCATTATTTATTTTTAGAACAAGACTTTTCCTTGAAAATAGGGCTTGATCCTTTCCTTTCTTATTGGACTTAAATATTTCTGCTTGGAAATGAGAGAGTTTGCAGTTGAATTTGAATTAAAAAACAGAATACCCTTCAGTAAATACAAATATTATCACTCTAACCAAATTGTTTTATTCGTGGTGTTTTCCAATTTTGAAGATTTCCAGAATGCTAATTTTAAAACTGCTTGTTGTAGAAAATAGATTGCTGATAAGAAGCATCTACAGTTACTCATTCTATATCAAATTGCTTGATTTGGGGTTGCAGTAATTACTAAAAGTGATAAATACTAATTAATTGTAGGGCAAATTAATAAATGCCCAATTACTCTTCTAAATCATGATCTGAATAGATTTAGAGGTCAGGAATGTAGACATTACCTGTGTATTTCTCCAACTGGAAGAGTTAGAAATTAAGAAACAAGTTTTACACCTGGACTCTTTAAAGTGGCAGAGTGAATTGTACTTTTAATTCTCATGCTCATTTAAGCTATTGCACCAGCAGTTACTGGAAATGAGCTTTGTACTAAACAACAAATCTAAACTTAAATAAAGCTGAGAATGCATGAGTATCTATGGCCAAACACAAGAAGGTTGCTGTGGGGCACAGGGCAAGTTTCAGGTCTTGATATTTTCTACTTTGCCAATCAGGCTGTTTCTTATTTCCTTTGCACCTGGACTGTTTGCTGAATAAGAGATGGCAAATAATGGAACTGATAGTAACTTTCCAGTGAGTAAGAACAGTCTCTTCTATCTGAGAGGAAGAATGTAAGGTCTGAAACAGCCAAATGATCCAAAGCACCCAAGAGGAAAAACACCCGAAGTGACTCCAGCACCTTGGGTCTCCTCCCCAAACAAACCCTGTGCTGCTATCAGGTTTGATAAGCAGGCTTTCCTCACCCATGAGGCTATAACATGATAATGTCATTCAATAACCCTCACACCCTTTCCTGCTATTTGTCCAGCACAGGAAACTGAGGATTTTCTTGTCGTGTGGACACAGCGGAAATATCTAACCCACAAATACTGACCCTCGCATGCAAACAGACCTATATCCTCTTTCCGCCTGACAACTTCCTTCCTGCATGCCAAGAACAATCTACCCTTCATTTTTTTCCGGACTTTATACTGACTACTCTGAAAGCCCTTGGGGAGAAGACCCATGTAAACTTCCACTCAACAGCTGGATTCTCAGAGAAATAGGCTGCCATGGTTGAGATACTAAAGATGCCCTCTAAACATGGTGATATTGTACTGGAAACGGTTACTACATACCACAAACAGTGCTTGTGTTTTGACAATTACCTGAAGAATTTGGCCTGTATGGACAACTGCACTAGATGTTTCAGACTCAAATCTAAGATATTTAAAATTATATCATAGGCCAGAAAGTTCTCTTTTCTAGTTATCCTGCAGAACTAGACCTGATATCATTTTATGTTCTTCAAACCTGAGAATTTAAGACATAGACATTTAAACCTAGAGAGGCAGAGGATATTCTAGTTGCACATCCAAATTAGCAGCTAAATCCATTTTGCTCACCCAAGCAGATTAGGCTTACTAGAGATATTCAAAATCACTATTCTTTGAGCTAGGTAGTAAGACTGATGAGGTAAGTTATATTGCTGCTTAATCACAACTCACATCTCAGGCAAGGACAGTGTGGCTTTTCAAATTTCTTTCTGAAACACTGAAAGCTTAAGACTGACAGTCAAGGGACTTCCCTGGTGGTGCAGTGGTTAAGAATCCACCTGCCAACGCAGGGGTCACAGGTTCGAGCCCTGGTCTGGGAAGATCCCACATGCCGCGGAGCAACTAAGCCCGTGCGCCACAACTACCGCACCTGTGCTCTAGAGCCCACAAGCCGCAAGTACTGAGCCCGAGAGCCACAACTACTGAAGCCTGCACGCCTGGAGCCCGTGCTCTGCAACAAGAGAAGCCACCGCAATGAGAACCTTGCGCACGGCAACGGAGAGTAGCCCCCACTCGCCGCAACTAGAGAAAGCCTGCTCACAGCAATGAAGACCCAACGCAGCCAGAAAAAAAAAGACTGACAGTCAGAAACCTTATTCATGTATATTTACTTATCTGAATAACTTCTTGATATTAAAAAGACAAAAGAGCTCAAGCTCTGAAAACCTAACCCAAACTTGAAAAAAATGTCACTAGCTTTTGCATCCTTTTATGAAATCATTTTCTTAGAGTTAGGTGGTTTATAATGGGAAAAGTTAAAATGCTTATTTAATAATGTTGTCAATAATTTGACTTGGTTTAAAACATTTTACTTCCTGGACAAGCCTAGTGTCAGGATATGCCTATGCAGTTAAACCTCAGAAAAGTGTAGCAGGGAGGAGGAGAAGGCTATACGTTGAAAGCAATGTTGCCAAGCACAAAGTCTGTTATCACCAGCTGCCTTTCTCCTCATATGTCCTCAAGTGCTCTTTAAAACTTCTACATATAAAATAATACCCAACAATGATAGAAAATAATAAACACTTCTATTTCTTTATGGCAGTTGCTGAATTGGTAAATAGTATTCATGGCCAAATGATTACCTTTTACCAATTTATCTAACTAATAAGTTTTTACATTTTTAATCCACACAGTTTAGTTAACAGTTTATTTTAAAATATGATAGTAAAGGACATTAAAAAGTACTTTGAGAGAGTTTTCACCAGCATTCACGTGAAGGAAGGACTAAAACTGTCTTTTAGTCTCCAACCAATAACTCATTTGAGTGTATATTTCATCACCATGATGGCATAGAATAAACATAAAAATAATATTGAAAGGACTCCAAACACTAATTGCTTCTTTTTTGCCAGGAAATGTCTAAGCATTTTTCATGAACTATCTTATTTAAACCTAAAAGGTAGATATTATTTTACACTATTGTGTTAATAGCTGACACTGACCACTTACTACATGCATGTCACAGTTTTTAGAAAACTAATTAAATTAATCCTAACAAGAACCCTAAGATGGAAGTGTTATCCCAACTTTTACAGATGGAAGAACTAAGACACAAAAAGACAAAGTATCTTTCCCAAAGTCATAGAACTAGTAAGTGGTGGGGCTGGGATTAGGAATCAGGGAACTTGAAAATTTAGAGCCTAAGACCTTGAGTAAGTCACTTGAGTTACAGGTTCCTCATCTCTAACTTGGGTCTAAAAATAACTGCCCCTCCACATCACAGGGCTATTACATGGACCAAATGAGAAAAGGTGTGTGAATAATTAACATGGACTTTTCCTTACCCTTGACGCACACAATTTCGAATCACTAGGGCTAAACAACAGGCTGTATGTCAATTAAACATAAAAGCCACATTTCTCCTCTGTGGCTTTTTGTTACTTCACTTCCTTTAACAATTTCTGACATTTTCCTAAGCTTGTTCAAAAGAAAGAAACCCATGCCATTTTGAGAGCAAAGAGCAATTTACTTCATAATTGATTGGGTAAAATGTCAAGAAAATGAAGAAACAGAAGGGTATTGGTGTTGGCTGCAGCTATGAAAACAACCCAGCACAACTTGGATGAAGGCTCTTGAAAAGTACTATAGGAGAGAATTTTATGCATCTATAGTTGTTTGCTCAAAGATGCTGCTACATCAGCTCTAACATGCATCCCTGGAAACAAAGAGGTGCTGATTAGCCCATTTTAGTTCAGTGCTTCTGAGGGAGACCTGATCTCAGAGGGAAGGCACAAAGCAGGAGGGACACTCATTGTTTTTATCATGGGATCTCAGTCTTAGGGAGGCCCCTGCTCACACCTGCACACCCACACAAGGTCCCAGTCCCACAAAGGCAGCTCATGGGAATACTGACCTTCCCAGGAGTGAAGGTTGGCATGAATGAATTAACACATTCATTTCTGAGTGATTCCTTGGCTTGGTTTGAATAGATGAGAAGCCAGAGCTGGAAAGGAGAGAGTTTTTAATAATTTTCTATATTATCTGCTTCTGTTCTCCCTTCAATAAGGATGGCTGGATGGTGATAATAGTTAATGTTTATTGACTACCTCCATGTGTAAGGCACTGTGCCGAGCAATCCACATTCTCTCTCTTACTCCTGACCACATCCCTCCTGACCACAGTATATAGACACCATTAAAATACCCATATTAAGCAAAAAGAATCTGAGGAACAGAGAGGTTAAGGGTATATAACTATAAATGAGAGAGCTGTGATACAAATTCTTATAGCTAGATTTTAGCCCTTGTACTCTATGCATTAAGGGATAGCTTCTGAAAAAAAAACAAAATAGAAGAAGAAAAACACAATGAGTTTATTTCAATCCACAAATCAACAGACAGTTGTGCCTTGCTAGGTAAAAAGTGGTAAACAAGGCAGGCATGTCTTGCCTCTGTCAACATGTAACTTACTATGTACCAGGGAAAACAGATACTGAACAGATAATTTTAAGTGTATTGAATCTTATTAAGTACATATGCTAACAGAGCATTCCTCAAAGAACTTTAACCTAATCCAGGGGATACCTGAGGTAGCAGTGTTTAGATGGAAGGAGGAAGGATGAGCAAGTATTAAGTAGATAAAAGGGAGATGAAGAGTCTTCCAGGGAGAGGTAGTGGTGTGTGTGTGAAGACAGAAGAAGTATTTCAATACCAAACTCCATACATCCCTATTCACACACTATTCATATACAAGGGATGATGTGATTATTCTGAACTATACAAAGATGAGTGATGTGAGGTCACCTCTTCAGTAACTAAAAATTCAGTGAAAGCGACAAAGCCATACATAAATACATGGAAAACAGTGCTAGGTGGCATAAGAAGATACAAACAAGATGTGAAGGGAAGGCAAAGGAAGACATTAACATTGATGTGGAGGGGAGCTTTTAACTGGTCCTTTAAGGATAGGTATAATGTTCAAAATGTAGTGAATTCTCTACTCTTAAGTGGGGAATAAATGGGAGAGTAGGAGTTAGCCCAGCAGGTAAAGGCTCTGCAACACTCATCCTGCAAAAATGTGAATGAGATCACAAACTGAGGGAATCAGAAGTAGCTAATGAAAAATGAGGCATGGAGATGACAGCAGAGACAGCAAAAGGAGATGAAGTAGGAGGGCTATGCTGATAAATTCCTGAGTAAATGGGGCATTGTTCCCCATTGGTTTTTACCTTCCCCAGAAAATGTGGTGTTGGCAGGGCAGGCTAACTTTAATGGCAGAGAAAAGACCAGTCAGACATCTGTACCCTATGCAGCAATGTGAAAAGAACAAAGAGGTTAAAGAGAGAGTGAGAAAAGATATCTTCATACTTCAGAGAAAAACAGCAAAAAAATGTAGTCCAGAGACCTTTTTGTTGTTGGGACCACAAAGCCCCTGAAACGTAATAACTAGTCACTGAGTAAGTGTAAAGAGAATCTGAATGTCCATAAAATATACACATGAACTGCATAGAAGCAGAAAAAAGTAAGATGGAAAATGTGAATGTAGTAAAGAGAAGGAAGAAGCTAGAGAACTGACCTGTTACTAATAAACAATTGTTGACTCCCTAGTACAATATACTGTAATAAATAATAAGCAGAACTATACCTGTACAGTATGCCTGCAATAAATAATAACAAATATCTGTAGAATTATTTATAGTGCCTGAAGCGTGTATTTTGACATATATTATTTCAACTAATCTTGTAAACCACCTTGTGAGATAAGCGCAAATCATGTCAAAATGTAATGCCAGTAGATACTTATCTATTGAGAGATAAATGGCCGAGAAATAAGATTCTAAATTCCTAAATCCTGTCCTACACCAGTCATCTCTCCACAAGTTCCCTGAATTAAAAAAAAAAAAAAAAAAAAAAGTGCCCAAGGAGACAAAGAGCAATTTATTATTATCTTACTATCTGGGGCTTTGACCCAACACTGACGTGGACTCTAGTCTTCTGGTATGGGCCATATGGAAGACTTCTTTTGCCCTAGCAAAGTAGACTTAAGTAGAACAATGTCAAAGCAATTCTAAAGGCCTATGCTGCTTCATACCACTGCAATTCAAAGCCTGACCATCAGATCTTACCATTCCAATGGAAGAAAAGACCAATCTAGAATGCATGTGCCATTAGGCCATAGTAGAAATTCAAATCAAGAGAGTGGCTGCCCTAGATCTCAGTCTTCCAAGTCACTCTCATTTCATCATCCATGTGACAACCCAAGAGATGGCCTGTTCCCCCTACAGATAACTTATCCAAGCTCGTGGGAGAGGGAAACGGGACCTAAAAGGGTCATGTTCAAGTGTGAGCCAGTCTTTAACCTGGCACAGCTCTTAGTGCTGTGTCAACAAAATGAACCCAAACAATTCACAGCAGCAATCCTCCAGGGAAAAAGCCCTCAGCTTCTTTCTCCTGCAAAGAATTATTAGTATCCCCGCTTTATAGTTGTCAATGGCTTGACTAAGAACATACAATAATAAAAAATGAAACTAGAAATGGAATTCAGATTTTCTACTTCAAATTCCCTGCTCTTAGTTAAAATGAAAACTTTAATGTTTTATTAAATCAAATCTTCCCAATAAGATTCGTATATTCACAAATAATACCTTTGTTTCCTAAATCCCAACTTCAAAACTCATCTTGGGGAGCAAAAATGCCTGAAGCAAGGCATTTTTATATATTAAGTAAAACATTGATATTATCACTATGCTAATGTCTTCTTTGAAACACTCACATTAGTGCCCAAGGAGGGTCTTGAGACTGAGGACCACAACCCTGATTCATACCACTCTATTTGCTAAATGTGAGGAGCACACAAAGTAGCTGCAGACCTGAGGCCACATGTATCTGGTGACCTTGAAGCAGGACTATTGTGTTCCTCAACATCTTTCCAAACACGGGGGAAAGCCCCAGTAGTTGGAAATCTTGTTCTAAAAATCAAGGTTCTGTATCAAGGGAGTACTACGACCTGCCAACAAGTTGATGGGTATATTTTGGAAGCCATTTTTATCTAATATTTTGCCTCAGGAGAGCTTGTTTGGTTTTAATAAAAGTCCTCAATAAAAATGGATGAGCTAGTGCATCAATTCTCTTGCTTCTAATTTAAGAATCTGGTACATAAAAGCACAGAGAGTGTGAAGGAAATGGATCATGACCTTATGACATTTGGCATGATTTCTGAGGCAGGTGCCAGATAGGTTCATAAGCAACTATTTTGCCAAATCTTATCAAACCCTAAAAGACGAAAAGAGAAGAAAAAATACACACTTTATAATTGACATCAAAAAGGAAGTCATTTTATTTTTAGTACATTTGCTTTGGAGGGAGAGCCAACTCATTGGAAAGAGTCCATAATTTAACCAACATCAGATCTCCTCACTGCATCCCCCATTGAAACTTAATAAATGTTAGTTTCCAGATTCACTGACTTTACAGTTTTCTCTAGTTAATGATCAGCAAGCACCTTTTATTACTTTAAATGAAAACAAAATGAAGACCTGAAATCTCGTGATCAGGAATTTGCTGGCAGACAAGCAAAATTGTTTGGTCTATTTTTATGGTTGATATAATTGTATTCAAAACCCGTAAACAATGTACATCCACTTCAATACTTTTCAGCCCGTCTTTGGTCATAAACTTTAATTAAAACAAAACATCCCTTAGGTAAATCAAAGGAAGTGCCATTGAAATAATATAAACACCCAAGGAAACCTTGGGCTGTTTCCATGCTCAAGTCTGATTAGGTGGAAAAGCACCAAGCACTTGTGTCGGTAGACCAACCAATAGAGTGTGTGATTATAAGCACTTTCTCTAGTATTAAAAATCTTTCACATAGTTTCTGGGAAAAGTGGTGCCAAATTTCTCTGTTCCAAGAGAGGGTTTTCCACTTGGAGGCTGTGGTATCTATAAAGGCTATCTTTCATGAGCAGGGCGTCCTCTATTTAGCTGTCAGAAGGCCTGTCTATCGCAGGACTTAGACTGTCTGTCCCATTTGGCTGATGTCAGAAACTTATGCTAGAGTTATGGCAGAGAAAACATGTTTTCCATTACGCCTGCACCAAAGTGTTGATTAAGGTGGCACATGTCAGACCTGGGAGTAGCCAGCACTCAAAAACCGTATAGACTTTTACAGATGCTGAAATTGTTTCCAGAAAATTCAGCATCTCAGCTTATCTTTTTTTCTTTCTTTCTCTCTCTCTCTCTTTTTTTTTTTAAAGAGAGAAAAGAACCCAGGGCATTTTGCCCTTATTTTTAAACTAGCACTTTAATCATGTCTGATTTTTTTTTTTTACCACATTCAGACATTTCCTTTGTGATTGTAGTCAAAGAACCTTTTGATAATTGGCAAGTAGATTCTACAAGAAGCAAAGATTTCAAATTTTACTTGCGATCTGGTGCTCTCTGTAAAGGGTGATCTCTATAAGATGATTCTTAACATTTTTAGAATTCTGAGCCCTTTCAAAATCTGTCGAAACTATGCATTCTTTCTCAGAAAACAACTGTGCAAGATCACAAACCTATGTGGAACACCTAGAATTCCAAGGGCCTCAGGTTAAGGACCATTGTCTAAGTGAAGACAGAAATAATCATACAGCTGGCAGATTGAGTTTTTACTAGTAGATAGGAATAGAATTCCTTCACAAAACATAAATATTAATGAGCCCATATAATTTAAGCAGCTGTTGGCAGTTGGTAGATTCTTCTCATTCTGGAAAGTAGAGAAAAGCAGAGGTTATCCCAAAGGCCAGCAAGCCCTTATGTGTAAGTCTCCTTAGAAGGCCAACTCCTTAGAGAATATATTGGTATCCAATGACCATCAGTCAAAACTACATTGTTTCAGAAACAGAATCAGGGACATAGAGAATAGACTGGTGGTTGCCAAGAGGGAGGTGGCGGGGAGAGGGATGGATTGAGAGTTTGGGATTAGCAGATGCAAACTGGTATTTATAGAATGGATAAGCAACAAGGTCCTACTGTATAGCACAGGGAACTATATTCAATACACTGTGATAAACCACAATGGAAAAGAATATGGATAAGAATGTATATATGTATAACTGAGTCACTTTGCTGTTCAGCAGTAATTAACACAATATTGTAAATCAACTATACTTCAATTAAAAAAAAAGGCTGCTTTGTTTCTCCTTAAGGACATACGGAGTCTCAGAGTGATAATGGGTAGGTTTGCCAGATTTAGCAAACAAAATGAGGGACACCCAGTTAAATCTGAATTCCAGATAAGTGAGAAATAATTTTTAGTACAAGTATGTCCCAAACATTGCATGGGACACGCTTATACTAAAAATTATTCGTTGTTTATCCGAAATTAAATTTAACTGGGTACCTTGTATTTCAGCTGACAACCTTATAAGTACCCAAAATTTTACAGCCAGGTCACTGGCTGACAGTGGGATCGCAGTTTCTAATATTTTCTAAACAATAAGTAATGAGAATTACCACTAGATTTCACGATATCACTTCAGTGAACTCTTGGGCTATTAGCAGTTAAGGCAAGCCAAAGTGATGAGATTGATATTCAACATTTTGGTTTTTGCCCTTAACTGTCTGACTCTGGTTCATTAACCCATTTGTTCTTCTTTCACTCACCCCTAAATCTGGGTATTTGATGATCTTTGGTCCTCAACCCTGCCTATTCTTTATCCTTTCAACCTTTCTTTGCATTTTCATTTACCCTACCACATCAGTATTTTTACCAATGACTCCCCAATCCACACTGCTATTTATTCTAACTCAAGACTAATTTTTCCATTTGCCAGCTGAGCCTTATGCCAGAAATGGACTCATTAAACCCCATAATGACATCTCAACCTACCACCAAATAGCAAAGCATCATTTGTCCTCTTTTTTCTTTTTTCCTTATTTCACATTCCTAAAATTAGTTAACTAAATCCTGTATATCTATCTGTTAAATATTTTCCCATCCACTACCTCCTTTCATTTCCCCTTTCTTGTACTCTAGCTCAGATCCTCATCATCTCTTTCCTGTATTATTGCATTAGCCTTGAATTCGTTTCCCCACTTTTAGTATTTTGCCACTGTACTGAATCTACATTATGGTCACATTCATCTTCCTTTTCTCTTTAACCATTTATTGAGAGTCTACCATGGATATACAAAAGCAGTAAGACTAATATTTGCCCTCAATAAAAGTACATTCCAGTGGAGGAGGTAAAAATATGCACAAAAGAATATAATTGGCCCTTGGCCAGAGAATAACACAAAATACAGTGGTTACAGAAGTATGTTAGGGGCATGGATGATGGTGGTAGGAAGGTATTCTGATGCTTGGATGAGATAACAACTGAACTGAGTTTTAAATTGGATCAGCGTTGGCCATTAATCAGGGAGACTGGAGTTCCAGGTAGAAAGAATACCATATACAAACACATGGCTGTATAAAAAATGTGACACTTTCAAGAAACTTCAGTAGTCCATTATGGCTGGAATATGTGATTCTAAGACAGGAGGGATGAGGTTATACAGGTAAGATGGGCCACAGAAGCCACGTTAATAATTTAGATTCTACCATGAAAGCAGTGGAGAGTCTTTGAAGCTCTTTATGTAGAGTGATGACAAGATCAGATTTGTATTTTGAAAAAGGGTGTGAAAGGTTATGAAAAATGGTTTTTAGGTGGCAAGGCCTGAAGCAGAAAGATGGTGAGATGCTATTGCAGAGATCTCTGTGGGAATGATGCAGGCCTTTCCTAAGTCAGTAGCAATAATGATATAAAGAAAATATTCAAGATATATTTAGGAAGAGTTTAGATTACTTGGTGATGGCTTATATGTAGAAAAGAAGGAAAAGCATTTCTTTGATTATATGAAGGCTTGGTGAAACCTGCCCTGATTCCCATTGTCTACAGTAGAGATTTTAAGTACCCAGAAACTAAAGTAATAATTTACTATGAACCATTTCAACATAAAATATTTTGCATTTATCACTTGACACATGCTATTCTTTAAACATTGTCCTGGGAGGCAGAGGCGGGGTGGCAATTTCCCCCCCCCCCCCAGAGAATATGGTAAAGTCTGGAGACATTGTTGGTCATCAGAAAAAGGGAGAGAAAGAGAAGAATGCCACTAGGCTGGGGCACAGGACAGGCCCCGACAACAAAGAATTATCTGGTTTCTATTCTTAGTGCCAAAATACCCATAGTGGTAAGGCTCAGCAACTGTGCTATACAGCATCAAGTGGATCTCTTACCCTGAAATGTAAGGCTCTTCAAAATATTGCCCAACTTCCTTTCCAGACTAAATTCCTATAGCCCTGCAAGTCTTCTATAGACCAAGCAAAAACAACCTATTCCTGATTTCCCAAATACATCTCTCACTTTCCACCTAACCAATCTTCCTTTTAATACTATTCTCTCACCCAGGAACATTTTCTCACCACCTGTTGGGCTGCACCCCACAGGCCTTTACTTTAAGTCCTGTGCTTGCCCAGCTTCAAGACCGAAGAAAGAGCCCGGAGTCAGCAACAGAGACATCAATGGTTTAATGGATAGCAGGGGAGCTTACACGTCTGAAGCAAGGTCCTGGAGCAACACCCCACCATGTGCAGCACACGGCAGGTAGGACATGGTGGCAGTCTTTGCTCCCAAGGTGGAGGGGAGATTGCCAGTTATAGGGGGAGTTGACTTCAGGTTGGCTCATTAGTTACCAGAGAAACCAGCAGAGGGTCATGCCCCTCACCACCCCTTTGATAAGCAACCACTAGCTGGGACCTGGGGCAAGTACATAGGAAGGTCAGTCATGCGCATTGGGTATAGGTGAAGCAGGCACTGATCTGGCAGGGGATGGACAGAGAGCAAGAGAACAGTCATCTTGAGTGGCCTGACCATACACCACCCCACCCCAACCCCCAGTTGATTGTCGAAATGCTACCACTGTCTCCTCCGTGAAGTCTTTTATAATTTGCCCTTCCAGATAAACCCTCTCCCTCCTCTGCATCCATTTTGTGGCATTCATTACATTGTACCTGGTAAATGTGCTATACTAGTGGATTGACTTTGTCTTATCCCCCTCCTTGAAGAAACACCCTATCAGGCCAAGCACAGTTCCTTCAACAAAGTAAGAATTGAATAAATATTTGTTAAAATTAAGCATGATCTTGTAAATCAGTTGTCTAAAATCAATGCCTAGGCTTCCACTGCATTCATGTGGACAATTCAGAGTTGACAGGTTCTCACTTATAAATGCTAAATAATATGTACTGCCAGTAAACTGTAACCAATACTTAGTTCTACAAATATTGTGCTTTCTAATTTGAATATGCTTGTCACCACAGCCCACGAAATATCTGAGTTTTCCTTAAGTTCTCATTCCAGTCCAGGTTTTGGGTTTGCTTGGTAGAATAGATGCTTAAGATTCCTTATACCTCTTTACGCACAGTTACCTATCTACCAGGTGTTGTGCATTGCCTTCCAACTGCTCATTTTAAGCTATTTAATTCTGTAGTGCATGTTTCATTGTTGATATCCTTAGAAAATTTTTTCTGCCTGGTAAAATAAAACCTGTTCCTTGTCAGTTTAATAGATAACTAAACTACTTAATAGAAACACTGGGAAATATGAATGGTATGGGTGGCCAAGACTTTGCTTCTAGATTTTTACTTTATTGCCTTTTGACTTTTACAAGACTTACTTAAGGACTTACTTAATCCTTATGGAATATTGCTTAGTCCTCTGAGGGCCATGCATTCATGACAGGCATCTCCTTTGCCTGTGCACTAATTCATTTCTACCACCCCTGAGACAGTTTTTTTGTTGTTTGTTTGTTTGTTTTTTCCCCAAACCCAGTAAGGTCTATGAAACTGAAAAGAACCTGTGGATCACCATGTTACTTACCATACACAGTGAGGATAGGCTCGGCAGTTCTGGTTTCTGCTGCCATGTTTGGCCTTAGGATATGTGTAACAGCAACAGAACATGCACAAATCTTCAGCAGGCAAGGTGATGTAGAAACCAAACAACCTTCCAAGCTATAGAGAAATTTAGCTGGTAAAAAATAAATCTAGGCCAAGTATACTGTTTCCAAAGCAGATATTTGCAAATCATCTGGACCAGGATGGCTTTGTGCACCCAGATCAAAAAGTTATGGCCTGGGCTTCCCTGGTGGCGCAGTGGTTGAGAGTCCGCCTGCCGATGCAGCGGACACGGGTTCGTGCCCCGGTCCGGGAGGATCCCACATGCCGCGGAGCGGCTGGGCCTGTGAGCCATGGCCGCTGAGCCTGCGCGTCTGGAGCCTGTGCTCCGCAGCGGCAGAGACCACAACAGTGAGAGGCCGGGGTACCGCAAAAAAAAAAAAAAAAGTTATGGCCTGACCCTTTCCTCCCAAACAGTTCCATCTTCATGGCAAGAAAGTGTTTGAGTTGTTGGCCATTGTGTGATACAAAGGATGAAGGATGGGCTCTAATTTTATTCTTCTGTCTTAGTCTATAATTGGTGTCAATTAATACTCTGGGAGTTGATAGATAGACAGATAGATAATAAATAGTTTAAAGATAGAAAACGAAGCCCTAAGAAGCCAATTCCTCCTGAGAAGATTAAAATTTGTAAGAGAAAAAGAATGTTTTTGATTTTTTAAATTTAGGTATAAGCAACATATAACATGAGTTTCAGGTGTACTACATGATTTGATAATTGTATGTATAGTGAATGATCACCACAATAAGTCATTAACATCCACATTTTAAACATTTTCTTGAAATAGCTATTCTAGTTAGAATAATAAGCTATTTATTTCCATCCTCCTTCCACTGGACTGACATGGGGAAAACGCATTTTTCTTATTTATGCCTGACCAAATGTGAACATATTTCACTACAACATGAGACCCTGAAGACCATGGATCATATCTTATTCATCTTTGTTTGTCTTCATATCACCTGGCCCAGAGCTTTGTATGTTTTAAGTGTACAGTAGTTGTTATTGATTTCATATTTGATCAGTCTTGTGGTATGGAGACAGGTGTGGTCTGCAATGGCACTACCACGTGCCTCTATCAGTTCTCTCTGTATATTTATGTTTTTAGACTTCAGTTTTCAGATGAAATTCTCAACTTAAATTTATCATACGGATATAAAATATATTTGTCTATCATGAAATTTGAAAAATATCAAAAAACAATTATTAAGAAAGAAAAATGGAGGAAAATGAAGAAAATTATTAATATTATAATAGTAAAAAACTGAATACATTTAACTGTAAAAAGACCAAAATAGTAATACAGTGGAATTTTGTCAATTATATATTTTATCCAAGTGTTTAAATTGTCCAAATGCCTATTGTGATTCACTGTTTTGATACAATAGTAACAATGAAATGAAATCCAGTAAGCTATAAGTAAAGGGCATTAAACTGCAACTTTCATTCTCAAATGGGTACCTCTAACAGCATCCTTCCCAAAGTATTCAAATAACATTCAAGGTCTACTTCAGGGCAACTCCAGCCAACATAAAGTGAAGCACTTGTCAATTATATGTTAAATATTACAACTTTTATAATGATTCTATATACAGAGTCATGAAACACTTTTTACTTCTTCTAAGAACTCCCACACACTGCTTTGATTATTATAATCTTGAGGTGAACAGGGCAAACATCATTCTCTTCCAGTTTACAGATAAGAAAACAGGTACAACATTTTAAATAACTTGCCTGCATACGTCTTCTTTCAGTAAGGGGCAGAGAGGAATGACACTCATCAATAACTCCAAGGCAGACTGTGACTGCCTCCCATATTTGTTTTACCAGAACATATATAGAAGAGTTCTGGCATACCATAAACACGAATCATTTCAATTATTCATTTATTCAAAAGTGATACTGAGTATTCATAATGAAGGAATACACATCATCTGACTCTAAGACCAGAGTTTTACCTTAAATGTATAGGTAGTAAATTCAGAAAGTAGAGAATGCTGTGGTGCAGCACCCAGGTTCCCCTACAGGGCTGAGGCATTCTTTCTCCCAACTCGCAGATCACAACTGCATCCTCCTATAGAAATTGACCTTGGCCAATGGAAACTGTTTGGCCCAAGATTATGTTTCTTTCTGGAGTCCAACTGTATCTAATGACTAGTCAATGCAAGGTTAAAAAGCCTGGGCCCTTTGCCTCAATTTGGGAAATCTTCAAAGGATCACTCCAGTTTCAACACTCCCAGTGGGATCATCTGAGGCTGTTATTGCAACCACATTACAGTTCAGTTTCTTCAGCTGCCCATTCCTGCGATCTTTGCCCTCTCACAGGTGTTGTTCCTGAGAAGGCACCTCAATAAATCTCCTGCACACAAATCTCCAAGTCTCAAGTCTATTTCCCCAGGATCCTGAATTGTGATGGTTAGCACAAGAGTCCAGTGGCACAGATTCTAAAGTGGGATTTTCATTTCTGGATACATCCAGAGCCTCATTAAACATTAAGTTTCAGGTGACTCGTGGTTACTTTGGGTTCCTATGAACAAGAGATTAGCAGATAGAGAAAGGAGTCTCCATCTTAACAGAGACAATTGACCCTGATTATCAGGAAGATGTGGGTCTATTTTCACACAAAAAGGACAAGGAAGAATAAGTTTTGTGTCCAGGTGATCCACTGGGACATCTCTTGGCAATCCAATGGCCAGTTTTAATGGCAAATGGACAAGTACCTCAGTCATGGCCTAAGAAGAGCACAGTGACCATAGGCTCATGGATGAGAGTCTAGTCACCCTTGCAGGTAAGCCACGTGGACCAGCAGAGTTGTTAATCAAGGGTGAGGGGAAATCTAGAATGTATAGTTAGTGAGTATCAGGAACAGCTTTGAGACTAGCTGTCCTGACTGTGGCTAGAATTCCTCTTAACTTTCTCTTGAAAGTTTCCCCAGGAAAAGAAACCATCCAGAATGAAGTAGGTCTTCCCAGATGGGTTGAATTTACTATATGAAGCAAACAGATTTGAGTGGCAGAGGGAGTGGACTGTACTGGATTCTGTAGTGTGACTTTAATATTTCCCCGAGGACCAAGCCATTTATTTTTTCAACTGTAACCCTCTCCAAGAATTGCCCTTGGCCAAAGGGAGCTGCTTGACCTAGAGACAGACCACATCCAATGACTGATCATTGCACAGGTGCAAAATTTCAATCCCCTTGCCTCCACTTGAGACATCTCTGAAAGGATATTCTAGCTTCAGAGCTCCCTCTGAGTTGGCTGAAGCTATTGTTGCAACTGCATCACAGTTTGATTCCTCCCTCTTGGCCAGTCCCACTTTCCTTTGCTACTCAGTAAACTGCCTGCAACCAAATAGCCAAATCAGTCTGTTTTCCAGGGAACCTTGTCTTTGACAACCAAGAATCCAACTGTATATAATTCCATCCTTTATATTATACATCCTTAAATGATCCAAAATTTGTTTTTTCTTCCTCTGGGTCAGAATTTGTCATTCAGGTGACAGAAGCAAAAGCAAAAAAGCAAAATTATTACTTTATTTTCCTCTAATGGTTCTGGGGCTTGGGTTATGATCACCTTACTTATCTGAAAACTGACTATAACTGAGCTTTAATTTCATCTTATGCAGTGGCTTTTCTACAGCAAATATTTTATAGGGCTTGTCTTCCTGCTGAATCAGAACCCATGTGGTAGCAGGTCTGACAAAACAGATTGACATGATCTATTAAATCAATAATCCAAGCACTAAAGAAAATTTACACTATGAGTTCCACTCTACTCTCCAATATGCATCACTACAAAGCTTGGGGGAAAAAGTCAGCTGCTGCAATGATGCATAAAGAGGTAATTTTTAGGTTTTTTTCTTATGTGATACTGGGATCATTCAGTGAAATTTAGTCATAAGGCATTCTAGTCAATCACACTAAAATTTAGCATCTCACAGAATCAGAGAGACATCAAAGTGAACGGGACCCCAAGAGATCGTTTCATGCTGCCTGACTCAAAGCAAGTTTGCTTGAATTATTTCAAATACATTATTTTGTAAGGTATTCTTCAGCTTTCAAAGAAGTTACCCACTGCAGGATCCCAAAATCCTTACTGTTAATAAATTCTTCTGCATGTGATAATAGATTTTTTTCATTTCCTTTGTATTGGATAAGTAATGCATTTGGCCAACAAATTTCTAATCATCTTTCCTATACTTGGAGAAAAGACTGTTTCAACTTTTCTTTAATAAGCTTCTTTTAAACTTTCATTAGATCTTGTTTTCCAACCTTGCTTCTAAGTTTAAATCTTTCTGTTAAACATAGAGGAGCTAGAGTAAAAATTTGACCAAAAAAAAATTAGTAGAGCCGTCAACAGTGAGATTTAATCTTATGATCACTAAACAAAGTTGATTAATTTGTGGCTGAAACAGTTGATTAGCTCATGAAAATCTCCATTCCCAACCATACAGTAGCAAACAAGTGAACAAAAAATCAACACAGCAAGGGACAGTGGACCAAAACTATAGAAAAAGAGCTTGAGTCCTCAATGGCATCTTTGATCAACTGACCAATAGCATCAGCACCTATAATAGCCTGTCTCCTGACTTCTCGTTATATGAAAATAATGAAACCTTGTTTTAGTCATTCATCAAGTGTTCTGTTACTTATAGCTCAGCACAATTATAATTGATACCATGATCATTATAATGAGGTATTTACTGTGGGACTTCTACCAATGAGGTATATCCAGCACCAGTCTTCCCATCTTAGTGGAAATATTCAGTCAGTACTCTACCTCTTATCCATTTATATAATTTTCATTAATGCAAAATATTTCTCAAATTTGTAAGTTGTTTTCCCTCTCTAACTGCACCACTCTTCTCAGCCCAGGAGGGGACAGAAAATTACAAAAGCAGTGATGGCAAGAGAGAAGGCATAAGGTAAATTACAGAGTCTTTGGTTTTTTGGGGTTGTTTTGTTTTGTTTGTTTTTTATTTTTTAAGAATTCACATGCAGCAACATACCTGCCATCTCCTGTTCCCTCCACAGGGAGGTCCCAATCCAAAGTTATAAATGCCATTTGTTTTTTTGTTTGTTTTATAAATTTATTTATTTCTTTTTGGCCGCATTGGGTCTTCGTTGCTGCACACGGGCTTTCTCTAGTTGCGGCGAGCGGGGGCTAGTCTTCATTGCGGTGAGCAGGCTTCTCTTTGCTCAAGGGTATTTTGAATGAAATTATGTCATTCTGGCTTTGGGTGGGTGGGTGGAGGGGGATGTGGGTAGGGAGAAGAATCCTTAGTCATCTCAGGATCCAGCTGCATCTGAATTATTTTTCTGTGGGTGTCTTGTTTCCATTCTTTGCCACATGAAAAGTAATGAGACAAGTATACTAAAACCTCACTCAAAATTATTTCTTTAAAGAATGTCTGGCAAAGACAGTTTCTTTCCCGACCAAGGATTCATTTTCAATACCAAAGGTCTTTTTAGTAGGTTTAGCCATCCACTGGGTGGTCCTACAGCTTCAATTCCAGTGACAGCATCAAAATGAGATTCCAGTTTTTATTTTTGTGGCCACAGGAAGCAGGCATTTGCAAAAATTTTATATACAGCAACACTATCAGTAGGCTCAGAGTATTACCCTTCTGAATGTCACCCCTGCATAGTCCATAAACACCACCAATTGCTTTGGTGGATGCTATTTATATCTTGGGTTTCTAGGAACAAACGTACTTTATAGATGTGAAAAATACATGGTTAACGGAAAAACATGATTCCACGTTAATTTTTTCAGATATGTGCACAACTGTCTTAAAAATTTATACACACACACACACGCAGATTGAGAAAGAAAGAGAAGAACAGGGAATAATTATGCACAGTGTAAATGCCAAATTATTTTAGTTTTCTTGAAGTATTTTCATATTCCTGAGCTTATGACAGTAGTGACCATGTCCACTGAGCTATAAATAATTTTTTAGGAGTTGAAAGTTGAAGGAACTAGAGCTCAGTAAGAATTCTTAATCTGTGATGTGGCTTTGCTAACTTAGATGAAGAAAAAAACTCCATTCCTTTGGGAAATGAGACAACCTTGGCCTCATTATAAAGGTGTACTGAACACAATTCAGTGATCTAAAACACCCCATTCTTCCAAACACTGTTTTTAATCAAGAGGTTACTATAAAATCACATTACATGCCATCACAGAAACGTAGATAACATTTTGAAGTTTATCCATCATGCCTGTCATAATTCAATGGGAATGTATAAGATCACTCATAGATGTCATCAATTATTCACCTGCCTTCTTTGCATCTTAAGTAGCCTATACAATTCTCTACTTTAAAAAGGAGATCATTTTCTTTATTGAAGACTATAGGAGAACCCAGTTTACCTAAGAATCTTTTGTGAAAATATCATAATTAATGAGCAAAAGATGCCATACTCTATCAAGATTTATTGGCGATTTGCTATAATCAGACTAACTTAAGCACAAGTTTGTACCTTGCCCAATTTTATCTAAAGACTACATAATGAAAAAACGTTTGACAAGTTGATTAATAATACTGAGCTGTTAAAGTTCAGCTGAGTGAGCAATTAAACATTCCAAACAGCAATGAACCTTCAGAAGGTAATTTATGATAATTTTATGCACAAGAGCTCAGTGGCTTTTTAATTTGATAGAATGTTAGTAGCACGAATTTCTAACAAGGGAGTGTCAGGGTTCCATACATCACTGAGATTACTTAAACATTTCAAATGTGGCTGATGAATGAAGTTTCTTGGGATATGGGGAGATACAGGAGGTGTTGGAAGGTTGAGATTATTCATCATATCAATTATTGACAGTAGATGCACTGACATCACACTCCCTGATCATATTTTATGTCCACAATAAAGATAAGTCAAGCTTGAAATAACAGACTTTCCCAACCACAATATCTGCAGGTAATTCAACTCCCTTTACCTCCTTCCCCTCCTCCTTTACACCTTCCTTCAAACTCATTGCCCCTCTTCTATTCCTACCCAGACTTTTAAATACCCAGACCCCTTACTTGAAAAATCACAGATAGATAAGTAAGAAAAAGGACAAATTGAGAAGTGAGAATGAGTACAAAGCAAGAATCATATCATAGACTCACAGAACCAGAAAGAACTGATGGAATAATTTAGATTAGCTCCCACTCTTTTCACCAGTACACAAATACACACACATACACATACCACACACTTTCATGCCTGCACACACACACATGCACACATCTCAGATATGAAAATCTCCTCTATCACATCTGCAGCAATGGCCATCTAGCCTCTCCTTTAGCAGCTCCATCCTTGAATTAACATGCCGCATCTCTGGCAGGCCTTTCTCTTTTCAGATCATTAATGACATATTGTGTTTTCAGCAGAAGTAAATTTCTTCTTGCTGCAATTTCTGTCCTCGAGTCCTCAAATTTTAAAACCAGAAGACCCCCTGGAGATCCATTAGTCTAGAGTCTGCACTTTTAGCTCATGGAGCATTATGTAGCCTGTTGACATGATTATTTGATCCACACATTTTTTTCTTTTCTTTTTTTAAAAATTTGAATGAATTACCCTCCTTGAAAAACTGAGCTATTTTACACAAAATCTAGATTTCTAAGCTGAAAAATTAGAAGCTTTGGGAACACGTGTCCTTCCATTCCCAAATAGCAATATTTGCCTGGAGCTTGGTAGCAGCTGCCCCTTTAAAGGAAACATGCTCTCTCCAGTTCATCACAAGCCCCACCACCACCTACAGGCTTACACCTGGGCAGATGTACTCATGTATGATACCAGCCTGGACCGTGTAGAAATTTAAATTTGTTACCATTTACTTAGATTAACCTCTTTGTTTTATAGTCTAGGAAATGAAACCAGTAGTAATAACATGACTTTAACCAAGGTCACCAGCTAGTTAATGGCAGAACAAAAATCTTTTAACTCTTGATCCAGTGCTCATTTCATTACACAAGAATTTTAGCTCATCATCTTTCTCATCACTTCTATGTGTTCTGTTATCTTTTAATGTAAAAAGGGGAAAAAATACACTAACCTGATCATAATACAAGTTATGCCTCTGTATCAATTTCAACTCAGTGAAATAAGAATAAGATAAACCAGGCTAAATTTAATCCATAAGCAATAAAATATCTTTGACATGAAGGTGCTTTATTGTCTACTCAGTTCTCTCCATCTTCTCTAAAATTAAAGTAGCACATTAATTAGAATTACATCACTAAAGTAATAACAAATATGGACTGTCTCAATGCCTACTTTTGTTTTCTTCTATATATGTTAGATAGCTACACAGCAAATATCAAATGCTGACACAATGTCAGTTATGTTTCTCTGCTACAGACACAGAAATTGAGTGCAAGATCATTGTGACTATTTCCTAATGTTTTTATTTCATCAGATGGGCTGGAAAACAAAACCAAACAAGTAAACACAAGCTCATCTAGCTATCATCTCTGCAGATGTCGTTTCTTGGTAATGTGCTATTATAATTCATGTCAGGTAAACAGTCTTGCAGATGAAGTCAGAATTATTCAGGCAAGTTTCTTCATACCACCCTGTAAAGCTGTTTCCCACACATAAGAAACTTCCATAAAGACTACTTGTTTACAGAGACCATGTGCCGCATGATCCTCTTTTGTGTTTCTCCCTCCCTAGTACTAAGCATATGTTTTTAATGTTAACACTCCCTCATCTATAGAGACCATCTGCTTATTAAAAAGAGTGTTCTCCTCCCTTCTTAGCCAGCTTTTTTGCGTGGTGAATCCTCTATGCCAGTTCCACAGATTCAGGGGAAGGAGAAAAGGCTATGGTTTCCAGTTCTAAATGAGACAGTTTGGGACTTGAGTGGCCTTTGTAGAAGGAGTGGAAGGTGCTCCTGTGGATTCAGAGAAAGAGAGGCATCACACACCTGAGGGCCTGAAGCTGCTTTTTCTGCCCATGTAGCCAGTGGCTAAATCTTGAGGGCCCTATCTCCCTTATTTCACCACCACCTAACCTTATAGATTCAGGTACTTTATTTTGCATCTCTGCCCAATCTCAGCAATATAGATATTATGATAATAAGATGGAGGTTTCCCTGAAAACAATACACTTAAAGTCCTGAAAAATGCATAGGAATTGATCAGGCAGATGATAGTTACAGGCAGAGAAAAAAGTCCACATGCAGGGGTAGTTTAAGAGCATGTGATCTACAGAAGGATAAATTGCTTGATATTTTTAAAGCTTAGGGTATGAATAAAGAAGAAGCAAGAAACAAATGAAAGAGAACTAGAGGAAGAAAAAGTATAGACTATGAAAAACCTCATAGTTATTTAAGACTGATTTGGCTTGTAAGTCCTGAAGTTCAATTTTGATGCCCTTGGTTTGAGGAAGATCTCACTTCAAACAATAAGAAAGGGCAAGAAAAGTTGTTGCAGCTGCCTTGATTTGGAGACTCAAAAAGGAGAGTAATCTTGGCACAAACTCCTTATATGGGCTGTGTATCCAGTAGCACAGGAGTCCTGAAAAACCTCAGCTGTCATCAGCCTCATGGAGTCTTCTCCACCCAAACCACAGCTGCTATCTACAACCTTACTTTGTACTTCCTGGAAGAGAATGGGTTGAGGAAAGTTTCATAGTGTGGTATAGTGAACTTTCCCCCAGTGAAGCAGTGCCCACTGGTATATGGAAGAAACTTCATAACTTAATTGGGAGTTAGTAATGGGGAGCAGGCAGTGGTGAACAGCATGGGAAGGCAAGAGGAGGAAGTATACCTCCTCTGGACTAAACTACCAACTCCCCACTCTGGAAGGAGAGACGTGGCCAGAAAATGGCGGGAAAAGCAAGCTGCTAGGATTAAGAGCTCTCCTCTCTGCCACGAGGACATAATGAAGCCAGGAAAGGAACTGGAGAAGTATTGGTAGTTAACATGCCCAGATGCTTTAGTGCCCAAACTGGTATATTTTTGAGTAAAAAATGGCATAATTAGTAATTGTGGGACAATAGCCATAAATCAGACTGTCCTGGGAACAGCAAAAACAAATAATCACACTACTTAAATGACACTAGCATTTAAAAGGCTGCCTCCTAACTGATCTCTCTTCACTGGGTTCTCTGTTTCCCTCTCTTCCCCCATAGCCTTCTCCAACTTAATGGTTAGTATCACCATCTACCAGGTGACTGTGCCAGAAAATTGTTCCCACGTTTCTCTCATCTCAGATGCTATTCCCTTTCTTAATAATCTGCACTTAAAAGAAAATCCATACTCCTTATCATGGCCTACACAGGTTTGCATGACCTTGCCCCTTGCCTATCTCTTGAACCTCACCTCATGTAATTTTGTGTTGTTTTTCTATCTTCTGGTCTTTTTTTGTTTCTAGAATCATCTAAGAACTCTTCTACCTTGTGACCTTTTACTGCTGTTACCTGTGCCCATTATGTACTTCTCCTAGTTCTTCATATGCCTGGCTTATCATCCTTCATCTTAACCCAAGCATCTTCTTCTACAACAGGTCTTCCTTGACCCCCATCTAAAAAAGGGTATCTTTCCCTACACACACACACACACACACACACACACACACACACACACATACACACACACACACATCAGAGCAGCCTGTTTTATTTTCTTTATAGTATTTATCATAGTCTGGAATTATCTTGTTTATCAAGTTAGCTCACTTACATAAAAACAGACTCATAGACCAATGGAATAGAATCAAGAGCCCAGAAATAAACCCATGCATATACGGTCAACTAATATTTGACAAAGGAACCAAAAATACTCATGGGAAATGAGAGTCTCTTCAATAAACGGTCCTTGGAAAACTGAATGACTACATGCAAAAGAATGAAATTGGACCCTTACCCTACACAATTCACAAAAATGAACTCAGAATGGACTAAAGACTTAAATGTAAGACACAAAACCACAAAACCCCTAAAAGAAAATGTAGGAAAAAAGCTCTTTGACGTTGGTCTTGGCAATGATTTTTTTTGGTATATGACACCAAAAGCACAAGCAACAAAAGCAAAAATCAATAAATGTGATTACCTCAAACTAAAAAGCTTCTGCACAGCAAAAAAGCAATCAACAAAATGAAAAGGCAACCTATGGAATGGGAGAAAATATTTGCAAGCAATATATCTGATAAGGGGTTAATATCCAATATTTACACAGAAAATATATAACTCAATAGCAAAAAAACAAATAATCTCATTTAAAAATGGGCAAAGGACCTGGCTAGATATTTTTCCAAAGAAGACATACAAATGGCTAACAGACCAAAGAAAGATGTTCAGCTTCAGCTATCATCAGTGAAATGCAAATCAAAACCATGATGAGATATCACTTCATACCAGTTAGAATGGCTTTGATCAAAAAGACAAAATATAAGTGAACAAGAGGATGTAGAGAAAAGGGAATCCTGTACACTGTTGGTGGGAATGTAAACTCATAAAGCCTCTGTGGAAAACAATACAGAGGCTCCTCAAAAAATTATAAATAAAACTACCAGGTGATCTAGCAACCCCAGTTCTGGGATATATCCAAAGGAAATGAAATCACTATTTGGAAGAGATACCTGCACCCTTATGTTCATTGCAGCATTATTTACAATAGACATGGAAACAATCTAAGTGGTATCCATCAGTGGATGAATGGATAAAGATGTGGTATATATAAGCAATGGAATATTAGTCAGGCATAAGAAAGAAGGAAATTCTGTCATTTGCAACAACATGGATGAACTTAGGTGAATTCTGCTAAGTGAAATAAGTCAGACAGAGAAAGACAAATGCTTTATGCTATCACTTATATGTAGAATCTAAAAAAGCCAAACTGATAGAAAGGAAAGTAGACTGATGGTTGCCAGTTTCCTGGAGGTGGTGGGGATAAGAGATAGACGTCAAAGGATACAAACTTCCAATTATAATATGAGTAAGTTCTGGGGACCTAATGTACAGCATGATGACTATAGTTAACAATACTGTATTGTATAACTGAAAGTTACTAAGAGAGTAGATCTTAAATGTTCTCACCACACACACACACATGCACACACACAAACAAGGTAACTATGTGGGGTAACGGATATTAACAAATCTTAATGTGGTAATCATTTTAAAATATAAATGTATATCAAATTACTGCATTGTACACCTTAGGCTTATACAATGTTATATGTCAATTATATCTCAATAAAGCTGGAAAATAACAGTCATAAGGAATTTTTTAAAGTTAGCTCACTTGCATATTGTTTGTCTCACCCACTAGTAAGCAGGAAATAGGACTGTTTTGTCCACGTTAACTTGCCAGTGATCTAGCCCAGTACCCAGCTTTTGGTAAATATATACTAACTCTTTATTTGAGTGAATGTTGAATCATTGAATAATGTCTAAGGCACTTTCCCACCACCAGAACCTACCATCAAGACAAAGAGAAGGAAAGGGAAGATAATGAGTCCTCACCTATGCACACCAAATAATAAAACAAGACGAAACAAACCACCCAGGACAAAATTTTTAGCCTATCCTTTGAGTATCCTTCAGGATTTCTAACTCCCTGCTGAAGAAACCACCTAATAAAGGACTGTGGGGACCTATATGGGGGACATTAGGGGTCGCCTTATAACTCCCAGAACTCCTCTCCTGTTGTCTCTAGTGTTTCAGAGATATCGGCTTGATATACTTTGAACATGGCTAAGAACCAAAACTGGGCCTGCTGGTGGATTTCTCATAGCTCCAGGCTAAACATCTTTAGTTATCTGACAATCAAGATACACAAATGTTATTATTTGTTTTCTAGGAGTTAGATGAACAAGATCACTCTAAATTCTTGTGTTATTAATACACGGCAATGAAAGTGAAATATTAATGACTTAGTCAAGTGTATTAAGAATTTGAAGTGCTGTGCGAACTGAAAACTTGCATCTTAGAGGGGGGGAAAGCCCAAATGCACCAGATGGCTTGGTGACAGCCATTTTATTTAATGCCATCTCAGCAGATATGTTTGATAGCCTTCAGGAAAGGCCATCAGCTATGCAAGGGAGGGTGCTATACCTGATTGTCTGGGAGGGCCAGGCCAAAGACATCAAAGGGATGGAGCTGAACTGTGCCTCTTTGTGTCTCAAGTGTGCACGGCCCTGAATGAGATATTAGGGCATCTCGGGGTGTCAGTGAACCATGGTGGCAAAGTCTGCTGGTTTGTCCCCCTCCCCACACCTAGCTGTCATATCTATGACTGGCCTTAGAGTAACAATCTTCCTACATCTTAAAATGTGACAGAGTGGAAACAGCCCTAGACTAGGAGTCAGCAGCCTGGCCAGCCAGCCTGACCACAGAGGAGCCGATTAGCCCTGAGCAAGCAGACCATGGACTGAGGTTGAAAATTCCTTGTCTCCAATCTGCAGATGATAAAACCTAGTTCTCTTCCTCTCTGAGACTGCCAAAAAGATTTAAAGAGATAACACTTTATAATAAATAAACAGACTATGTAAAATGCAGAGTGAAATTGTTTTGAGGCTGAATGTACTTTATCAATTCTGTTACATTTTTGTGTCTGGCTTATTTATTCTTATATAAGAGGCACATTATTCAATAATACTAGTTTCTTTTTTGTAGTAAATATATACTCAAGGATTGTCTTTTTCTTTTCTTTCTTTCTTTCTTTTTTTTAATCTATATACCAGGTACATAGATGCCTTTTCTGTAATTTCAGTGTACTGTTCTTAATTTATTCTGCATACTAATTTCAACATTCATTAACAGTATTGAGGTAAAAGTCCTGATATGACAGGAGATATCTATACATAGATCTATCTATAGGTATCTAGGTAACTATATAGATATATCAATCTTAGATAAATAACTCCTGTCATTTTACATCCTTAAAAGAAAACTAATTAATTAATGTGTTCACAATTTCACAGTCTGATGTCCTAGCTAAACATCTACTAACTGCAATACCCATCCTCCATCAAGGATCTGGAATGTTGGTTTGCCCTAGAGCAAATAGAAAGAATTGGCCCTGGTCACGTGACAGAGAATGGAAGGTAATAATGACTAGAGAAATAATTTCTGCTTTTTCAATAGGGAGAATGTGTCCCTTCCTTGTACTTTGTTTATTATGATCCTACCAACTCTATGGAGAAGACGTCCTTTGAGTCAGGAAGTATCAGCTAGATAGATACTCCCCAAGAGATAACTGAGAAGCTGACAAAATTTCCTCATTAGCCCATACCCATTTCCTGCTCCCAATAAATCACAAAAAACAGTTTACCACTGGACACTACTAAGGGAGTTCAAATTCTGCAAATTTAATAGCAATTTTCATTTGATAATCTTTAATCTCCTCTTTGCTAACTTCTGCTTCTAACTCTAGATATGTATATTAGATATTTCTGGATTTTATCACTAATTATTTCCTCTGGCTCTGTCCTGATGTTTTCTCCTTATAACTACCCTGAGTTTGTGTATTAATCTATCCAATGAATATTTATTGAAAGCCTGCCATATACCTAGCACTGGTCTGGACACTAAAAATGTATACATGAACACAAAATCTCTACTCTCAAGGATCGTATAATTGAGTCAAGGTTATTATCATTCAAACATCTTTAATCTACTCTCAAGGACAGTATAATTGAGTCAGGGTTAATATTCGATCATCTTTAATGATCTGATCATCAAAACACATAAATAAAATCATTACTCTAGTAATCAGGATAGAATAGGCTATGCTTTAGTAACAAATAAACTCCCAAATTTCAGTGGCTTAACATAATGGAGAATAATGGAGATGTATTTCTTATTCATGCTACAATCTGATACAGGTTGCATACCTATTCTGTGCTGGTCTCTACAAGTGGAAATTCAGAGCACTAGGCTGCTTCCAACTTAAAACTGCCATCTCAAAGTCTTTCAATTCCAGCCCCAGAGATTAAATGTATCCCTTACTCTTTCCTGCCTCCAACCAGAATGACATTACTTCTTCTCATATTCTATTAGTGAGAATTTGTCAAACACCCCACCCAAATGCATGGGAACTGGGAAATACTGAGGAGCAAATGAAGTTTTGGTAAATACCAATATTCCCTGACAGTCCTCTAAGAAATATGTGAATAAGCATATTACTTCATTTTTTTTTTTCTTTTTTTAAGGTGATCACCACCACAAGTCTAGTTACCATCCATCATCATACATTTGACATCCTTCACCCATTTCACCCACCCACAAATCCCCCTCTGGTAACCACTAATCTGATCCCTGTATCTATGAGTTTGTTTTTGCTTTATTTTTTATGTTCATTTGTTTTGTGTTTTTAGATTCCACATAAGAGTGAAATCATATGGTATTTGTATTTCTCTGTCTGACTTATTTCACTTAGCATAATCCCCTTGAGGTCCATCCATGTTGTCACAAATGGCAAGAATTCATTTTTTTATGGTAATATTCCATTGTGTATATACACCACAATTTCTTTATTCATTCATCCATCAATGGACCTTTAGGTTGTTTCCATATCTTGGCTACTGTAAATAATGCTGCAATGAACAAAGGGGTGTATATGTCTTTTCGAATTAAGTGTTTTTGTATTCTTTGGATAAATACACAAAAGTATAATAGCTGAATCATATGGTAGTTCATTTTTGAGGAAGCTCCATACTATTTTTCATAGTAGCTGTACCAATTTACAGGCCTACAAACAGTGTATAAGAGTTCCCTTTTCTCCACCTCCTCTCCAACATTCATTATTTCTTGTCTTTTTGACTATAGTCATTTTAATGGGTGTGAGGTGATATCTCATTGTGGTTTTATTTGCATTTTCCTAATAATTAGTGATGTTGAACATCTTTTCATGTGCCTGTTGGCCACTTGTATGTTTTCTTGTAAAAATGTCTATTCAGATCCTCTGCCCATTTTTCAATTTGTCCATTTGTTTCTTTGATGTTGAGTTGTGAGTTCTTTGTCTATTTCAGATATAAATCCCTTATAGAATATATCATTTGCAAATATCTTCTGCCATTTAGTAGTCTGCCTTTTTTTGTTGATAGTTTCCTTCCTAGTCTGATGTCTCATTTGTTTATATCCGCTTTCATTTTTGTTTCCCTTGACTGAGAAGACATATCCAAAAAAATATTGCCAAGACCGACATCAAAGAGCAAACTGTGTATGCTTTCTTCTATGAGTTTTATAGTTTCAGATATTACAGTTAAGTCTTTAATTCATTTTGTGTTTATTTTTGTATATGTTGTGAGAAAGTAAGCCCTGACAGTCTTCTAAGAGATATGAGTGAGCATATTACTTCATTTTTTTTCTTTTTTTAAAGTGATCACCACCACAAGTCTAGTTACCATCCATCATCATACATGTAGCTGTCCAGTTTTCCCAACACCACTTATTGAAGAGGTTGTCTTTTCCTCATTGTATATTCTTGCCACATTGTCATAGATTAATTGACCCTATATGTGTGGGTTTATTTCTGGGCTGTCTATTCATTCCATTTATCTATGTGTATAATTCTGTGCCAGTTCCATACTGTTTGATTACTGTAGTTTTGTAGTATAGTCTGAAGTCAGGAGTGTGATAACTCCAGCTTTGTTCTTCTTTCTCAAGATTGTTTTGGTTGGTTATTCAGGATCTTTTTTGTGGTTTCATACAAATTTTAGAATTATTTCTTTTAGTTCTGTGAAATATACCATTAGAATTTTGATAGGGATTGTATTAACTCTGTAGTTTGGAAATTTTAATAATGTTAATTCTTCCAATCCATAAACATGGAATATCTTTCCATTCATTTGTGTCTTCTTCAATGTCTTTCATCAGTGTATTATAGTTTTCAGTGTACAGGTGTTTCACCTCCATGGTTAAATTTATTCCTAGGTATTTTATTCTTTGCAATGCAATTGTAAATGGGATTGTCTTCTTATTTTTGCTTTCTGATAGTTCATTATTAGTGTATAGAAATACCAAAGATTTCTGTGTATTGATTTTGTATCCTGTGACTTTACTGAATTTATTAATTAGTTCTAACAGTTTTTTGGTGGAGTCTTTAGGGTTCTATCTATATAGTATGATGTCATCTGCAAATAGTGACAGTTTTACTACTTCCTTTCTAATTTTGGATTCCTTTTAATTATTTTTCTTGCCTAACTGCTGTGGCTAGGACTTCCAGTGCTATGTTGAATAAAAGTGGAAAGAGTGGGCATTCTCATCTTGTTCCTGATCTTAGAGGAAAAGCTTTCAGCTTTTCACTGTTAAGAGTGATGTTAGCTGTTGGTTTGTCATATATGGCCTTTATTATGTTGAGGTACATTCCTTCTATACCCATTTTGTTGAGAGTTTTTATCATAAATGGACGTTGAATTTTATAAAATTATTTTTCTGCATCTATTGAGATGATCATGTGATTTTTCTCCTTCATTTTGTTAATGTTACATACCACATTGATTGATTTGCAAATGTTGAAACATCCTTGAATCACTGGAGTAAACTCCACTTGATCATGGTGTATGATCCTTTTAGTGTATTGCTGTATTTCATTTGCTAATATTTTGTTGAGGAATTTTTCATCTATGTTCATCAAAGATATTATCCTATAATGTATTACTTCATATTTTGAAACATAGAATATTAATGTCCACATATAAGCTAATTCCCAGCACAAAGTCTAATACATAGCAGACGATAAATTTTTGAGAAATATAGCAAAGAATAAACGATGCTAGTGGAACTAATGATTTACACAAATATAAAAAAAGCATAAATGAAAAGTTACTTTAAAATACAAAAAAACAAACACTATACCATTTTATATTGCACATAACTGACAAGTAAATTATACAGATCATACATACTTAAGAGATGGAAGCAACCACCTTGTACTGGCATAGGCAATTATGTTGTTTTGTTTCATTTTATTTTATTTTATTTTAAGGTGGTGGGATTTGATTGAAGAAACAGTTAAGATTTGGACAGTGAAAAAGGTCATGTCTGATAGAGACCTTTGTGATCAAATATATACAAATAGACAAATGCAAAATGTGTTTGAGAATCACTAGCTCAAACAACCTGGTAGGACAAGAAGATCAATCTAGGAAAGTTACTGTGAGAGAAGGTTGGAGCAAAAGATTCAGAAATTTAAACTTAAATGACTATCTGCAACCTACAAGATAAAAGTTTTGAACAAAGAGTAGCAACCTAGAGGTCACAGAGGTAATTTTGGCTCCTGATGCTGTACTCAAGCCTACTCTACATATAGATCTTGAGTGAAAGTCCTGTCTCAAATCAGGAGGGTAAATACAAAGTATAAATTCCTGCACTAAACCACTGTAAAATAAGTGCCCCAACATTATGGCAATGTCAAACTATATAGACTAAAAGGTATAGACCATGAAATTGGTATAGCAAACTTCGGCCAATCTTGTGAGCCCTAGGCATCTATGAATGACAAATAACTCAAAGATATGAAAGGAACTTAGAGTTGGGTTGGGTGCGTTAGCCAAACAGGATATATTGTCTAATTAGTTACAAAAATAATTTATTTATATTTATAACTTATTTATGATTATATTGAAAACATTTCTTTTGGAGAGGGAATGAATATAGATAATTGGGCTCTTGTAGGTGTTTTAGTGGTTCTCTTTAGAAAGCTTGTTAAAAAAAAAAAGCCAAATTTACAAGAAAATTGAACCATAGGAGTGGTTGTTCAATTTACAAACATTTAGCAACTATTTCCTTTAAATGTTTTTTCCTGATATATTTAAATATAGTTCTATGTTTAAATCCGTTCACTTAAAGTCTCTAAAAGTAGTTTGCAAAGCACTTCCTTGCAGGTTATCCCTGGCAACATTGTTCAGCTTCATCTGTAATTAACCCTAAAGCAAGTCAGTACTTTGTTGGAAGTCAAGGGGTTTAGCTCAGATATTTGCAATCAAGCTATTATACATGATATTGAGTCTCATGGAGCTACTTATCTTACCAAAGGAAAAAGGAAACACTAACTACTCTTTTCAATAAGAAGAACAAAGCAAAATGTATTTGAGTAACAAAGGAACAAATGACAGGACTGAATCCATTTAGCCAATAAACTGTCCATAATCTAGACCAGTGATTTTCAAACTGTGGAATGCCACCCAATTGGTGAGCCATGACATCAGTTTAGTGGGCCACAGGGTTGCACTGTTGAGAAAAGGAATAGAATAGAATAGATCCAAATATAACTCAAGTAGTAAAGACAGATATTTATGAAAATTTTTAGTTACATGTGTGTGTATATATTGGAGTACAATTAAAGTTATTTCTTACTGTAGGTCAGGGTCAAGAATTTTAAAAATAACTGACATGCAGTTATCGTAAAGAAAATGTGTAAAGTCATGTCAAAATAAAGTAGCATTATTGTGATCATAGCATAAAATCACATCCACAAAAACTCATTTCTTCTTAAGTATACTAGGTAGTTCTTGAGAGCATCTTACTATTTTCTAACCATTTTCACAGAAACATTTCTCTCTTAATTGTGGTAGGTTCATCCCTTCTTGACAGAGAGGAAACAAAATTGGGATTAATTGCCTCTGTTTTATCTGTTATCCCTCTTCCATTTGTTCCTAGTGGAAGATCAACACCTTTTTAGTTTTCTTGTTCTGAACATAACTGAAACCAAACTCTTTGGTCACCAGCATTCCTACCTGACTCCACCCCTCTGCCTTTCGTTTTCTGATCCCATTCTAATTTTTAAAGAATATATTATTTCATTCTAACTGATTTGTGCCAAACTCTATATTGATCCCTAGTCATGTAATTTTTTTTTGGCTAATGATTGTTGGAAGGATGGATTCATTTGAGATCTCCTATGCAGTAACAGTAAATTATTTAGCTGTCTCCCCTTTTCCTGTCTGTCATTTACAATTTCATACCAGCAGATTGTTTCACTTATTGTTAAGCATCTATTTTAGGGTCCTTCGGGAAGCAGCCTTGAATCCAACTTTCCCAAAATTTTATTTCCCCTTGGTTGTATCCTACCCTCGTTGCTAGAACAGATCTCTTACCACAGCAGTACTGCTTTATTCTCCACTGACCTCTGGTCTGATTTATTTTTCAAGTGTCCACTGCCTCTTAGTTCTCGGAGATGCTCTTGGCCTTTTGGTAAATCCTTCATTTTCTCCTGCTTCACTTGACTTTTCTCCTTGGCATCCATGCATGATTCTTTATTCTTCAATTCAATTTGAGCACTAAAGCCCTGTAGCTATTCCCTGCATAACGGTCCCTTCAGATTTCGGTATAGACTAAACAGTTTTTCTCTTGACATTATTCTCTTCTGACCTCTTTGCTTCCAAAAATGGTGACCTAGCTTAAGTAGGCCTTTTGTGAAGACGGTTCGCTCTATTTCCTGAAATATTAGATACTTTCCCTGCAGTTATTTCACTTTTTACAAAGTAATAAGCAAGGGAGTCACTGTGTAATAAACATGGGTTCTCTCACTATAATAATAAATTGTAGGACAATTTATTCTAATTTGATGAAGTTTTGAATTATCATTTTCTCCTTTACATAAGGCAAACAATGTTGATGACTTTGAAGGTCTGTTCTGCCTTCCCTTCCCTCACAAAGCAGAGTATTGCTCCCTTTTCCATTGCTCACTGGGACATGCCACATAGTACTGCAATGGCCATGTCTGTAAAGGTGTCAGAGACATTTCAGCACAGAATCAATCACCACCAGTTTAGCAAAAGCAGCCCAAAACAGATATTATCAAACTGTTTAATTCTCACTTTTTCCCTCTTTCTGAATGAACTCTGTTTCCCCTTTGCCCGTGTGCCATTCCCTCAAACCCAACATTCCCATGTACCTAAGATCACTCTTAATATGGCAAAAGATAAATCTGATAACCTAACTTGTATTAATATGTTATTGACTTATAGTGTTACCTGTTGTAAGAGAACTTGCTTAAGGAAGGTAATATTTTATTCAAATATATTACTTTCATTGGGAAATTCAGGCTCCCTTAAATGTGTTTCAGGAGAAGAACTGGAAGCAGAGGTGACCGGCAATTGTGCCATGCAGGTGACTGATCTTTGCATCTTCATAGAGATTTAACCCAGAGCCCAATTTGGAAAAGGCCTTGTTTCACTTTGTTTCTAAAGAGACATTCATCTTCTAAGGAGTTCACATCTGTCAGGGAAAGGCAGCCCATTTCCCATTGCTCATTATTACCTCTGCAAAAATAAAAGCAGAGCCCAGTTTCAATCACTGTATACCTTGAACTCTATGGAATGTGGACAATAATTAACTACAGAGAATTGACTAACATAGTTCCCAATTATTAACTCTGCCACATTTTGATGTTCAATAAATTTAGAAAGATATACTAAAGTAGAAAGGATGTGAATTCCAGGTAGAATATAATAAAGATTTATAAGGTTTTTGCAAAACCCTTGCCCTTTACAAATATTAAGAGCCGAATTTACCTACTCTTCAGCCTAAGAGAAAATGGCACCTGAAGAGCCTCAGGAATTAACAGTTTTAAACTCTGGTTGAACCCCAGGTGCTAGCTCTACCACAGCACTATCTTTCTTTAATAGAAAGTTATAAGTTTCCAGAATTCACAGGAGTCTGGCTGGCTTCCATCCAGGACAAGAGTGTAGAGGAGAGGTAATCAATATGCCCTAGCCTATCCTGCAAGGTTTATTTTAAAGATTACCTTGAGTTATGGTAAGGTCTTTGTGAAATATATCATCCTTACAGAGTAAAGCAGATCCATGGAGGTGTCCTAGATGGGTCTTCAGGGAACCACAGCAAAATGTCAGAAAGCCCTCGAAATCTCTGTTTTTATTTTATGAGGAGCAGAGGGTCGATAGTAGTGATTGGTAGAGCCCAGTTGATGAAAAGGTCCATAACTTGGGAGGATGCTTCCAGCTGTGATTGGCAGAGGGACCAGGTTGCAGCTTAGAGCCAAGAATTAAAGTTGCATAAGCAGCATGAACTAAGTCCAAATGCTGGGTAATCTAGAAATAGCCTTGTCAGAAAAGCCATGCTAGAGAGAATAACAGAAATCAATTTTGGTTGCAAGCGAAGCCTTGTTTAAAATTTCAGCTTGCTAGATACTAACAACTATGAGACATTCTTCGATTCAAGAAAATTGGAGGTAAATGCTTTGGGATACGACTGTGTGATTGACATAGTTGAGTTCCAGGAGAGAATTGTGTTGTCTTTATAATGAGGTTTGGAAAAGCTTCACATACTGCTATACCATAATAGTAGTTTTATTATCACTGTAAATATTACTAGTAGGTGAAATAAAAATCTTTATGAAAGTCTTCATAAATTAAAGTGCTTACATTTGTAAATAGTTGCTATCACTTTACTTCAATATTAATTCATTTGCTCAGAATTAGTAGAGTCCTCTTTTTCAATCGATCAGAGTTTGTGATAGATGAGTAAATTCTGTGACAACTGGAAAGCTTAAGTAACATAGCAATTGTAATAGGACTGCTTTTGGTAGTGATGAGAGAAGCAGATGAAAGCTATTGGCAGTCCATTTGGCCTGTGAACCTGATGAGATAAAATACACATAAAGGTAGTTTGACTAAAGTCGCTCCTCATAAGCTCTGGATTCTGAGGGAAATTTCTTGGCTCTGTTGTTTTTACTCACTACATCTCCTCTCTGCCTTCAATGCTTATGCTTATCACTCAACTCGTAAACCTTTGCCTTGGTCCTGCCATTCCTTCTAAATATGGGACCAATTCATAATCAATCTGCCTTAATTTCTTCTTCTTCACCTTCAGTGTAACCACTTAACTCCATTGCAATCTGGCCTTTATCCCCATAATTCCACTGCAACAAAATTTCTCCAAGCTTATCAATAGTTTCTTCTACATCATACTCTTTCAAATTCTGTATGACATTTAATGTTTTGATCACTCACCTCCCTTTAAAAACATTGGTTCTCATCTAACCTCTATAACTGCTCTTTCTCTGTTCCTCATTTAATAGTTCTAGAAGTCTCCCTTCCCTCCCCATCCCCCAGCTGTCATTCAAGTTTTAGTCTTTGACCCTATACTAACTGCCCTCTGCTTTCTCCACAGAGTTCTTGAGGCTTCAACCATCATTTTTGTCTTCCAAATGTTACATGCCAGGTAACACTTCTCATGTATCTCTGCTAATTAATCTTCAAAACCTATTGTTTTGTTCATGTTGCTCTCCATTTTGAGAGTAACAAAGATGCCTGGATTCTGAGACCCAATCTCCACGCTTGACATCTTCCATGAGACATATCCAGGCCAATTCTATTTCAATAATAATACTGCCTTAATGAAACTTTTCTACCTCTTTTCTATGTCACACAATCTACTTTCTGTTGCCTTTTATTATCTAGTCTATCTAGATCATCAGTCTCAAAAGATAACATACTGTATGATTCCATTCATATGGTATTTCCAAAAAGACAAACCTATAGTTATAGTAAACAGATCAGTGGCTGCTAAAGGAAGGGGAGGATGTGACTATAAAGGGATAGCACAGAGGGCTTTTGGTGGTGATGGTCCTGTTCTGTTTCCTAATAGTAGTGGTTGTTACATAAATCTATCTGTATGTTAAAATTCACAGAACTTCATATCGAAAAAAGTCAATTTTACTGTATGATCGTTTGAAAAATAAAACTTAAAAAAGACTTAGGGATATGAGTAACTTTTCATTTCTTTTTCATTTTGAAAACTTCAGAATAGAAAAGCTATGAAAAGAGTAGAGCTGGTCTGTGGATAAAGCTTTCAAAAATCAGATTAATCTTCTGGGTTATGCATGCCTCCATGATGAGAGCATGGACACATGTGGATTAGCCATAAATACGAAAAGGAAGCACGAAGTAAATTAAGGTTTTACATTGTCACTCAGCCAATGTAGCAAATAAGCAAAGGCTAGGCATCCCAAAATATCTTCTCACGGATTGCAGCTATGAGTGAACATGACAGTAAAAAGCTAAGGTCTAAGACATAGGCACAAAGTATTAACTCTCAGGGTGATTGATAGAACTTAGAAGGCATCCAGGTCATAATTCTTTCCCTTAACCCTAGGCCATTAATAACTAGTAAAGAGTCCAATTTCATCAGATTCCATAGCTTCTCTGTGTTTTCATTTCCTATCTTGATGGAAACAATTACAGTTTTACACAACCGAAGAACAAATATGACCTGTTTCACAATTTATGCAGCTGACCTGCATGTATTTTTGACAAAATTATCAAGTTTCTTAGTTATAAATGTTTCTCCTTCTAAAATTTGGGATACAGTGGGGAGCAAGGGGGAATATATCATCTGTGACTCCCTTCTGATGCTACATTCATGGCTAACTTCTTGATTCTGGATGAGCCTTACCAACAATCTTCATTCTTTGGAAAGATTTCCCTAGTCTCTTATAATCTTCATCAATCAAAAGTTACAATCTGAGGGACCATGCTTTCTTTGCAGGTAGCTAAGACTTCCACACACTTCGTTAAGCAGAACTCTTGACTCCAGGCTTGATCGATATATCTTAAAGCTACAGGCAGTTCCTTTTGCTAAGGTTATCTACAGCAATTTCTTTTATTGCCATTCACAGCTGGAGACTTTCTTATTGAAATGTAATCAGCGCCATAATAGCCTTGGTACTCTCAATGCTCCCAGTGATCTCTTCAGAGGCCTTGAAACACTGCTCCTTTAGGAAGACTGGATCAAGCATAAGAGTTCATATAACAACTACTGCGATGGCCCCAGGTTCTCTGTGGGACATTTCAGATATTAAGTGATGGATACTTGCCCCTCCTGAAGCATCCCATCCAAGCATGCTATTCAAGGTTCAAATGCTTCCTTTCCAGAAGCGAAAAGAGGACTTGAGCATAAACTCCTTTATAGACACTGGGTTCAATAGGGGAGAGCTCTAACACTTATAGAATGCCTCATCCCAGGGCTTTGGGCTGGATCACCATGATGTCAAAGAGCACCAAAGAAGCCCACTATATCATCACTACCTGTCCCCTCTACTTCAAGCACTATTGCCACATTCATATGGGTACTATCTCAAAACCATTTTCTTAAAGAACACTGTGTCACGTGAGGAAGGTTTACTTAGCTACCTTCAGGCACACCCTTTAGGGAGTTTAGCAGGTTCTGTTACCACTGGCAGGCTATATGACCCTTTAAAAGAATTGTTTTTGTAAACATAGAGCAAAAAAACACTAAGCCAGAGAGCACAGGCTCTTGCACAACTTTGGGATTATTCTTAGAGCCCCACCACCCATAGGAAAACCGACTCCTAAGTGGTCAGATAGCACCTCCCCAGCCCAGCTGTTAGAGAATAAGCACAAGTAATGGAAGAGAAAGGGTATTGAATAGACAAAATTAGGGTAAATGTAATGCTAAATATCACAAAAACAAGCTCTAACCAACAAAGGATGGTTCCTTGCCCTTCCCCATACTTCAAAGGGAAAATTCTGAATCATATTTCACATCACCTCTCAGAGTTCCCCAGCAAGGCTAAGCCTAGTTGCCCACAATGAAAACTCACTTATTAATATACAGGCCTCCCCACCTCCCACTCCCACCCTCCTACCCCGACTTTCTAAAAATTCGCTTTACACCACTTCACTTTTACAAAAGACCTACATTAGTACATTTCTTTTCAAACTGAAAGAAATACGAAAAGGATTTTAACTTTTGCAAAAAAAGCAAAAAGTAAAAATAGCATTCAGCCTTTTTTAGCAGTGAGCCCTGATAGAGGCATCAGGCTCCTTGAGCAGCAGCGAGAGTGGCATCCCCAAGCTCCTTCCCCAGGAACTACACTCAGCATCTCAGCATCAGGCCACCATAGCTTTGAACTGTTTCTGTGAGCAACTGTGCTTTATCTGGATTTATTTTATACATCCATTAGCAAGATGTGTCCTAGGGTACTTGCATCTTCTTTGCCTTATGCCATTCCAGCTTAGCAATGTTTCGCAGGAATGCTCTACTTTCAAACATCAGGGGAAAACTGTACTCTTTATTGACTTCCCTTTCTTCCATCTCTCACTTCCTCACTCACAGTGCTTCCTAAGGTAACTTTCCAAAAAATACTCCTTATACCCAATCATTGTCATAACATTTGCTTTGGGGTTGGGGGGAGGAGACCTAATTTAAGACCCTGTCTTTTACTCATACACAAAATTTCTGTGATTTCAACTGCCAGGCTTTCTGCCGATTGGATTCGATTTATTTTTACTCAGAGAATATTCATTGAATACCAGCAATTTTATATTACCATGGAATTCTTAGGTTAGAAAGAGAAATAAGAGTTGCAAGTAAAAAGTTGTACTAGAGTATATAAAATTAGAGTAATAAAAAAGTTACAAATGTGAGAGGCAAAAGAGGGAGCTCAGAGGACCAGGACAGAAGAACTGAAGCAGGTGACATTGGAGCTGGATCTTGAAGTGCAACAGGATTTGGGCATCCGAAAGCCCTGAAGAAGTGCCTGATGGGCAGAGGGAATGATGAGTGAAGACACTGAGTCAGGAACGTACAGGGTGTATATGAGAAACAAGAGGTAGTTTCATCTGTTTCAAGTACAATATGTAATAAGGGCAAGTAGAGAAAGATAAAGATGGAAAAAAAGGATATTATCAGACGGGACTTCCCTGGTGGTCCAGTGGTAAAGAATCTGCCTTCCAATGCCGGGGACATGGGCTCGATCCCTGGTCAGGGAACTAAGATCCCACATGCCGTGGGGCAACTAAGCCCACGTGCCACAACTACTGCGCTCGTGCGCCTCAACAAGAGAGCCTGTGTGCCGCAAACTACAGAGCCCACGCTCCCTGGAGCCTGCGCGCCACTACTAGAGAGAGAAAACACGCAGGCCACAGCTAGAGAGAAGCCTGTGCACCACAATGAAGATCCCACATGCCGCACCCAAGACACGAGGCAGCCAAAAAATAAATAAATAAACAAATAAATTTTAAAAAGGATATTGTCAGATAATTGATTCTCAATCTAAGTAGTTTATAAAGAAAGCAACGGTAAGCCACTGAAAATATTTGAAAAAAATAGTGATATCTTATCTTTCATGTCTCAGTTTGCTATCAGTTCAGGTACACTACTTTTACCCCCTTATACTACTGTCCCTATCCCTCTCTATCTAGGTTCTTTGCTTTTTTCCTTTATAACATTATTATAATACTATGTTGGTTTTATTAATTTCTGTACTTATTTTTTTCTCCCTCAGTAAAAAGTAAGCTGTCAGATAACCCATTTAATATTATGTATCCAGTGTTTTTTATGGCATCCTGCAAATAGTAGGTACTCAATTTAAGTTTTGTTGAATAAATGAATGAATGACGTGTTTTTTGATGGCTCTGATACTTTATCTGATATTTCTCTGACAAAAGACTCTTCACTTTCTCCTCTCGTAGAATCAGTGTATTCAAACACAAATCAAACCCACAACACCTAATGTATTTCATTGTTTCCAGACTCACACAAACAAGTTTAACTTGAACTATGGTTGCATATGATTTGAGAGTGTACCAAAGACCCATCTAGCAGGCTCTAAAACTCTATTTAATCAAATCTGAACAGAGAACTTGACTGTTTACTCTCCTGTTACATCTGAAGCCCCAGACTTGAGGGCATGGCTGGTTGCAATGCCGAGCTGGTCCTTCCACCAGGTAAGGTGTTCCTACCACATCACAGGTTAACCCAGGTGAGTACAAGAAAGCAGAGTGGCATGCTTTTGTTGTGACTGGCACAAGTTTTGATTGTTCCATCCAGGCCTCCATCTTTATAAGTCTACACACCCCTTGGTGAGAACACAAATTCCTGTGTTTTAATGTTGACTTTTGATGTTAGGCGCTAACAAGAAGGCCATTACACTGAGGTGGCCTGCTTAAGCAAACCAAAATCTAAGCCTGTAAATGTCTCAAGGTTATGAAAGCAAAACCCAAGGACAAAAAATCACAAACAGACACCTATAGCCAATTAAATAATTTCTTCTCTTTGCTTCCATACCTTCTCTGTATAAATCCTCAGCTCCTGTCAATGAAGTGTCCTAATTGATTCTGCTTTGGCACTGCCTGATTTAGATTGATTTTTGCTTAAACTCTTAAAAATCTTTATATATCTCAGTTTACCTTTTAACAAAACTGAGTGTGCTATGGGAACCTAAGTCTCCCATCTCTAAAATTAAGAAAGGATGTACACCAACCCAGAGAAACAACACCCCAGTATTTACCACAAAAGGAAGAAACTCTTGGGCAGAGACATGATATCTGTGACCACCTGACCTGAGCATAGGTCATTCCTCTATTGGTGCAGGAATGGCCTCAACACATTATTGCAATACTCTTGGGTAAAAGAATGTATAGCAGCTGATAGCCCCACTGATTATTGGCTATAGACATATCAAAAAATAATTGGAGCAGATAAAGGAAGAGAATTCCTCTCCCTACCCAGAACACAGAGAGACACGTGCAGGAACTCAAAGAAAATCAGCATAGTTAACCACTACGGTGATTAGCAATAGCAGTGATCATAATAGGAGGGAAAATTTAAACAACAACAGGAAAATTACTAGATAAAAGAGAAGACAGGTGGAGATAATCTTAATTTCGGTCTGAAAATGCTGGATTTTGAATCTTTCTGAAAGATTTTCCAACTTCCATTGTCTGTGGCCTAATTTTTCAACTAGCTCCATCAGTGCCTCTTATTTTCAATTTTCTAGCCCAAACTCCCAAATGCTTGCCTGTTTATCCATCCTTCTCTTCTCCCTTTCCAGATCCTCTTTCTTTTCATTTCTTTGTTCCTCCGTGTCACCCACAGTTATATGTTATTTGCATATAACATTCATAATAACTTCATACCCTAGCAAAGTGACTTGCATGGGGGAGGTTTTCAATAAATATTCATTTAAGATGACTTTTTCCCACTCTTCTTTTGTCATAGCTCCCCATCCCACTGAGCCATGGAGACATTGGTCTTATTGTAGGTCACAAAATAATGAAGTACAAGGATTTCACTTTAGGAAGAAACAGGAATCAGGACTTTTGTCACTGACTTTCATGAACTGGGCTTCCAACTTTTAAATGTGGTGCATAATTGACACTTTGATACTTTTAGGCTATGGTGTATTCTCACACTCTCATGGGGAAAAAATACTTGCTGACACAATCAGGAAACAGATGGTGACAAAGATCTTATACTTTGGTGCCAATCAATATGTTTTACTTGCCACTACTAAAATCTCATTTGAGGGACCCAGGAATTTAAAGGAATTTTTCTGGCTTTTTTCTCTATCCTTTAAAGACTATTTTTAAGAATCTTCAGGGCTTAAAAGTTTTACTTCATTTTTCCTCTTCAGTTTATTAAGTCAATTCTAGAAGGGTTTTGGCTTGTAGCTAAGAGAAAATAGTTAATTCAAGTATTTTGTTCTTTACCATCAGTGACAGAATAGTGTCTTAACTCTTGCCCCCTTCCATCCAGACGCCACCCTTGAGTACAGCTACCCTAACCTTGAAAAATTAATCTTCTGGAGAATGATGAGTTCTGTAATTGTGCACTGACATAACAACAGAAATGTTTCTCCCCATCCCTTCATTCCTGCTTCATTTACATAATAGCAACTGTTTGTCAAATAAGAAAATAAAAGGAGGGATTTCCCTGGTGTTGCAGTGGTTAAGGATCCACCTGCCAATGCAGGGCACATGGGTTTGATCCCTGGTCTGGGAAGAACCCACCTGCTGCGGAGCAACAGAGACTGTGCGCCACAAGTACTGCGCCTGCGCTCTAGAGCCCATGAGCCATAATTACTGAGCCTGCGTGCCACAACTTCTGAAGCCGCAGGCCTAGAACCCATGCTCTACAACAAGAGAAGCCACAGAAATGAGAAGCCTGCACACCGCAACAAGTAGCCCCCACTCACTGCAACTAGAGAAAGCCCGCATGCAGCAACGAAGACCCAACGCAGCCAAAAATAAATAAATACACAGACCCTTCAAAAAAAAAAAAGGAATATTTCTGGAAGGAGTAAATGATAACATTATTATCCAGAATACAAAATATTAACGAGCTGAAACTCTATGTCTGAGGAGAAAGAATCAGATAATCACGTCCAACTAGGAACTTCTCCCCCAGACCAGAAACTTCTGAAGGGCAAGGACAATGTTTTATTCTACCTCAGAGCCCACATAGCCATTTTTAACAAATATTTGCTGAATTGAAGCTACAGCAGTCCATGAACTGGCCAGTTCTTGGTGGAAGAAAGAACTGGCCTGTTTTCTTCCACCAAAAGAAGCCCCTTTGTTTATGTATCTCTAGTATATTGGATTTGCATTGTGACTTTTAGGGTTTGGGATGCCTAAGAAATGTGTAGGTGATTGAACCTTTATGCATCACCTGCCTAGGCAACTATGGGAACCTGATTTAATCAGGTGTATTCTATTTCATTGTGCTTTTTCTCCTCACTGCTTAAATTGGTCACTAACATCTCTCAAATAATTTGAAAATATTTGTTGAGTATGACTTCCATAGAGGATGCAGAGGAAGAAAACTACAATGTGTTGAACATACACAATACTTTATGCCAAGCACGCATAGGATATATAATTTAACACTCAAAACAATTGTGTGAGGGCGCTGTTATCGATATTCCTATTTTATAATGAGGAGACACAGGTTCAAAGATATTAATTAAGTAGCCTAACATCACACAGATCGTAGCATAGCTGGGGTAGAAACTTAAGTCTGTCTAGTTGCAATGTCTATTGCACAGGAATGAATATTAATTTCACTTTAATTTTCTTGAATCTACACAAATTCTGTGCTCCTACTTCTAGGATCATAAATAGGTCATTACTTCTAATTTCTCAGTTAATTGTTCAGTAACTTACTCAGCAAGATTTTGGCTCTGACATCCTAACAGAGCTCTGATATGAGTTTGGTTTTCATCCTCATAGCAGTCTTTCATAGAAATCCACAAAAGGTCTAAAGTGTGCTGATCTTATTCTTCTTCATCTGCCAGGCTTCCTGAGAAATTCTACAAACTCCACACTGGTCACAATCTGAGCAAACGTGTTTTTGTAGAAACAAATGTATGGCATACACATCATATAATTCCTCTGCTCAAAACTCTCTAAAAAATCTCGATCTTGCTCAAAGTACAAAATTTTTGGCTTTCCAATAACCTAGAGGGCATTATGTTACCTGGCCCACCTCCCTTACCTCGCTGGTAGTCCCTTCTCCTGTTTTCTCCCTGGCTCATGTTCTCTGGCCACACTGCCCTTCATGCCTTCCAGTCTTGCACCCATATCAGAGCCTTTGCATTGGCTGTTTCCTCTGCCTAGTGCCTTCTTCCCCAGATTTGCAGACAGTTTACTCCCTTACCTTCTTCAAGTTTTTGTTCAAAAGTCACCTTCTCAATGATATCTATCCTGATCCCCCTATTAAAAATTATAACAAAACAGTCAAGAATTCTCAGTCTTCTTTACACTACTCAGCATTTTTAGGTAACATTTATCACTTTCTAACAAACTATATTTCAACTGTTTTTTAGGCTCATTATTTATTGTCTGTATCCCTCCACTAGAATATAAGCTCCACAAGGACAGGGATTATTTTAAATTTCATGCATGGATGTATCCCAAGCACCTAGAAACAGTGTATATAAGAGATGCTCAATAAATGAATGAATATGCATGTAAACACACATACATTTGTGAACTCTTAAACACCTGAATCTCTCAGGAGTATCACACAATATTAAGAATTATAATAATTACCTGATTTATGAGTTTAGATTCAACCCACCCTACTTTATAGTTCTTTTTAATCAATAAATTCAACAAGAGTATGTTAGCAGTGAAAAAATAGATCCAGCTGCATACATTCCTTTAAAAGGCACTCAGTAACATTGAACATTTTCTTTTCAGTAGTAAAATGACTTATTTGAATCAGAGACCTTAAAGTCCATTTATGGGGAGGGAAATATTCTCACATAAACTGAAAAGTATATGTAGGTCAACATATAAAGACTGGTCAGGGCTTCCCTGCTGGCGCAGTGGTTGAGAGTCCGCCTGCCGATGCAAGGGACACGGGTTCGTGCCCCCATCCGGGAGGATCCCACATGTCGTGGAGCGGCTGGGCCCGTGAGCCATGGCCGCTGAGCCTGCGCGTCAGGAGACTGTGCTCCGCAACGAGAGAGGCCACAACAGTGAGAGGCCCGCGTACCGCAAAAAAAAAAAAAAAAAAAAAAAAAAAAAAGACTGGTCAGACTCTAGTTTGTATTTTCATCTCTCTCCGGCTGTCTGCGCATCGTTCAGCTTCCCGCTACCTCTTTAAATCTATGCTCTTTTCTAAGGTGTAGTCCTCTATCTCTCCCAGCTCAAGAGGAAAACAGTCTTCCATCAAACATGGTGCTCAGGCTCAGACTTCCTTAAGCACTGCATCAGATTTATTGCTGGCTTCATCACTTATCAATAAAACCGGTTTACACACCTTGCTCTATCTTGACAGCCGTCTCTCCAGACATCAGGAACCAAGGTTTACATAGACTCTGGACTTTATCTGGGCCCTGTGATGTACAATATCATGGCAACAAGGCCTTTTCTCTTTGTTCTGGGGAAACTTGAGCCATAATGTGCCAGCCTGGTGTTCATGCTGATTGTGATAAAGAGCAGCACAGCTTTTTCTCTCGCTCTTCTTTCTCTTCTCTCATTTTTTTCTCCTCTCTCTTTTAAAGAAACAGGTGTTGGCATGGATTAGAGAAAAATTACATCATCTTGAAGAGAAGAGGAGAAATGGAAAGGAGGGAAAAAAATAGGAAAAAAAAGTGGCAACCAGACCCAAATACATTTGCACATATAAAGCTGTTCTAATGAGAGCCAAATTGATTTGACATTCAGTGGCAGTTTGAAGCCAAGAAAAGCAAAGCAGCCTACAAAAGGCCTAGCTCATTGTTTATGGAGTGTCATACTCTATCATCTGTGAGACCAATAACAGGGATGGGGAGGCCTTTAAAGGCAGGGTGTGTGCTGGGAAGGTCTGTGTGGATACCACCAGTGTCAGATCTGATAGACTGATTGAACGTGGCTTCCTGAGCTGAGATGGGGTTTGTCAGATGAGGCGGATATTATCTGCAGATTACACATTAGCCAGCAAATTTATAAAGTATTAGCATTCCTTGAAGATGTGTACAATGCTTAGGGAGGCACATTTTACACTGGTCTAGGGAGAAAAAATTCTCATAAAAATACTAACCAGTGAAAGACAGTAATGAATTATATGTCATTCAAATGGAACTATATGCATAATATAACAGAAGCATCATTATCATCACAAAAAGAGTATGGTTCCCTCATAGCAAGCAACGTACACTGCAGGTATGCACATGTATACAGTTGACAGAATGAAAAAAAATCATACTAAAATGGAAATTTTTTCCATTAACTTTATTTTTCAAGAAAGAATGTTTGGTCATTTCAATATTTGTTAACTGGCCAGGGATTTAGCGTTCTGCAGCTCACTGTTAAGAATACCTGGGGAGGAATGAGGTGTTTATTAAATGTCAGCACATGACAAGGTGGATTAAATAAGTCCTTCTAGAAAACGTGAGAAATGCTAGAGTGTTACAGTCTGTGTACAAAGAAGAGTTCCTCTTTCTCCATCCCCTTCAGCCTCAAGCCCAGTCTAAGTATTATTTTGATATTAGATTCAGTAGAAGATTCAGATAGTAGTGTTTACTTTTGGGCTTCACAAAGGAAAGTTGATTTTATTGCAGGGTATTGCTGAGTGATATCAAATCCAAAATTTCAGCCTCTTTCATCTCAATTTTCTAAACATTTATGGGGTTAAAAATAAAATTTGACCTTAAGTAATCTAGATTTCACTGCGTTTCTCTGGTATAGATTTTATGGTACCATAAAATACTGTGCATATGAGACAAAGATTAAATACCAAAATGGTGTCAAAGGAAGCATATTAATACACCATGAATAAATTCAGAACTCCTATTAATTTAAGCATATACATCTTTAATATAAATTCAAAAAGAGAAATGGAAAGTATTATTATTGATAGGAATAGCAGCGCAGATTAGAATTTTGTTATGCACATTTATCTCATACAGCTATGAGATCCTTACTTGATATTCCTTGGGACTGGATAGGCCTTGATGCTTCTTTGCCCCATATTGCTGAAGGTCAGGCGCACTGGGGGTTCTGAGGAATTACATGTAAAGAACAACTGGAATTGTTTACCAAGCCCACTGCCCCCTAGTTACCTGCATTCAGATAGTGGGTTACAGGATTTTTATAGAACCCTTATGGAGCATAAACACCTCACTCTAAACCCAAACGGAATCCCTTAGCCTGCACCCTGTGCAGGATATAAGGATGAAAGCTGCGGCAGTGGCCAGGCTGGAACACGGTGTTCAACACACAGCTTCTCTCCCTCCCTGCCACCACCAGACCAATGGAGTCACCACAAGGAGTTCAATTCCACAGACATTTATGCTGGGAATACAAGTTAAATAAGATCCTAGTCTTTACTCTCAAGAAGTTTAACATAATTTACAGAGTTCCAGGCAAGCACAACTCTTACTTTCTCCAAATCTCAGGCCCTCACGCCACCATCAGAGCTTATGCTATCTGGTGGCATATTGTATGCCTCACTGAACAGAGGGATAAACATTTCCTAATAGGGATTTGATGGACCTAGAGTCTCAGAGAGTCTAAGTGGACAGATATGGAAGCCTAAAATTAAAACTGTAACCCTTACCTATGGATTACATGGCTAAGGAAAATAGGGGTTCAAAATAAAAATATAACTAATTGTATAGTGGTTGTTTTCAAAATGCTTTCACATAGGTAATTTACTGTGATAATGTCAAAGAATTTGGCCATTTGATGGGACAGTTAGAATTAGGATCTGATAGATGCATTATAGTTATACTCAACTGTTATGGACTGAATATTTTTGTACCCCTCAAAAGTCATATGTTGAAACCTTACCCACCCCAAGTTGATGATATTAGGATGTGGTGCCTTTGGGAGATAATTAGAATTAGATGAAGTTATGAGGGTGGAGGCTTCATGAATGGGATTAGTGCAATTATAGGAGTCACCAGAGAGTTTGCTTCCCCTCTCTGCTCTCTGCCATGTGACGATACAATGGGAAGCTGGCAGATTGCAGCCTGGAAGAGGGTCCTCACCAGAACCCAACCATGCTGGCACCCTGATCTCAGACTTCCAGACTCCAGAACTGTGAGAAATGAGTATCTGTTGTTTATAAGACACTCAGTCTATGGTAGTTTATTATAGCAGCCTGAATAGACTAAGACATCAAACTAAAAGAAAGATCTGGCATAATTAGTGTAGACCCCACAGATTGCTCATTAAAAAAATGAAGATCTTCAGGAAGTTCTCTAGCTTTAGACAGGATTTGTTCTTATTTAGATCCAGGGGTATACTTTCTATGAATATCAATAACAATAAAAAATGATTTGAATTCTTCTATCTATAGGTATTAGATGACTTTATGAAATATTTTAAGGACAATTTGGGTAAAACCAATCAGTCTATGTGTTCTGTTAGGAAGAACAATTAATACAATAATGCTTCCAAGTCTTTGTCATATAAACTGATCCCTGCTGATTGTTTAAGCTAAAATAGCTATCGAAATCATTCTGCCCTCACTTGAAAATTAAGAGCAACCTGCCTGTGCACCCTTCTACACTATTGGTGAGGATGTAAATTGGTGCAGCCACTATGGAGAACAGTATGGATGTTCCTTAGAAAACTAAAAATAGTTATGATCCAGCAATTCCACTCCTGGGCATATATCTGGAAAAGAGGAAAACTCTAATTCAGAAAGACATATGCACCCCAATGTTCATAGCAGCACTATTTACAATAGCCAAGACTTGGAAGCAACCTAAATGTCCATCAACAGATGAATGGATAAAGAAGATGTGGTATATATGTACACTGGAATATTACTCAGCCATAAAAAAGGATGAAATAATGCCATTTGCAGCAACATGGATGGACCTAGAGATGATCATACTAAGTGAAGTAAGTCAGAAAGAGAAAGACAAATATCACATGATATCATGTACATGTGGAATCTAAAAAAATGATACAAATGAACTTATTTCCAAAACAGAAACAAACTCACAGACATAGAAAACAAACCTATGGTTACCAAAGGGGAAAGGGGGTGGGGAGGGATAAATTGGGAATTTGGGATTAACAGATACACACTACCGTACATAAAATAGATAAACAACAAGGACCTACTGTATAGCACAGGGAACTATATTCAGTATTTTGTAATAACCTATAATGGAAAAGAATCTGAAAAAGAATATATATATGTATATATATATATATATATATATATATATATATATATATATATATATATATATATATATATATATAAAAAACTGAATCACTTTGCTGTCCACCTGAAACATTGTAAATCAACTATGCTTCAATAAAACACACATACACACATAAAGAGCAACCTGCCTGTGTTCAAATATTGCCTCTGTCTCTTTTTAGTTAGGTAACCTAACACAATATAATAAGCCATTTTGTGCCTCAATTTCTTCATCTGTAAAATGGGAATACTAAAGGAGGTGCTGTAAAGATTAAACAAACAACACTTGTAGAAGGCACTGGACATATATTAAAATAACAATGCTAACAATGATAATAAGTTTTAATTTAAGGAATATTCTAACAACATATCTAAAGCAATTCAATAATTGTTTCACTAGATTTGTAGTGAATTGTTTCTTTTTCAATTTTGGAACCTCTATTTCTTTAATGTTGATGGTAATGTTAGGGAAATATAAAGAATGATGGCGGAAAGTTTACTGAGCATTTCTACTAATCCAATAGTATTCCTTTTAAAAGTCCTGGATTCATTGTACTTACATCGTATCCATCCTCCTACATGTATCTTTTCTGGTACATGAATATGTAGTACTTCATATTGACCAAATTAATAGTCTTTCTTTCTGGTGTGAAATATTATCAGCTCTTTGCGGGGTTTCTCACTATGTATGCTGTCACTGCTTTTCCTCATAAGCCATAGATGCCTTTCTGTAAAGCTGGGCCACCTTATCCTTGGTTGAATTACTTTAAAACCCAACATCAAATAAACCTGTATGTTTCTCTTTTTTCAGAAGGAAAAACTATAGATAAAGATTCATGTTTTATTTTCTCAATTTTGTTTAAAAAGTGTCACTGGGACAAAAATACAACAATAATAATAGCTACACTAACTTAGTGCCAGGGAGTAGGTATTATTACCATCTCTACATCACAGTTGAGTAGGGAGGAGTGTAGAATAGAAAGGAAGCATCATACAGCTGTTACACAGCCAAAACAAGATTAGCTCCAATCTCTCAAGCCCTTAACGCCAGTTGTACTGCCTCCTGGGATTATGTCTGAACTCAGGAATCAGAACCCTCAGTGGCTAAACAATAAATGGGCATCTCCTAGAGATAACAAACTGCTCTTTCAGACTCAACGATTAGTGACTGTAATTTGTGGCATGTGCAGCTCCAACAAGTTCAAGTGTTACAGAGAGAGATAAAGCAGCACATTGGAACATTTTTTTGTACATGTTGCGAGTTAATCTTCAGTAGTTGAACCTATATTTTTGGTTATAAAGTTTAGATGAAATGCCTCAATAAACATATAATTAACAATAAAATATGATAAAATAGATAAAAATATCCATCCAAGACCACTGACCTAACCAGAAATCTGACTCTCTACTTTTAAATTTATTAATTCATGTTTAACATGGGTATTTTTTGTAATCCACATGGTTATGCTTAACAGAGTGCTATAGTCTAAATAAGTTTATAAAGTAACATTACTAAGCACTTGACAAAGTTATTTTGTCATTATTTCCACTCCCATCCCCTTACTTTGCACAGACTGCCATGTTAAGAAATAGTGTGTGAAATAATGGAAGACACCTGAGTTCTAAATTGATTCATGAGCTTGGTGCTCTGGAAGAGATAGTTTAGTGTTGAATCTCAACAAGCTGAAAGCCTTATGCCTCTTCCCAATACAAAGAGATGAATTCCTGTTTGGCAAGCCAGAACAACAGGTCCATTATTTCTGACTCTGTTATCACAGTGAAATTTATCGTATTTAGATCTCAGATATTTGAAACTTTAGTTATCAGGCAAACAATCTTAGGTCACAGCTTATAACACTGAAACCAAAAAACAAACCAAAACCAAAAAAAAAAAAAAATGCCCGTGATTAAACAAAATGTCCCAAAATCCATCATCGTAACTTATGCATAGATGAGAATCCTCAGAACATATTTACACTTGCTTTTTCTACAGTTCAAAAGAGCCTTTCTTTCCCCATTTCCTGTCCCACAGTTGATTAAATACAACAAATTAATGGGTGATGGTTGCTATCTGCAGACACATTGAAAGTACAAGAATGTGCTAGTTAGTGGTCTGATAACAAGAGGGAATGTAAAGAAATATAAAAACAACTTGAACCATATTCCCACCTGGGGCCATTTAATGTTGGAGAAAGCAGCTACTTGAAATTCAAACCCCACAGTATTATGTGGATCATTAATATATTATAGAAAACTATAATTTACATCCATGATGATTATCTTGTATAAATAGGATGTCACAAAAATTATGTTCAGTATATTCTTTAAAAGAAGGCAAAAAGTTTTTAATATATTTAAAGAAATATTTCCATACAAAATGCTTCACATATTGGCTTAGCTTTGATATTTAAAGGATAAACACTAAAATAACCAGAATACTCAAATGAAAAAAAAATCATGCATTCCCTGAAGGCTCTAGACTATTGTGGTTTTATTAAATATAATTGTTTTTGAAGAATAATACTGGTATGTCTGAACTGGTTGGTGCCCTTAACAGCTCCCTCTCTATCCACAAACAAGGCCAAGTGCTTTCTATAACCACAATTCCAATACATGTTCCAAAAACTATTTCTAAGCTCTATTTCCTACCCACCCTTCCAAATCCACTCGCTCTGGCTTGGTGTCCCTAGTCACTGCCCTGTTGCCTTGTTCCTGCTTTGTGTTTCAATTGCTTATTTAGTTCCCAACTCTGGCTTTAGCCCTGGATGTAATTCAGATATCCCATAGCTCCATGCCCCAGAATAGCACTGTCTAAGAGAAATACAATGGAGCCACATACAAAATTTCCAATTTCCAGTCACTACATTTAAAAAGTAAAAAGGAACAGAGACAATTAACTTTGTAATGCATTGTATTTAGCCCAATACACTGAAAACAATCATCATAAAAATATTAATGAGATTTTTTTACATTTTTTCAATTCTAAGTTGGAAATCTTGTGCGTCTTTTACACTTATAATATATATCATTTTGGACTAGCTACACATTTCAAGTGTTCAATGGCTACCTGTGGCTAGTGGTTACCATATTGGACCATGCAGCTATAGAGCACTTAGGTCATAATCACTCTCAACTCCCAGAACTCCCACCCTGGCTGGAGCTTCAGATTACCTAAAGGTCTCTGAGGGTAGTTCTTAAAGTACGCCATATTATTGGTTAGAGGTTCCATGTATGCATTGGTATGTACCTAATAATAATCTCATTTTAAACAACTTTGTCTTTTATAAGTTTCACACCAAAACACTTTCAAATCTTTTTTTCTTCCAATGGCACCCACATCAACTATGTGATGTAGATAAAGCAGGCATGAATAAAGCAGCCATTTTATAGATCAGGAAACTGAGACTCAGAGAAACTTAGTGATTTATTTAAGGTAGCCCAGCAAAGATAACAATTCAAGGGGAAGTTTGTGATTTCTAGTTTACAGCTGTTTCTACAATTCCTTATTACTCCTTAAACAATTCGAGGATGAATCTATTTACTAATTCTTGGATGCAAATTCCCAAATAATGCAGACATCTGGTCATCAGTAGCCTAACTCTCTCTCTTGAGTAATGATATCAAATATATATTGAAACATGCACAGTCAACCCAGAGATATCAGGGATAATAGAAGAAAGTCTGCGTGAAATATGTGGGAAAGAGGTTTTCTTTTCATGTATAAGTAGAACTAACACTTGGGCAATGATTAAATCACATTGAGAAACCTCAAAGACACATAAAACGGGAAATTCTTTGGGGGTTTGCTTATTGTTTATTTTTCAGAAATGAAGTGATCTAAAAAGAGAGGACAAGTTCATTCAGTTATAGCTTTCATATAATTACCACAAACTCTAATGCAAAGTAGACTGTAGGTCTGCTCAATGTACATTTCTGTGCTTGCCAAATTATGTTTGGCAGTGTGGTCAAGCAAGAACAGATGCACACTGGGCCGAGTTTTCTTGGGCTGTTCAATAATTAGGAGGACCATGTATTATAATAAACCACATCCCCTTGGCTAAGATTTGGATGCAAATTGCACACTAATTCACTTCCAAGTTTTTTGGAAGCTCACCAAGAGAGATGAAAATCAGGGAAATATACTGTTTACTTCAGGAAATTTGTTTAAAAGTAAATATGGCTCATTTATAAGAGGCGTTGGGGAACTCCATAAGAAATGTAACAATAGCTTTTTTCAGGTTCCATTCAGCAGGAATAAAGAAATCCTAAGAGGCTCCTTTGAAGAGGTGTCCTGTGTTAAATGCCAGTTCTAACCATCTTCTTATGAACGCATTGGAAGAGTTCTAAGTGGATGATAAACACTCATATTTGTAAGATATCATGTTGCTCAAATGGAGGGTGAAATAAGTTCACCCTCAGTGAATGAGGCCTTGTCAATATTTTATGCTACTAACTGATAGGTAGCAGGCTGCCTCAAATTTGGAAGTGGGTGGGTTGAAACTTTTTTCTGCAAAGCCAAAATATCCATTATAATAAAAGCCCTTGCATCACTTCAACTGGTATTGCTTAGTAATCCAACAATTGCAAATACTATCTAGAAGGAGGTATTTTTAAAAAGGCAAGACCTAAAAGACCAAAGTCTATGCCATATTCCCTGCATATCTTTTTCAACTTGCAGAGAGAAGCCAATGCCTTTCAGCATCACTCTTGTTCTTAGATGAAATTACATCCAATCATGTTGTTAAGAAGAACTGCATGTGTGTTCTCAGTCTCATTCCCCAAATTACATTTTTTTTTTTTTTTTTTTTTTTTTTGCGGTACGCGGGCCTCTCACTGCTGTGGCCTCTCCCGCTGCGGAGCACAGGCTCCGGATGCGCAGGCTCAGCGGCCATGGCTCACGGGCCCAGCCGCTCCGCGGCATGTGGGATCTTCCCGGAAGGGGGCACGAACCCGCGTCCCCTGCATCGGCAGGCGGACTCTCAGCCACTGCGCCACCAAGGAAGCCCCCAAATTACATTTTTTGACTACTTACTTTAGTTGACTATTAGCTCAGTCACTGACCTGGGTCTTTGTATGCCAACTGTGTCAACACAGAGGTACACTGCCTGAATCCTCCTTCCAGGCAGGACTTGCTGCCCAGCTGTGGGGAATGCAGTCAGCAGAGAGCCTGAAGCTGTCACCTTTTCAGGATCTGTCTCAGTTACAGAGAGCCACTTCACCTGAGGTCATGCCCTCTGAGGGTTGTCTACATTTGATGACTGAGTAAGGCCACTGGGTACAGCTCAGGATGACTCTGCAAAGCAATACTCCATCCAGAGCTTGAGTCTACTTAATCCTTCACTTTTCTTTCATAGGTGTCAATCCTTAACAAACACCCTAAATTCCATCTCATCATCTGCTTTCAGAAAGCCTAGCCTACAGTCAAGCTTCTGCTCATGTCAATGGCCTTCTGCTCAACCTGGATCTATGACACAAATGCTACCACTTGATCATGTCCTCCAACTGGACTGAATATTCCAGCCTCTAATCTTGGCATCCATTCAGGATTCACAGTAAATCACTCCTTTCAGCAGAGTTCCCAACACTTTATGACCTGATCCAATCAGTCACTTGATATCATTCTCAGGCTAGTGTCTGCAGAAATGGTAATACAGACTCCGGTAGTGGATTCATAATGGTAGTGAATAATCATTTTCTAAGTTTTTATTTTGAGATAATTGTAGATTCACATGCACTTTTAAGAAGTAATTCAGAGAGGTCCCAAATACCCTTCAGCCAGTTTCCCTTAATGGTAACATCTTGCATAACTAGAGTATAATGTCACAACCACTAAATTAAGATTGATAAAATTCACTGACCTTGTTCAGATTTCATTAGTTTTATATGCATTCATTTGTGTCTGTGTATGTATGTAATTCTATACAATTTTATCACATACGTAGATTGGTGTGATCACCCTAACAGTGAAGATACAGAACAGTTCCATCCCAAGGCTTCCTGGTGCTACCATTTATAACCACAGCAGTGTTTCTTCCAATTCTCCTCCCTAAACCCTGGAAACCACTAATATATTCTCCATTTCTATAATTTTGTCATTTCAAGACTGTTATATAAATGAAGTCATCCAGTATATAACCTTTTGAGAGTGACTTTTTTCACTCAGTGTAACTCCCTTGAAATCCATCCAAAGGATGTAGCAATAGTTCTCTTTGATTGCTGAGCAGTGTTCCAAAGGAAGCATGTACCACAGTTTGTTTAACCATTCATCCACTGAAGAACATTTGGCTTATTTCTACTTTTTTGGTTATTAAGATAAATCTACTTTGAATATTCATGTATAGGTTTTTGTGTGAATGTACATTTTCATATCTCTTGGACAAATGCCCAAGAGTGCATTCACTTGGTCATATGGTAAGCACACGTTTAGCTTTGTAAGAAATTGCCACACTCTTTACCAGAGTGGCTGTACCATTTTAAATCTGCACCAGGAGTGAGTGAACCAGTTTCTCTACACCATTGCCAAGATTTGGTGTTATCATTATTTTTTATTGTAGCCATTCTGAAAGGGGTGCATGATATCTCATTGTGGTTTTAATTTGCCCTTCCCTAACAGCTAATAATGGTGAACATCTTTTCATGTGCTTATTTGCCCATCTGTTTATCCTCCTCAGTGAAATGTCTGCTTATGGATTTTGCCCATTTTCTAACTGCATTATTTGCATTATTACAGTTGAGTTTTGAAAGTTCTTTATAGATTCTGGATACAAGTTCTTTGTCATAAATGTAGTTTGCAGATATTTTCTCCTAGTCTAGAGTTTGTCTTTTCATTCTCTTAACAGAGTATTTGGCAGAGCAAAAGTTTTAAATTTTGATAAGGTCCAATTTATCAATTTTTGTTTTAATGGATTGTGCTTTTGGTGTCTGAGAAATCATTTTTCATTATGACTTTTTTTCATTTTTGAATGTGTAATAAGAATTTTATTTTACCTTTTACAAGTTAGTATATGTACAAGGTAAAAATAAAATTCAAACAGTCCTGGAAGGTATAAAATCAACAACGTATGTGTTTTTATGGAGCATATACAAATTATTTTTTAAATCAAAAAGCAGGAAGCTTTACAAAGTGAAAAAATTATAAAAGACAGCCAGCTTGTACAACAGTGAATATAATCCCATATTTTATTACAGAATATTTGCAGATGATCTATTTCTTTCCAATTCAGTGAGATTCATGGTTAACTTATGAATGGGGATAGCTCACATGGCATTCAATATTTATTCAGTTATTCATTCAACCAATATTTTGAACAATTACTACATGCTGGGCATAACCTGTCTCACTTTCATTCCAAAACCCTTAATGATGTAGTTTTACATCGATCTTAAACCAATGGTATTTCTTTTTTTTTTTTTTTTTTTTTTTTTTATTGTTGCGGTACGCGGGTCTCTCACTGCTGTGGCCTCTCCCGTTGCGGAGCGCAGGCTCCGGACGCGCAGGCTCAGCGGCCATGGCTCACGGGCCCAGCCGCTCCGCGGCATGTGGAATCTTCCCGGACAGGGGCACAAACCCGCGTCCCCTGCATCGGCAGGCAGACTCCCAACCACTGCGCCACCAGGGAAGCCCCAATGGTATTTCTTTTACATTGCATTAAGTCCGCAGAAGATGTAAAGTTAAAAACTTTCAGTTTTGTTCTAAAGCAATTCGTAATTTGTTAGAGGTAAAGGAGCAGTATCTGTTTTGTGATGGAAAAAGGTCAGTAGTAGGTGTCAAGTGATGGCATAATTTACTACAAAGGCAATTGATATGTTATGTATTTAATAAACTGTTCAAATGTAAAAATTATTGACAGCACCAAGCAATTAAGTTGAGGCAAAGCTGAGAAGATAGATAGCTTCCAGAAAAGCCTTAATAATGTCAATTAGACAATGGAATGAAACAAAATTGAGACCAGGTGAACATAAAGTAATACACAATGGCAGGAAATTTTTAATTATATCTGTACACATGTGGGTTCTAAATCAATTGTAATCATTCAAGAGCAAATAGACATCATCACAAGTCAATCACTAAAACAATAATAACAGTGGTCTTTAAAAGTGAGTGGGACTTTAGATTGTGCAATGGTAAAAAAAATAATGTGGAGAATATTTTGATACTAACTATATTGCCATATCAAACAGTGAATTCAAATTAGTATTCTTACCTACCAACCACTATCTAAGTTCATCAAGATTTAATAGCATTAAGCATATTACTGAAAATAGGTAAAATAATATTGTTTCAATAATATTTAATAATATATTTTTTAGTAATCTCAAAGTGTTTTGCAAATAAATTCATTTTGAAAAGGAAAATACTACAAAAAAAAGAAGTTTCTACAAGTCAATGGAACAATAATATGTAAATCTAGCAACTGTGGAGTGGACACGTTTAACCATACAGAATGGAGAAACAGAGAAAGCCAGTCCACAGAGACTGACAGAGAGATGCAGATATAAGAGATAGGGAAAGAAAGTATTGCCTGGGATGCTGAAGGTTATAAATTCCTTATTCCTAAATCTTGGTTGTATTCTTTTCCTTGAGTTTTTTTTATATGCCCTTCTATACAATAAATTCCCCCCTCCCTTTTATTTTTCATTTAATACATATTATGCCCAGCCATGATAAAATATTAGGTACTCGATTTACCCCATATCAGTAAACAACTTAAAAAAAAACAGACAAAAGAGACAGAAAAAACACACACACACACACACACTGAACAACAGGAAGCACTAGACAGTGATCCCTGAGAGAGTAGAAACAAATATTTGATCCCAATAAATACCTTAGCTCACTATTTGAAGAGATTTTCCAGGTCACCGCACAAGGAGGGGACACCAAAAAGAGACTGCAGTCTTGCTGAGTTTCAGAGAAATAATTCAGAGTTTGGGGAGGCCAAAGTGGGTATAATTTTCAGAGCAAAGAACCAAAGAAGGAGGAGGTTGCCATTAAAAGGAAGAATGCAGGAGAGCTCCAGAAAAATTCCTCTTGAGTCATTGGCTGGGTACTGATCTGCACATGAGTGTGAGGCCAGGAAAGAAACCACCAGAAAAGAAGAAGCAAATCAAATCCTTGAAGGCTAAATTGGCCCAGAAATAGGTTCCATTCTCAGCATAGTAGAAAAACTTCCTAATACATAAAGGGGGTAGAGTCTTCAGAAGTATACTATCTAAATAATGATAGCAAATTAACCTAGACTAAAGAATGTCTGCACTCATGTTAACAAATCTTGAAAGGAAACTCCAAAGGATAAAATTGGATCCAAGTAACTTAACTTTATCCCAGAACCAAGCTCCCAAATATTCAAAGTATTACCCCCCCAAAAAAATCCACAAAACAACAACCTAAAATCCTAGCTAGCTTCCAATCAAAATTTACCAAACATGCAAAGAAGCAAGAAAATATGAACTAAAACCAAGAGAAAATTATTAGAAACATAACAAAAATTACACAAATAGAATTAGTTTAAAAAATAGAATGTTAAAACAGTTAAAATATATATACTCCATATGTTAAAAAAGCTATAGGAAATCATGAATATTTTGGAGAGGGAAATGGAAAATTAAAAAAAAAATTAAATTTCTAGGGATGAGAAATAAAATACATGAAATAAAAACTACACCAAATGAGATTAAGAATAGAATAAGCTTTACAGAAGAAAAAGTCAGTGAACTTATAAACAGAGCAATGTAAATTACACAAAATGAAACACATAGAGAAGAAAAAAAGTGAAATTAAAATAAAAAAGAGCACCAATGGATTGTCGGAAAATAACAAGAAACTTAACATAAGGGTAATTGACATCCCAGAATGGGGTCTGGGAGGGCAGAAAAAATATTTGAAGTAATAATGGCTGAAAAAAATCCAAATTTGATAAAAACCATAAATCCACAAATCCAATAAGCTCAGCAAAAGTCAAGCAGAAGAAGGGGGCTTCCCTGGTGGCGCAGTGGTTGAGAGTCCACCTGCCGATGCAGGGGACACAGGTTCGTGCCCCAGTCCGGGAGGATTCCACACGCCGTGGAGCGGCTGGGCCCATGAGCAATGGCCGCTGAGCCTGCGTGTCCGGAGCCTGTGCTCCGCAACGGGAGAGGCCACAACAGTGAGAGGCCCACATACCGCAAAAAAAAAAAAAAGAAAAAAAAAAGTCAAGCTGAAGAAAAAAAGAAAACTATACAAAGGCATATCATAATAAAATTAATATAAACTTTAGGTGTGTGTGGGGGTCAGTCACAAAGGCAGCCAGAGGGAAAAAAAGACACATTGTGTACCAAGGGAAAAGAATGCACTTCTCATAAGAAACCATGCAAAGCAACATAGAAGACAATGGAATATCTTTAAAGTACCAAAAAAAAAAAAAAAAAAAAACCACCTGTCAACCTAGAATTCTATACCCAGCAAAATATATTTTAAAATTGAGGATGAAATAAATAGCTATTAAGGCTTACCAAAGCTGAAAGAATTTATCCCCAGCAGACTAGAACTACAGAAAATACTGAAGGAAGTTCTTCAGGCAGAAGGAAAATAAATCTAGATGGAAATGTAGATCTACTCAAAGAAATGAAGATCACAGGAGAGGTAAGTATGTGACGAAATATAAAAGATTTTTTTTTCTCTCCTTAAAGCAAAAGTAATGATCACATATTGTGGGGCTGGTAGATCTGGAAGTACAACGTATTATAAATATAGCACAAAGGCTGGGAGGGACAAATTAAAATACATGATTACAAGTTTCTTACATCATATGCCAAATGATATGACATTATTTGAAAATAGACTGTGATAAATTAAAAGTATATAATGTAAACTCTACACTGACCATAGAGAAAATGAAATAAAGACACATAGCTAACATGATAATAGTGGAATAAAATAGATTTATTAGAAAAAAAAGTAATCTGACTAGAAAAAGTAACACAGAAAAAAAGAAACAAAGAAAAGAGAGGATAAATAAATCCTAAATAGCAAGGTGGCAGATTTAAACCTGACTGTACCAATACTCATATAATAGCTTATACTCATATAATACAATAGCTCAGTGATGGAAAATTTTATTATTTGACTGTTGTGATGTTTTCACGGGTGCATGTATAAGTCAAAAGAGATCTAATTGTATACTTGAAATATGTACAGTTTATTGTGCTTCAATTATACCTCAATAAATTTGTAAAATAGGTAATGAGAGAAAATAGAAAAAGAAAGAAAATAATGCAATTTTTAAAAGTCTCAAAAATATAAAATACTTAGAAATAAATTTCCAAATATTCCAAGTAAAAGGCATACATTATTAAATTACATGAAAAATAAACAATGCCAACTTTATACTGTATTAAGGAAATTCACTTGATATATAAAGTTATAATATGTTAAAAGTAAAAGCATACCAAAAAGATATACCATGAAAACACTTGTCAAAGAAAGCAGAAGTGGCTATACTAATATTAGACAGAGTAGACTTCAGAACAATGAATATTACCAGGAATAGAGAGGGAAATTCATGATGATGATTGAGTCAATTTTTCAAGAGGGATTAATTATTATGTTTTTGTACTTAATATCAGAGATACAAAGTACATGGAGCAAAATCTGATAAAACATAGACAAATCCATAATTATAGTTAGAGATTATAATACTCTCAATAATTGATAAACAAGTTAGAGAGAATATCAGTATGGCCATATAAGACTTGAACAACACTATCAACCAACTTAACCAAGTATATGTTTATACAATACTCTAAAGCAAGAGTAAAATGCATATTTTTTTCAAGTGCACATAAATCATTTAGGAAGGATAGACCATTTTTTGTCTTCAAACAAGACTCAATAAAACTTAAAAGATTGAAAAAATACACAGTATGTTCTCTGATCACACTGATTTACATTAGAAATCAAATTTTAAAAATAATATCTGGACAATCCTAAAATATTTTAAGTTAAATGACACACAGCTAAGTAAATCCTAAGTCACAGAAGAAATCACAATATTAATTAGAAAATTTTTGTAACTATGAAAATTAATATACAATATAACAATATTTCTGAAGCAGTGCTTAGAGGAAAGTTTATAGCATTAAATACTTATGTTGGGAAGAATTCAATCAACAATCTAAGCTTCCACCTTAAGTAATTAGAAAAAGAAGAGAAAATTAAAATGAAGTAAGGAGAAAAATTGATATCATAATGATCAGAGCAGAAGACAATAAAATATAAATGGAAAAACACTAGAGAAAATCAGAGCTGCTTCTTTGAAAAGAACAAGACAACTGATAAACCTTTAGTCATGCTAATCAGGAAAAAAAGAGAAGACACAATTTACCATTATCATGAATGAGAAACAGGACATCACTACTGATTCTATAGTCATTAAGAGATTATTAAGGTAATTTTATGAACAACTATACGCTAAATAATTTGATAACAAAGATAAAATGGGCAGTTTCCTTGAATGACATGAACAACCAAAACCCACTAAAGTAGAAATAGATAAGCTGAATGTTCTTATATATCTATTAGAAAAATTAAATTATTACTTTAAAACATCCTACAAAGAAAACTCCAGGCCCAGATTACTTCACTGGTGAATTCTACAAAATATGTAAAAAGGAAATAAAACCAATTCTGCACAAACTCTTCCTAAAAGTAAAAGAGGAGAGAATTCTTTCTAACTCAAACAAAGAGACCATCCTACCTTGATACAAAAACCAGAAAAATAAATTATAAGAATGACCACTCTTATCACTTTAATTCAGTAATATAGTGGAGATCCTAGCCAGGGCAATCAGGCCAGAAAAAGAAATAAAAGGCTTACAAATTGAAAATGAAGTAAAGCTGTCTATATTCGCTGACAGCACAATCATCTGAATTGAAAACCCTAAGGAACCTACCAAAAAAAGCTATGGAATAAATAAGTGAGTATAGCAAAGCCATAGAATACAATGCAAAATAGTATTTCTACATACTAGTTGTATTTCTACATACTAGCAAATTGAAAAAAAAATCAATTGCATTTCTATACACTAGGATTGAGCAATCAGAATCTGAAATCACAAAAATGTTTCTTTAAAAATTGAACATTCACATGCCATACAACCAAGCCATTCCACTTCTAGGTACTTACCCAAGAGAAACAAAGGCATATGTCCTCACAGAGACTTGTACACCAGTGTAATTCACAGCTTTATTTGTAACCACTGGAAACTGGAAACAACCCAATGTCCATCAATGGGTGAAGAAAGAAACAAATCCTGGTGTAGCCTTACAATAGAATACTACTGAGCAATAAAATGAAATGAATTATTCATACTTGCAACAACATAGATAAATCTTGATATCATTATGTTTTGTGAAAGCAGCCAAAAGTGATACTATTAGATGATTCAATTTACATAAAATTCTAGAGCATACAGACTAATCTACAATGACAGAAGGTAGGTTAGTGGTTGTCTGGGGCTATGGGTGGGGAAAAGGATCAAAGGGCATAAAGAAATTTTGAAAGGTGATGGTAATGCTTTTTGTCTTGATTGTGATGATAGTTTCGTAAGTGCATAAATAAGTCAAAACTGATAAAATTGCATACATTACATATGTGCATTTTGTTGTACTTCAATTATACCTCAATAAATGGGTGGAAAAAAATAACTAAAAGAGATATAAAAACACAGAAAATAATTCAATTTAAAGTAGCCTTTAAAATATGAAATACAAAAGGGACAAATTTTGTAAAAAAAATCCTAGAGTAATGGAAATAAAAATAAACAAATGGGACCTAATGAAACTTCAAAACTTTTGAACAGCAAAGGAAACCATAAACAACACAAAAAGACAACCCTCAGAATGGGAGAAAACATTTGCAAATGAATCAATGGACAACGGATTAATCTCCAAAATATATAAACAGCTCATGCAGCTCAATATTAAAAATACAAATGACCCAGTACAAAAATGGGCAGAAGACCTAAACAGGCATTTCTCCAAAGAAGACATACAGATGACCAAGAAGCACTTGGAAAGCTGCTCAACATCACTAATTATTAGAGAACTGCAAATCAAAACTACAATGTGGCATCACCTCACACCAGTTAGAATGGGCATCATCAGAAAATCTACAAACAACAAATGCTGGAGAGGGTGTGGAGAAAAGGGAACCCTCTTGCACTGTTGGAGGGAATGTAAATTGATACAGCCACTATGGAGAACAGTATGGAGGTTCCTTAAAAAACTAAAAATAGAATTACCATATGATCCAGCAATCCCACTACTGGGCATATACCCAGAGAAAACCATAATTCAAAAAGACACATGCACCCCAATGTTCATTGCAGCACTGTTTACAATAGCCAGGTCATGGAAGCAACCTAAATGCCCATCGACAGATGAATGGATAAAGAAGATATGGTACATATATACAATGGAATATTACTCAGCCATAAAAAGGAATGAAATTTGGTCATTTGTAGAGATGTGGATGGATCTAGAGACTGTCATACAGAGTGAAGTAAACCAGAAAGAGAAAAACAAATATGGTATATTAATGCATATATGTGGAACCTAGAAAAATGGTACAGATGAACCAGTTTGCAGTGCAGAAATTGAGACACAGATGTAGAGAACAAACATATGGACACCAAGGAGGGAAAGCGATGGGGGTGGGGGTGTGATGAATTGGGAGATTGGGATTGACATGTGTACACTGATGTGTATAAAATTGATGACTGGGCCTCCCTGGTGGCGCAGTGGTTGAGAGTCCTCCTGCCGATGCAGGGGACACGGGTTCGTGCCCCGGTCCAGGAAGATTCCACATGCCACGGAGTGGTATGTTAACATGCCGTGGAGAGGCATGTTAATGTAATATTGAAAAACTACAAAATGATAGTTTCCTCTTTGTCAGTCTACTTATAAGCAAAGAGTAGTGGGTAAGAAGGGAGATGAGGAAAAGTTGTTAAACTGTTTGAATTTATGTGTGTCAGAAACAAGATCTCTCCAGGTAGCAAGAGTATGCACCAGGGTAAAATCTAGTTAATAATCAACCCTAGAAATCAGTGAGATAGCAAGAATGAAATAGCTGAGGGTTTGTTTTTATTGTATACCCTGATTTCCCCCAACTGAATTCTGGAAATCAGGATGTATTGCATCTGAAGGAAAATCACAAAGCAGGCACTTTGAAAATAACTCTTTTATTATTACAAAAGTAATGCATGTTCATTTTAGAAAAAAGAGTTAAACACACACACACACACACACACACACCAAAAGAAAATAAAAATTTTCATAGTTCCACCACCCAGAGATAATTACAATTAATACTTGGGTATCAACCATCTATGTGCTGACCCATCCATAACACCAAAATGGAAGCAGGCAGTACATATTGTTTGTGATCTTGAGAAGTACATTCTCTTGGTGATATATGGATGCCTCTGCTGTTCCAGCTATTATGCAGGATGAAATTCAGCAAGGCTTAATTAAACATGTGGTCCCAAAGAAATGTAAGAGTAGATTCCTAGCCAAAAAGAGTTCACTTACACCAAATATGTATGTTGAGAGTTTGGTAACCTGATTTATCTGATTACAACCACAATTGAACTGTGTCTTTTCCTCCTTGTCACCTTGTATTCTAAACATAGGGATACCATTTTTAATGGCACTGTCTTACTTTTTATTTATCTCCAATTCTCTCTATTGGAAACTACAATTTCCCACTTAGTTGCAAAATGGATATTAATTATCAGCAGAGATCAAAGGATCAAAATTTACATCCTTACAGAAATTCAAGTTCCTTCCTACTTTTTCATGAGTCTTTGTCCCTAAACAGTAGCAGTAATGACTTTCTCATATTAAAAAAAAAATACTATACAAACAGAAATTATTATTGTTGCTCATTCTTACTGTTCTTTTTCCACAACCATAGGGAGCCAAATTACTAATTCTTTATTGGATTTGTCATTGGAAATGTTGCCAACGTGGAATTAGAAAGAGAAAACAATCGAGCTTCCTAAGAGCACAAATCCTCGAATTAACTCTAATAATTAAGGCATCTTGTGAAGGGCTTCAATGACAGGATAAACTCATCTGTCCCTAGCACAGGACCCATATCAATTACCCTGGGCATGAGGAGGCTGGTACACAACAAAAGGAATCAAAATACAGAGGCTGACAATCTAGACAAAGCCTGACTCTGGTCAAAGGCAGCCTCTCCAAGTGTTATCTTTAAGCCAAGTGGTTTTAAATAAGTTTAAATACCAATAGGGGGTTAATTTGGACCCAATTTGATTTTATTTCTGAATTAATGCTTTTAAAATCTGCTTTTATAATTTCTGCTTATCAAGGATTGCCCTTCTGGTATAAAAACTGAGCCAAGACTCAGTTATCAAATACTATGAAGGGTTCTGTTAATTAGATAGTTTATCTGTGATGAGTTGTTGACACTGAGATGATGTGTTAAATAATTTTAAAATATTCTGTGGGGCACTAACTTGGTGGCTCAAAGCACTGTTCTTCCATTTTTCAGACCCTGATTTGAGTCAAACTAGAAGCTCTTAGTAAAAATTAATGTGATGGTTGTAACACATTTCTTAAATATAGAATCATTCATATCTCAAAATTATACATATGAGAGAATAAATCTTCTGGCACTCTTTATTAGGCTGCTCTAGACCATCCTAATTCCGCCTCTCTCACATGCTGGTTGGTCTTTAACTGCTCAGTACAGACTGCCAGGAAATTCATCCTTGCTGTTATTAAACACAATTCTCAGGATTTGCTCTTTTCATAGTGTTTCTTTTAAAAGCTTTTTTGGTGATTTTTCCTCTGGTTTCTCTTTCTACCTTCAAATCAAGCAACCCAGGAGAAATCTCAGAAAATGAAATATTTTTTTCCCATGTAGGTAAATTAAAGCTCCAGCTGTTAAGGTTTTTTTCTTTCTGTCTGTCAATTTTCTTTTTCTAGTTATAGTCTGTGACAGCAGAGGCTAAGAACAGTCCACGGGGAATGGCTTGGAGCCTTAGAACAAGCTGGTATCTTTGTATTTTCCAGAAGAAAAAACATTGGACACTAGTCTTTAACATCAGGAAAGCTGCTAATTAATGAACCCATAATTGTTAAAAGCACAAATCACTATTATCTATGGAATTTCATTTTAAGTTCCATTTTAAATATTGATTTTTATTTATAATTTTGTTTAAATTTTTGCTATTTTCTTTCCTCACTAATTCTCTAAGACACATGGTATACTAGAACAGCTGTGTCTCATGGAATCCGGAGCCCTAAGCCTTCCTTGTCTTTAATTTAAATTAATGGCCATAATGTGTTCAACCACTATGCATGTGGCTCAGAAGAAGAGATGGCTCTTCCAAGGTAGTGAAGATCTCTGCAAGTCACTAACCTCAGAGAAATGCTGAGTTCAGATCCCAGTGTTACCAATGTCTGTGTCGCCTCAGGCAAGTTGACTCCCTCGGCCTTGGTTTTTATATTTGTAAATAAGGAGATTAGAATCCATAAATACCCCTTTCAATTCTAATATTTTATGATTCTTTTCATCAGAGGAGCTTACTCTTGTGAAAGAATAAGAATGGAGCTCACATGAGAAAAAACTTGGCAAGCAGCCATTCTAAACTGGCTTTGTTCAGTTTCTTCAGAGGAGGTTTTGGAGAAAATTATCAGAAAAGAAAGGAGAACATTAGGCATCAGGTAAAAGGAAAGAACACTAAAAACGAGGAGGTATCTTGTTCTAGTCACAGTTGTGCCATTAGCAACTTAGTAATCATGAACAAGTTATGGAATTGAAACCTCTGAGGCCAAAGATTGGACTCAAAATTGAGTCCAAAATTGAGTTTTGATTTTATTATTTTGATTTTATTTTGATTTTATTATCTCTTAGTCTCTTTCAGTACAAAAATTCTATGATTCTATAAAATGTCCCAAAAGTCATGGAGGAGGTGTACCTGAAAATGTTCTAACAACTATTGACAATGAACTCTGCTCTTTTGATCCAGGTTGGAGAATGTTGTTCAAAAGCATGCTGTCCCAGACTGTCAACTCAGAAGCAAAACATTAGCTTGGGGACACTAAAGAAATGCTAAGGGTAAATTTCTGAATCTATAACATCTTAGTTATCATAACGGCAATTTCCCTCATGCCCACTCCAAGAGTTAAGGATTATAAACAAAGCTGTTCCACGCATTTCTTTTATTCCACTTTGTGATTTCTTCTGTCCACTTCTTTACCCAGAATATAGCTGAAATAGCTAATAAAAATCAAGAAACAACTAAAAACATTAAGTCCTAGTGGTACATCGCAGGACCTTAGGGCATGTGAAGTGCTTGCTCTTCCTGCAAACCTTCCTAGACCCACTAGGCACTCTCTACAACACTGAATTTGGCAAAGCAACTATAATACTAATGCATCCTAGCCTTTTAGCAAGAGAAATATCATCATTAATATTTTTCAAGTTCTAGTCCAGTTAATAAATCTGGAAGAACCAAGTATCAAAAAGAAAAAAATGCCAAAATAATGGTAGTAGGAAGGATAACTTCCAGATTTCAATAATTTACCAAGTGAAAAATATAAAAGGTAGTGGGATTTTTTTTCTCCTGAAACATCAAGTACTGGACACTGCCCAAGGTAAGACTATGAAGGCAGATGGTGTCATCATCCATTCCAGATAGTCAATTCTGCTTTTTTTTTCTGATCGCCTCCTTGGAACCCAGCCAAATGCTTTCCTTTTTTCTTCAGGACATTGACCCTTCCCCTTAGTGTCTGGAACCTTCACTTTTTGCAAGCCCTACTTATAGGATAAGCAGCATCTTCCAATAGCCCATGCTTTGAATCACAGTAAAGAAGATGGAGATTCTGGTCCCAATTTTCTATGAGCCGTATATGCTACCTGGGCCAAATCCCTTTAACCAACTCCTAGTGTCATGCTTTGATTTTCCTTTCATTGGTAAGATAATAAGTGGCAACATTTGAATGCACTTAAATATGCATTAATGATTATAACACATTGTGCCCAGAACATGAAACTCACAGCTAAAACTTTCGTTGATGAATAAATAAGAAATCTGTACTTTAAATTTTGATCCATAGAGCTCTTGAACCACAGCAAACAACCAATTTATCTTAGCCTCCTACACAACTCTACCATTTCCCAAATGGGAAACTGGAACAGAGGTTAAGGGAATTTCCTTAGGCTACAGTTCAGGTTCAGGGAATAACTTCTTTGCTCAACGTAAGTAATTCACTTTAAATTTCCCCAAGTCAAAAGATTTCCAATATGAATCTCTAACGTATACAGAGCACCCACCATGCATGGGGAAAAAAATCTCAAAATACTCATTATTTGAAAATCAGCAATAACCTAATCTAGGTTATAATTCCAAAAACTGTTCCCTCAAAATAAGCTCTCATGTTGTACTCCCAGTGCTTGGTACATAGTATGGACTTTGCAAATGTATGCTGAATGGATGACGGATGGTGGTAGTCTTAAATAAGTTAGCAAGAAGACGGGAACTGACGAAAGTGGATGGTCTATAGAACTATTATAAAGATAAAATTTTTTTAAGTTGGTAATTGGATGTAGAAAATATGTTGAAGAGGGGGGAATAGAGGGATTTCCTGGTTTCTGACTTACGTGACCAGATAATGCCATTCAATAAGATAAGAAACACAGTTAAGGGGGAAGTAGGTGAGTTGGTGCATAATGAGTTCAAGGTTAGATGTGCTAAATCAAAAGGTTTGTGAACATCAAGGAGATTCATTCAGTAGGAAACTGGATATATAGATTTGAGCTTAATATAGACATTTTTTACTTGGCGCTCACCATCATGTAAGTGATAACTGAAGTTATATCCATAAATGAAATAAACCAGGAATAACTGTAGAATAGTTTATCAATGTCCAGTATAATTTTAAATGGTTGGAAGGGAGAGCCAATAAATGGTTGTTAAATGTTTACTTTTTTAAGGACATTAAAAGTATACATAAGTAGCCATGTACTATCACTATTATTTCATAGCAGAAGTAGAAGACATTTCAGCTTTTAAAAATACGGATAACATAGTCTTAAAAAGAAGGATAATTTTTCTAATTAACCAATTAAGGCACAAAAAATGCTCACTACATTGTCCTTTATCACAAAATGACTCTATCATGAAATGATATCATTTACAGGCCAGCATTTGGGAAACACTGATACTGGTGAAAAGGAACACCAAGGACAGATGCCCAGCAAACACTCATCTTTAAGGGCTCATCAGAGGAGAGGAACCCACAAAGGAGACTGCTTCTAATGGAGAATCAGGAAGCAAAGCCAGGGAAGTGTGGTGTCCTAGAAGGAGGGAGAGAAAATATTTCAAGGAATACATGGTCAACAGTTCAGATGCCACTGAAAGATCCAATAGATTTATTAACAAACAGTTTACTGATGTTCTGAGTAAGAATGGTTTAACGCTGAAATTACGTGATATGAGGACTTCATCTCAGGGTTGACTCAGACAATACAGTCTTTTGTTATGACTCCTAAATTCAGGTCAATAAGTATCTGTTGAGCACTCAGTGTGCCCAAATCAATTTAACAGGTCCCCTGAGAGATTAAAAGATTAATAACAATTCTATCCTGAAGAAATTTGTAGTCTCAGAGGAGAGATAAGAAATGAACATAAAAGTCTATGGAATAACTCCAAAGATACACAAACGGCCAACAAGCACATGAAAAGATGCTCAACATCATTAGTCATTTGGGAAATGCAAATCAAACCCACAAGAGATGTTACTTCACATCCACTAGAATGGCTACAATTAAAACACACACACACACACACACACACACATATACACACACAGAAAATAACAAATGTTGGTGAGAATGTAGAGAAATTGGAGCCCTCAAACACTGCTGGTGGGAGTGTAAAGTGGTACAGCTGCTATGGAAAACAGTTTGACAGTTTCTCAAAATGTTAAACATAGAGTTACCATATGACCTAGCAATTACACTTCTAAGTATATGCCTAAGAGAACTGAAAACAGGTATTTAAATAAAAACTTGTACATGAATGCTTATAGCAGTAGCATCATTCATCACAGCCAAAAAGTGGAATCAACCCAAATGTCCACCAACTAATAAGTAGATAAACAAAATGTGGTATATCCATACAATGGAATATTATTCAGCCATATAAAGTATTGATACAGGCTACAACTTGAATGAACATTGAAAACACGATGCTAACTGAAAGAATTCAGACAAAAGGCCACATATTATATGATGCCATTTATATGAAATAACCAGAATAGGCAAATCCATAGAGATAGAAAAGAAAGCATGTTAGTGGTTGCTAGGAGCTGGGGGATAGGAGAACTGGGAATGACAGCTTAATGGGTACAGGGTTTTTTTCAGGGGGGATTGATGAAAATATTCTGGAATTTGAAAGTGGTGATAGTTACACATTGTGAATGTACTAAAGTCACTGAACTGTACACTTTAAAATGGTTAAAATGGTCAATTTTATGTTATGTTAATTTTACCTAAAAAAAGCGTGTGCAATACAATGTGATGAGCCAGAAGAAAGTTGCCAAGCACTGTAAGAATTAGAACAATCAGAACACTAAAGAAGATAATGGTGTTTGATCTAGGCCTTAAGGGCAGACTAGAGGAAGAATAGCAGTAGAAGCAGAGAGAACACTTTCAGTGGGGCAAGAAAGGGCAGGAAAATGTAGGTCATGCGCAGATAGCAGTTGACAGCCCTGCTTAGCAATCATATGACAGGTAAAAGGTAGTAGTAAAAGAAAACATTGCGGGCTTCCCTGGTGGCTCAGTGGTTGAGAGTCCGCCTGCCGATGCAGGGGACACGGGTTCATGCCCCGGTCCGGGAAGATCCCACATGCCGTGGAGCAGCTGGGCCCGTGAGCCATGGCTGCTGAGCCTGCGCGTCCGGAGCCTGTGCTCCGCAACGGGAGAGGCCACAACAGTGAGAGGCCCGCGTACCGCAAAAAAAGAAAACATTGGGGCCCATGTAGTTTGGAAAATCAGGCGCTGCTCTTTCCTCCTACAGGACACATTTCCTCTTGGCAATGAGCTGTGACAGGACATTCTTTGAAGCAGATCTGAAACACAGATCCTTGAAACGATTCTCATAGTAAATGTCTAAATTGGAAGTTTTTTCTGTGTCCTTCCTCCCCATATTTCTTTTTTATCTTGAATAGACTTAGGATAAACAAGACAATTAATCATGAAAAGTTCTTGATGCAGTGACGAAACAACAGTCTGTCTTCTCAAGTGGTCCTTTGCTGGGTATAAAATTCTTAGATATTGACAAGCAGTGACAGCCTTCCTGTTGTAGCTTTGTTAGTTACAAAACCCCAAACAGCCACAAGTTACCAGAGTGATTATTTTCCTTTCCATCATTTCAGAACATAAAAAGGCCAAGATATTTTAACCATCTACTTTATATATCTAAATCACAGCAGAGGACATGGGGACACCTTAAGTCACCAAAACATTGTGGAGGGAATAAAATATTTAAAAACTGCAAGCTTATGAGATGCATAGGATGGAAATTTAGCTCCTGGTTATAAAACATTTTATCAGGATACATGTCACCATTGCTGGAGAAGGTCTGTAACCTTAAGCTGTTCTTTATTCCTTAGAGCCCTTACACAAATCTCTGTTATCTGGCCCTGCATCTCCATGATCTTCATCATTATTAGAGTCATTGTCACTACATAGCCATGGAGAATCTACATGAGTCTAGACTGATTTGCACTTTGAATTTATATAAACAGCATTATATCTCTGGGGCAGAAAGATCCTAAGACAGCCCTCGAAGATCCTTGCCTCCTGGTATTCACATCTTTGTGTAATCTCCTCCCCTAGAGTATGGATAGGCCCTGTGACTTGCTTCTACCCCATGTACTATGGAAAAAGTGATGGAATGTATGTGATTACATACTAGCATAGCACCCAACTTGCTCGAGTCTCTCTCTCTCTGTTGCAGATTTTGAAGAAACAAGCTGCCATGAATCCTACTGCTGCTAGGAAATGAATCCACCAACAATCTAAGGAGTATGAAAATAGATCCTTCTCCAGTCAAGCCTCTGGTGAGAACCCAACCCTATCCAACATGTTGATTGCCGCCTCGTGAGAACCTAAACCAAGGACCCTGTTAAGTCATGTTCAGACTCTCAGCCCACAGAAACTGTGGGAGATAATGAATGTGTGTCACTTTAAACCATTAAGTTTGTGGTAATTTTTTATGCAGTAATAGAAAAATAATAAAACCTCCAAGAAGTACACTGTTTAAAACAGATAAGGGAAAACACGGTTATGCAAACAACAAAAACATGAATTAAGTAAGTATAGCTGTGGGCTTTTTTACTCTCTCTGCAGGGAAAAAGAAATAGCATGAAACTTATTTTATTATCAATTAGAGAAGTGAGGCTTAGAAATGTATATAAGTTCTCAATGTTAGGGAGCCAAATAAAAAAGAGTATCACATCATGACATCCAACAAAGTAATTTAAGCAGCATTAGGAAAGTTCCTATGGCACTAATTCTCCTCAACCCAATAACAGAAATACACCCTTCATCATTTTAGCCTAAGACTTCGGGTTCTAGGCATATGTATATCTTCCTCAGAAGGAAAATATTTTAAACTATTGTCAACATTTCCACATATTGAGAATGAAATTTTATATGAGTTAAGAAGAGCATAAGAACCTGTTAGTCAGGTCAGCTCTATCCTTTTAAGTCTACGCTCTTAACCTAGCAAAGCTTTCTAAGACCTGCATAAAAGCAACACCGCCAAAGATACTACAGGTTTTCAGAGCTGGTTATTGAATCATTCACTTCAACAGCTAGCACATTTCCCTGTCCTCTCTCTTCCTCATTGTGTTTTCCTGGTTAATGTCTCTGCCTTATCCTTCCAGTTGATGTGTTGTTTGATTACCTTCCAATTTCCCCACCTCCAAGCATGGATCCATTGTTGCTCTTATTTTTCCTACCATTTATTCTGATACTCCAAGGGTGAATTTCCAGATAACATCCCCTAGGACTTTCCCTGGTAATACTGAAGCACTCTCCTAGCCAGCATCTCACCTGGGCAAAGTCCATCCCCCAAACAAGATCCAGATATAGGCACCTGAGTAGAGAGGGAAATAGTGCTCAGGAAGAAGGAAAGACCATGAAAACAACTTCACCTACTGCATAATTTTGCATAATTCTGTGGGGTTGTTATTAAGTTATCTACACAAGCAGATATTTAGACTCAGTTGAACTTGGTCTTCTTCCTCTCCACTGTCCGGGACTCAGCAGTGGTATTTGTGGGAAATAATGAGAATAGAAAATTATCTTTCTCTTAATTTCTTCCAACATTTATGAAATGTAAAACAGTTATATGCAAGGCACTTTGTAAAGTGCTGTTAGTGACCTCAAAATGAATAAATCATGTCCCTTCTGCTGAGGTGCAAGAGGGGAGGACATAATTTATATAAGTGTAATGCAAAGCAGAAAAATAATTCTATGATAGAGTCAGAAAGAGATAGAAGGGAAAGATTATATAAGATTGAAGCAATCAGGAAAGTATTTTTGGAGAAAGGAAGTTAAAAGCAGTTGACCAGTGATCCATTTCTTTCTCAATTACCATAGGGATGCCACTAGAAAAAGAAAGAAGGCAGTGACTCAGTCTAATATTCTTACAAATATGATTACTGGAATTCTGGGGAAATAGACTAACGATGTAGGATGTTTCTGGTTTAGGACTGGTTAGGATGAAAAAAGCCTATAATCTATGGATTTATCATGCTTGGTTCCCTGCAGAATGTAATATAAGCTAAACACCTCTCTGGAGCATAACGTGGAGATGTTTCCTAACTTAAATGCTTCCCACTGTGTGAGGTGACCTGCAGTCCGCATTAGAGACCTCATCTATTATTCTGGGCTGGAGAGCACATCTACCAAAAAAGGGACGTAGGGAATCTTGTGGGATGTCTCAACCTTCTCTCTGCCCTGCCTGTGTCTTTTGAGTGCTTTTATTCTTGAAACTGTATCAAAAGCTTGATACTGGGTAAGAGCTATGATTTGTGTGAGTTTTGTTTGACAATCTGATCCTTGGTGTTAACTCAGTCTTCATGGAAGAGGCAGAATTTGAAATGAGTTTAGAGAGGTGTTTATGATTTTAAAAGGCAGAAATGAAGCAAATGGCATTCCAAGCAGAGACACTGAGAAAAGAAAGTAGAAAAACATAGGATATATTCAGGCTACAATACACATCCTAGTTTAGCTAGAGTATATGCTATATCTAAGGGAACAGTCATGAACATATAAAGCTTGAAAAGTAAGTGGAGGCTTTGAATTCCAGGCTGAGGACTTTATACTTAATTCTGTAGAAAATGAGGAGCCATTAAAGGATTTTTACAAAGAGAATAACAGTATCACAGCAGAGCTTCAGTAGATTTTTCCAGCAGATCTGTGCAGGTTGCTTTGGAAGGTGGAAAAATTTTCCAGATTGAAGCTTGAAATGGCTTAGCTCAATGATTCTCAAATGAGGTCTATGAACTCAGTGGATGTCTAGGCACAATTTTAAGTTCTTTTTGATGATTTTGCTGTTGTTATTATTTGCTTTTTACCATTTAAAAATATTGAATATTTATTTATTTTGATTATAATTTTTTTTTTTTTTTTTTGCGGTACGCGGGCCTCTCACTGCTGTGGCCTCTCCTGCCGCGGAGCACAGGCTCCGGACGCGCAGGTCCAGCGGCCATGGCCCACGGGCCTAGCCGCCCCGCAGCACGCAGGATCCTCGCAGACCAGGGCACGAACCCGTGTCCCCTGCATCAGCAGGCGGACTCCCAACCACTGCACCACCAGGGAAGCCCGATTATAATTTTTTTGATTCATGTAATACTGCATGCCATGAAATGGCCTTTTTTTTAAAATTGCAGTATAGTTGATTTACAATGTTGTGGCAATCTCTGCTGTAGAGCAAAGTGACTCAGTTATACACATAGAGACATTCTTTTTTAATATTCTTTTCCATTATGGTTTATTCCAGGAGATTGGATATAGTTCCTTGTGCTCTACAGTAGGACCTTGTTGTTTATCCATTCTAAATGTAACAGTTTGCATCTACCAACCCCAAACTCCCAGTCTCTCCCACTCTCCCCCTTGGCAACCACAAGTCTGATCTCTATGTCTGTGAGTCTGTTTCTGTTTTGTAAATAGGTTCATTTGTGCCATATTTTAGATTCTACATATAAGTGACACCATATGGTATTTGTCTTTTTCTGACTTACTTCACTTGGTATGATAATCTCTAGTTGCATCCATGTTGCTGCAAATGGCATTATTTTGTTACTTTTTATGGCTGAGTAGTATTCCATTATATATATATATGTACCACATCTTCTTTATCCATTCATCTGTCAATGGACATTTAGGTTGTTTCCATGTTTTGGCTATTGTGAATAATGCTATGGGTAAAAGCTATGATTTGTGTGAGTGAACATAGGGGTAAATGAACATAGGGGTGCATGTATCTTTTTGAATTATAGTTTTGTCTGGGTATATACTCAGGAGTGGGATTGCTGGATCATAGGGTAATTCTATTTTTACTTTTCTGAGGAACCTCCATACTGTTTTCCATAGTGGCTGCACCAACTTACATTCCCACCAACAGTGTAGGAGGGTTCCCTTTTCTCCGCTGATGATAATTTTAAAATACAATTTATGTTCAGCTAGATGAACATATCATAATTAAATATGCCACAAATTTCAGTGCTTATGTCTTCCTTCTGTTTATCATCATGTTGGCACTAATTACAATTTAAATTGTCATGGACTACTAATAAAAAAAAACAGAACTTGAAAAGTAAATTCGTATTCATGCCAAGAGAGAGACAAATATTTTTTATTCGTTTGAATTTTTAAAAAAATATTAGAGAGAACTATGTCATCACAAAGTACCTGATAGTACATACTGAACTCCAAAGAATTTGAATAAATATTTTTCTTTACCTCTCTAGACAACTCTCTCTACCCTTCTCCATTCTATTCTGTGCCCATAACCTTCATCAAGGGGTTTCCTTGATCTCTGGTTTCTGACTGGGCTCAGCAAATGGCAGTTAGTAGCAGGAGGCTGAAGAATGAGAAGGGTAAGATCAAGGTATTTATTTTGATGTCTTCCTCCCTGCTGGATTCCTGCAAATTCACTGTATCCCTCTAACAAAGAGCATAGCTTCTCTACATTGTTCTCCTATAACTGCAGCCACTCTCTCCAAGCTGTGATGATCACTTCTTCATTTGCCTTTACAGTCTCACAGTGTTAGTGGCTCTTCACTACTAAAATACTCAATACTCTTTAGTTTCTTCTGAGCCTGTCTACACCTTTATATATATTTCTTTTATTAAGTCCTCTTCAAATACAGCTAAAATAAATGCCTTTCATTTTCCACCATGATTCATCTGATACAATGAATCTCAATGATCAGTACTCTGTTTGTATTACAAGCATCAATTTGGTTTCAGCAAAACAACATCTGTCACATTGAAATAAATATATTACTCTGAATTTGATTGGTTTTATAGTTTCATTTTATTTAATTTATAAAGTTATTTTTGTTTATGGTTGTATCTAAGCTCTAATCATAAGAAGTGTACACCTAGTTTCATGTTTGTATGTTATTTAAGAAAACTAATAAATAATAATAGTAATGTCAATAAACACTAAGGAGGTCCTTGAATTTTTTCTCCTTCAAAAGAAGGCCATATATCATTCAGATGTGAGACTCACTAGCCTAGCTCATTGCTTCTACCACAGCTTCCAAAACATCTCTTAAAAGCATCATAAAAATTGTCAGAGTGTGAAACGGACAATTGATAGTGAATGCATACCAAAAGCCAAGAACTTCATAAAGCCCATTATGACTCCAGAAGCCATAGCTGGAAACAACTGCACATTCTCTTACCCCCACAGCGCTCTGCGAAGGCCTACATGAACCACTATGGTTTTTCATGAATTCCAATCTTTAAACTCCAGATTGGAGAACTGTATTCGAACATTTTCTTAGTCAAGCTAGTAAATTCATGACTTGACACACCCCTCTACCACAAACATATAGCAAGTTTGAAAAGGAAAAAAAAACAGGCATTTTTTTTCAAAAGATAAGTATCTCTGTGAACCAGAATTCATAGTGGTACGTGGGGCTGAAACTCCTGACTTGCTGGGTATCAGGTCCAGAAGAGATGGGCAGGAGGTAGTTCAGCCTCAGAAGCATAAGGTACTCTAGATGAAGAATAAGAGTCAGCTTCACAACTTGTAGCCAGAGGTTGGAGAACTTATGGTGATTGCTGCCTGGGACTAAAGAAGGCCTCAGGCCTATGGAATTGAGAGTATAGAGACCAGCCTTCTAATACAAACTGAAGCCTGCCTGCTGGCTTGGTGGATTAATCTTCAATATCTCAAATATCATAATAGGGTAGGAACTTTGAACCATCATTTTATAACCTAGTACTGGAATAGAGGTTGGGGAAAAGGGTAGGTTGGCATGCGTATATCAGCTAGGGCTAAGTTATGTTGCAGTAAAAAATTAAACCAAAATATAACCAGATTTAGATGACATGGAAAAATATTTATTCCATGTTCACATAACCATCCATGCAGGTCAGATGATTCTCCTTGACAGCTGTCCTCCAGCAGTGATATGGGAATCTGGGATGATTCCATCTAGTATCTCTGCCAATTCAGTGCTCTTTACACCCATCAATAAGATAGAAAATGTGGCTATCCTACATATGCAGACCAATGTTTCTAAACATATGAAGAAATTTACCAATAAGAAAAAAACATAAAACAACAATCAGAACATAAAGTTGCTTCATAGGAAATTAAATTCTTAGAAAAGATTGACAGACTTCAGAATAAGTATATTTTGAATGCTCATAGAGATATGTGAGTTAATAACTTCTACTTAGAAATTAATTATGTAAAAGGAAGAATTATTTATATCAAAAATGACCAATTGGAAACATCGGAAATATAGCCATTAAAATTAAAAATGCAATGGTTGGATTAAACTGAATTATATATAATTGAAGAGAGAATTAGTGACAGTAGGAAAAAGGAGCAAGGAAGCCACCCAGTATGCCAGAGACAATGAGCTTTTTTAAATAGGAAGAGCAATTTTGAGAATGTAAGACAAATTGAGAAACTCTCATATTCATCTAATAAAAGTCACAGAAGAATAATATAGACAGTATGAAAGAGAAGCAATATTTGAAGACATATGTGAAGGGAATTTTCCAGAATTGAAGACAGACATGAAATAGGGAATGTATCCAAAATAACAAGAAGATTAAGCCCACACCAAAACCTATATTAAATGTAAAATATCAAAAAATTTAAAAGCCATCTGAAAATCTACAAAGGAATGAAAATAGATTAACAATGATACCTCATCTAAGGTAATAGAAATCAGAAAACAATGGAACACCTTCAAAACGTTAAGGAAAAAACGTTAAGGAAAAAAGTCGTCAATTTATAATTTTATATCTGCTTAAAGTGTTACTTCAGAATGAGGGCAAAGTAAACACATCATCAGACCTACAAAGACTTAGAGTTTGCCACCCACAGATCCTCACCATAAATGTTGATAAGACATGCACTTCAGCAAAAAGGAAAGTGAACCCCACAGGAATATATGTGCTACAAAATATGTGAGGACAAAAACCAATAAAATTATAGTAACAAAAAGTACCTCTTGTCCATAGAAAAGTAACAATAACTAGTAATTTATATTTAAAAGGCAAAAATGAAAAATTTAAATGTCATAACAAAAAGGAGAGAATATCTAACAGTAATTAAAGAATGCTAAGACCCTTATCATGGTTGCCTTCTGTTGCTCGGGATTTCAGTATTAGAAAATATTCAGCGTGAAAAAGCATTCAAGAGTGATAGATCCATGCCTATCTCCAAGTAGGTAGCTGTGATTGTCTTTGATAAAATACAATTTTTTGTGGGCCTTGGTATATTCCCTCCATCCTATTTATTTTAAGTGTTGAAAGAGAATATGGTCTGATATGTTTTCTAATATTAGTCTTTTAAAATGTTTTATATCAATCCAAATGAGTGATTGTATTTTAATGATTCATAGAAAGTATGAGTATTCTTGAGATTGCAGACAGGCGTTATATTTCTGAATTTGGTGGGGAGAAGTACATAGTATCTTTGTCCACTTCTCTCCATGGACCACAAAATTACACACACGCACACACACACACACACACACACCACGCACACACTGAATTATAACGGGCTTTTACCTACGTTGCTAGGTTCTGTCGCTTAAAAACACACAAAACAACAACTGCATGAGGCTTTCCAATTGCTTCATAATGGCATCTTACTTGAAATTTAATTTGTCATCCACAGGTGATAAAGATGAAAAGAATCTGATAGGTTTCCTTGTCTGAGTTAGCTTGTGAGTTAAAAAAAGTGTTTTGTGGTCAGGAAAAGTGGGAGATGCTATGTTATATCCACCATTTTGAGCTTTAGTTACCATAATTGTTTGGGTTCAGTGATGGCCGCTATCAAACTTTAAATATTTGGGGTATTTTTCTCTAGCTAAACTGGCTTTGGTAAGAAAGGAGTGAAAACTTCAGGAAAGGTGATGTGTAATTGGTGTTTGATGGAAGGATGAAGCAATTGAAATGAATTCAACCATAGCTCATTATTATAAGCAGTAAGTAAGTCTGTTGCTTAGTGACAGTGATTATGTAATAGAGATAAGCAGAATTTTATTGTAGAACAAGTATTCATTATATAAAATTTGTTATAACAAGATCATTCTTTTATAGAGAAGCTCATTGAATGGAATAAGCTCTGTTATACAGAACATCTTTTGTAAAGTAATTTGATACAATGACTATTTTTACTCTTTTTTTATCATATTTTAAGGCCAAATCATATGAAATGAATGGTCAGTTTCTTATAGCTCTTTGATCTGTGTCACAAGAAAAATGCAAAAGTAATAAATTATTGACTACATCAAAGGAACAGAGAATTCATGCAGTGACAATGTAAAACATGTGGGAAATGTGGTTCAAAGAAGACCATGACTTATAAAAGTTTGGAATTTCAGGACTAATTTCTTGAAGTAGGAAAAAATCTAATTTTAGCAGCTTTCTTTAGTAACAAAGATTGGAACTGGATTTTCAAGAACTTATATAATTAATCATTGTTCTCAGAGGCATAGATGTGGCTTCCACTAGTTTACTATTTAAATTCAATACCTTTTGAGAACCAAAATTCCTAACCATGTAGGAAGTGGGAAAATATCAGATTTCAGTTACCATGAATCAACTCAAATCATTTGACAAAACTGAGCTACTTCTAGCCTGTTACTTCTAGACTCCTGACTCCTAGTAAAAGAAGCATGAGTGAGACTACCAGTATTTATCCCTAATCAATTAGCTACTAAATTGTTACTTGTTACTCCAAGATATGGGGTGAGCAATACAATGCAAGTGAGGCTGAAACTAGGAGACAGGCTTGAGTACCAGAAGTTTAGCAAAGTTGTAAGGAGATATCACAAGTTTGCAGGAAGGAAAAATCAAGCATCCAAATATTGTATCAAGTTAAAAGTACAACACAGATAGGCAGAACAACACAAGAAAAGATTGATCTTGTAGTTTAGGGGATTTATCTTCCATATTCTTTACCTTTCTGATAAGATGCAAAAGTGGTCACAGGGTAGAAATAGAAAAGAAATATAATAGAAAAGCTTTGCATATACATACATTTATACATATAAAGTTAAACAGAAAAACAAAACAGTTTGCAGTTAAATGCTAAATAATGATAACATATAAGACTGAGCCTAAATAATTTTCAAGAAAGGTCAAATGTTTGTTTACTTGGCTCATTTGAAGCTTACGTTTAAATATGCTGTTTGGCTATTGTTTCTTGGGAGGCAGGCATCATGTATAGACCAAAATTACAATCAACAGACCCTTTAGCTCTTGTCTTTCCAAAGTCAATTTACCATAGCAGCTACTATAGTTTCATCTAGCATGTAATTTTTTACATTTTACTGTGCTATTATAACCAATTACCTGTTATTTTAAAGATAGTCTAATAAAACTGAACACGTAGCTCTAAATAAAGAATCATTAGCAGCTTTCACTGCAGAATGTAAGAACAATGGAGAGGCATGTTGATAATACTCAACAGTTTCACCTCTGAGATGTGATTTTCTGTCTGTGCATGATCAAAAGCAAAACAAGCTTACTGATATTAATATAGCCCATTTTTCAAACTCTGCCTTAAGCTATTCAACTTCAAGCTTCCCATTTTCAAAGATGTTGGGTCTTAAGGGACATGTATTTTAAACTACTATGTCAAATTGATCAATTTAAAAATATATCTATGATGCACATCTCTAGCAAAATCCGTAAGAAAAAAATGGACAGTGTTTGTTGGAATCTAGATAAATAACTCCACTAGGACAATATTTTGGCTTAAATTCAAAAGCATCCTAAAGACTTAAGTTTCCATGACATTTTTCTAACTTTCAAAAGTTCATAAACAGAAACAATATAAGATACTCTCCCTTTCTCTCTCTCTCTCTCTCTCTCTCTCTCTCATCAACTCTAACTAGTATTTCCATTTTTAGCTCTGAAAAATTGATGTATCTGAAGTTGTACCATTTTCTTCTAATTCAAGGAAAGATTCAAAATAGTAGTGTCCATATTATTTAGTGTTAGGCAATACCTGGGCATTTTAGTAACAAGACAGAGAATTTGTGCCCTCAAGCCCTTTAATTGCCTGTGAGTTAATAAGTATTCATAAATAGATTTGAGAAGGAAACACAAAATTCCTGCTGATTATCATGTGAGTGCTGGTGCTAACCCTGGTAAAACATAAAGCAAGTAAAGTTTGCTTTAGAAGTCCCATCTCCCCATCAGCTCCATCACTCCAGTTCTCTTCACTCCACTCTCCTTCCTCTACCCATAATACTGACAACTTTAACTCACCTTCTGTAGAAGAAGATGTATACAAGACAAGTATTTTGAAGAGAGAAAGGATTTTTAGCAGATAGGACTCTATGGCAGTAACTCTGAAAACAAAACATCTATGTGATTGTGTTAGGATGCTTCAGGAATCCTTTCTGAAACATTTTGAATTATTGCCCTGATCTTTTCCAAAAAGCATTTAATAATTCAGTCAATAAATATCAATGGTATTAACTATGTTTACTAGTAAGAGGGTGTCTTTTTTATTCCCCTGACTCTATAAATTAATTACATTCAAACTATCATTTAATGATAATTCCCTGTTTTTAAGTGGTGTTCGACACTGAGTGCCAGAACTGGCATCTAAATACTCCACCTTCTAAGTTCAAAGGAATGCCAGTAATTGGAGCCAGCATCATCTTCCACATAGGGCCTGTAGAAAGGCACTCTTTCAACATAACCATAAAGATCACCTCCACCACCATCACTACCAATATAAGAGAAAGACTGGGTTTGGGAAATGAGGCATGGCTTTTATGGAGAGTGCAAGAGTTATAAATTTGAAAATCAAGGCTATTGCTTTCCCAAGGAAGAACAGAGATGGCATACTTCTTACCAAAACAGAGAGAGAAGGGCTCCAGGAGAATTACTCTCAGTGACTGTCTGAACATTCCTTATTTAAAAATTTCCAGGCTACTAGGCTGGCAGAATGTCTGATACTGAGTGTGGACAAAGGGCAAGAAGAAGATGGCATGTAAGAGATGTCAGTGAAACAGCCTGCATTCCACTGTTAAATGTGGACTACGATCCATGATTTCCTATGTAGACACTGAGTAGGATGGCTGGCTTGAGCTGACTTGCTGGTATTAACCCCAAGAAGGCTGTCTATTAACTAAGAGGATCCCAGCAGTAAGAAGATATAGAGTGGGTGGCTTGTGAGAAGGGTTGACCTGGGAGGAAAAGATTAAAGCCAACTTGGATCTCCCATTCCAGGAGATTATAGAGGGGGCATTCCCAGGGCCCTCCAAGAAACCAAAGGAGAATGATGGCCAATCAGCATTAGATGGAGATTAGCCTGTTGAAAAGAAACATATAAGAAACCATGTCCATCAGAATAGAAGTGCAGGAAAGAGGGAAGGGAAATGAGTCTTGTCTTGGTCATTTGAGGCTGCTATAATAGAACACTACAGATGGGTGGCTTAAACAACAAAAATTTATTCCTCATAGTTCTGAAGTGTGGGGAATCCAACTTCAAGGTGCAAGTATGGTTGGGTTCTGGTGAGGCCCCTTTTCCTGATTTACAGACAGCCACCTTCTCACCATATGTTTGCATGGACCTAACTTTTCTAACAAGTATTAAGTTGCAAGGCCTCTTCTTATAAGAGCACCAATCCCATCGTGAAGACTCCACCCTCATGACCTCATTTAAACCTAATTACCTCTCAAAGGCTCCACCTCCAGATACCATTACATTGTGGGTTTGGGTTTCAGCACATGAATTCTGGTGAAGCACAAACATGCAGTCCATAGCAAGTCATAAATCTAACTAGAGCTGTGGGGGAAATGGGAAAGTTTTGAATTGAATGTGAGATTGAAGTTGCAAAACACACAGGACTGAGTTTTAAAAAACTAGAAAGGCTGTTCTGATAACTGAAAAGACTGTTAAGTCATAGAATTGGAAGTAGTACCTCAGCAAAAAATAGAGAGGTCAGCATAGTACAGAGTTATCAGAGAAATAAATCTAATTCATGTTTATCCCTAACAAGTTGAAGCTCCTCAATAAACTCATTACAGATTTAAAATTTTATCATATTAAAACAAATTTTAGAATAAAAGTAAATCCCTGAAAATCATACTACATTAATACATTGATACTATTTTATAAATATCCTTTTAGTGTTTACACATATAGTTACATATTTTACATAGCTATTTCCACAGTATAATTTAAATTTTGAATCTTTTTATTTCCTATATCATATGCTAGCATTTTTTTTTTTTTTTTTTTTTGCGGTACGCGGGCCTCTTACTGTTGTGGCCTCTGCCATTGCAGAGCACAGGCTCCGGACGCGCAGGCTCAGTGGCCATGGCTCACGGGCCCAGCCGCTCCGCGGCATGTGGGATCTTCCCGGACTGGGGAACGAACCCGTGTCCCCTGCATCAGCAGGCGGACTCTCAACCACTGCTCCACCAGGGAAGCCCATGCTAGCATATTTTAATCATCCATTGTAAAAGACATATTACATTCCATTGAACTATTATTTTATAATTTGTAACTATTGTGCTTTTTTTTCATATTTGCTTCTAAGTTTTGCTACTATAGAAAATATAGCAATTACTCTTAGTTCATGTAGCTTTTAAGATTTTATTTAGTTATTTCTTAGGATCACTGGTCATAAACCTGTCTCAAGGCTTTTGATATAATAAAACGATCAAATTTGTTTCCAGAAGTTTTACATTGCAGCCAGCAATAAATACAGATACTGGCTTCTCCACAATCTCACTAGCATTACATAATATCACTTTTTAAAGTTTTACTTACTTTAATAGATATAAAATGAGCCTTTATTGCTGTTTTAATCTGCATGTTTTGGATTCCTCCTGAAGGTGAACATTTTCTTTATTTCCTGGTTTTATTTTCTCCTGAATAATTATCTCAGTAACTTTTGTCCATTTATCTATATGGGATCTTGATGTCATTCTATGTATTTAAATGAGCTTTTTATAGGTTGAAAATATCAACTCTGTTCCACTTTAAAGCTGGTTAAACTTCTCTAGTACTAGCCCTCCCTTACAGCATGCATATGCATGAGCATGGCCACAAGTATCCCTAACTCTAAGGAGGGTCCCCTTATATTTAATTGTTTTTTCCTTCTAAATTATTCAAGACTTCATGCCATTTGGGAGGAAAGGTTCATCATTAAGTATATGATTCCGACTCAAGTAATTACATTCTGCTAATTGGGGCTATTCTTGTGGCATTCCTGAGGGATGGGATTCTCTGAAACTGAGAGACTTATTTTGAACAGTCAGGGACAATGTGCTCCATGTAGGGGCAAAGAAATTCTTCTCTAACGTTTCTTGTTCCTTGACAATTATTGGAAAAGATCCATTTACATTTATTCTACACATCCTCATCCCCCACTCCCACCCTAGGGCAGAAAGTTTGGGGCTATTACATAGTCCAACAGAGAGGAAGACCCCACACAGCCTCAGAAGGAGGGCTGCATGGGAGATAATAGGACAGAGACGAGAGGGTGTCCTAGAGCAAATAACAGAAGAGACAATGCCCATTCAGATGTCTCTTGTCCAGATACACCTAGAGCCCAGGTTCGCATTCTCTAAGGGTAAGGTCTTCTAGCAATATGAGTAAGGAAGAGGGTGGTGTGCATTTCTGTGAAACTTTAGAATGAGAGTTTCTGTTCATATTATTGAAGTATAAGGGTCCCTCAGAGCCCTTCTTGTAAAATCAAGGAAGTTGTTCTGGGATCTGTAGCTACACTCCTTGAGCCTGGCTCCCATGCAGAAACAACACTGCTTCAATAAGAAGTCAATGAATATTTCCCATAAGCCTTCTTCTTTGCCAAGAATGTTAAGCCTGCAGGCAAAAAAGGAAAATTACAGGACCAAGCGGGGTGGTGAGCAGTAAATACATAATAAGTCTGTGTGGTTTGTAGGTGAAGACAAATTGTGTTGAAGACTGTAAAGACTTTCTGGGTGCACATACAACATTCATGAACACCTGCAATGACAGCCTAGACTGTTTTAGTCATGAACGACTTATTCCCTCCCCTCTTTCTAGTTTTCTTAAATTTACAAAGGATCAGCTTACATTATACCTTTCTGCCAAACACCTCCCTACATTATATTAATAAAAGGCTTGGCCGAATATAAAAGTAATGAAACCAAGGAAAGGGCCAGAACCTTAACAAAGATTTGAGCATCTCCAACTTGTAACAAGTATTAAATTGCTCATATTTCTACGAGCAAGGAGTCATAGAATTACATGATTCACGTAGGTCATCTGCTAAAGGAATCATTGTTCCATTGGCACATAGTCAAGTATTAAAGAGAGAAAGATTATTATTACCTTTATACCACTCTTGGTAAATAAAAACAAAGTTCAGTTCTTAGATAAGAAAGACAACTGCCCAGATGGGTGACTACATAACTAAGGTTAAGTTTCCTGAATTCAAAAATATCTCTCTTGGCCACTTTTTCTGAAATTAGAGCTAGACTTTTAGGCAATTATCCCATTAAACCTCAAATAGCCCCCATATAGGACAATATAGAAAGACACTATCAAACATTAACATTTGGGTATGAATTTCTTTATAATACTCCTTCTCAGAGAGCTATTTAGAGAAAATGGTTTTGAAAGGAGAAATAAGGAAGAAGTTGGTCCAGATAATAGAAGACTTTAAGTTCAGGGCAGTAGAAAGGAATTTTTTTTCCCTAGGCCACAAATACAGGATGAAAACTCATCAAGAAATCATTACCTATTAAGCTATTTATGAAAACAACAAGTATGAATTAACTCAATCATGAAAAAATGTGCACTAAAACTGTTGCCCCATAGAACTACTTTAGTCTGAATTTACTTTAGAAGGGTGAAATCAGAGGAGCACTGTTCAGATTTTATGTTATGACAGACTAATTTCTTCACTTCAGTCCTGGGGCAGACATGGCTAGATGCCTACCCAATGTCTTTCCTCACTTCTGCTTTGTCTAATAGGACCTTGGCTTTTTGGAGACGTAACAAACTGTCTAGCTAAAATCATTTGCTTTCCCATACTCCATGGCAATCTAATCATGTGGCACAGTCCTGTTCTATGAAACGTAAGCAGACATCTGCTGGGATTGATGGGAAATCTGTTGCTTCTTGATGCAGTCATCATCCATGCCTGACTCCCTCTTCACTTTATCTTTCCTTTTTGTCTGATAAAATATTAGCATAAGATATGGCAGCAAGCATCTTTCTTGCAATCATAAGATGCCAAGCTTGAAAGCAAGAGCCTGCAAACTATGTTTGGCAGAACAAAAAGATGGAAAGAATTGAGGTTCCTAGTAGAATTACTGAGCTGCCACACCTACCCTGTACTACCTACTTCCAAACTTCTTGCTGCAGAAGACAAAACCTGGTCTCTTAGGGCCACTGTGGTAGTTTTCTGTTATTTGTAGCCAAATACATCTCTAACAGACCCCTTTGACCCTTCTGACCATAGACAAATATCAGATCAGAACAGATATTAGTACACCCTTTATTAAAACCTGCTTCAAGTCTTCTCTGGATTTCTGAGCCTACAAACATAGAGAAATAAACTCCACTGTGATAAGCACATCACCTGTTCAGAGTTGTGTTCTCTCTCTGACATGTCACAAACCATTGATTTATTTCTCCCATTCAACAAATATGTATTGAATGCCTCCTATGGTCTAGTCACTAGCAATACAATAGTGAGCAAAATATATAAAGTCTGTCTGTTATTAGAGCATATATCTAGTTTCCATAAAAAATATCGTGTTTTCTAAGAAACATGCTCATTGATTGGAATAGCATTAACTGAATATTTCACTTTTTAACTGGTTAGCCTGGTAACATACAGAATTTAAAACATCCCTTCTATAAAGGTTCAAGAATATAGTGTTTAAAGTGGAAAGTATTACTAATGTTATATTGAAATTTAAAAGCAGGGCATCCATGAATGAATGCTGCAATTTCCAAATTAAAAAAAATCTTGTCTAAACAATGGACTTTTAGATACTTATGGTTTTAATTTTTTCCTTTCATTGGTCTTAATTCTTATATTAGTCTGAATGACTTAGTAGGGGTGGGTGAAAAACAACTTTTGCTGATGCTCAATAAAGTATGTTTGTGTGTTAGATACTGTGGGGAGTGTTTGGAGAAGCAATAGGCTTGCAAAAGATTTAACCAGCCAGGCTCCCCAACTTCATGACAGCTTAAATTATCTACTCCAAACTGCCAGCCACACTCTTCTTGAGACCAGATATTAGACTTTACTTAGGCAGGGTTTCAGGAGCATCTGATGTTTAGGAACCAGCATTTTTTTGTGCATTTACATAGGGACTAGTTTTTACTTTGACTTTTCCCCAATGGACAAAGCATTCTTGGACTGGTCCTGAGGGTTCCCCTGACTCCATAATGCATGAGTCCCTTATGGAGACAGCTGATTTGGGAAGAGGCACAACATATAATAACCCAGTGTAAATTATAAGGAACTGGAGTGGAATCCAGGCATAGAGTAGTCATTCATGAGTACAACTCAGAATGCTTAAGGCTGGATGCATTATATTTCCACCAGCTCGGCTCCCTGCTATGATGTAGATCTACTAGGATACACGTGCTGTTTGTTTGTATTTCTATTGGCAATATGCTTATAATGAATTGTACAGCTTCCATGAGCATACTAAGGATTGAGTGAATTAATTTTCCTGTTTGGTGATACCAGCTTGTCCTATTCCAATGCAAAGTGTCAATGATGTCAGAATTGTGCTTGAGCATGAATATGTGTACTTACGTTTGAATATAGGTCTATGGGCTCTTTTTTACTAGACTATTAGACGTGTGTGTACATACACACGCATCCTTACATACAAATATATAGCTTGTTCTTAGAGTGGTCCATTCAAATCCTACACATTAATGTAGTCGATATATTCCTTTACTTTCCCAGAATAACAGATATTGATTTCAAAGGAAATTAATTTAGAGGTAAGCTACATGTTCATTCTCTAAAACTTCTTGTCTGAAAGTCTAGAGGTAAAAGTCCTACCCTGCATGACTTGGTCAGGGATCCACACCTGAATAACCATGCCTGACCTGCAGTCTTGAGGTAGCATGAGTTCATAAATATTCTTTAGACCATAGTGCTCTTGTTTTGACAAAAATTATTTTTAAATTTCTATTTTTGATCTTTTTTCAATGATGTGATTAAAACACATTATGTTTAAAGGATTTTGCCATAAGTCTAAAGACAGAAGAGATATTAAAGTTGTATGTGCCATCTTTCCCCAGATTTCACACTCATATACCTGGAGATCCACTCTGACTGGTGAGACTATCTTTAAAAATTACAGACATATGAGGATTGGGGGAGAATTTAAGAATTATTTTCAAAATCAATATACAAAATAAAACAGTTAAAGAAAATAAACATATTTCTCTAGGCATTTCAGCTTTAATAGATTAACTGATGAATGGTCTTTTTTTTGGCTTAAAAAAGAAAAATAGTAAATTTTGCTTTATGACATTCAAGTGTTTTGTCAAAATATACCTGGCTGTACTTATTATCTTCCCTTCCAACACTACCAAACACACACATACTCTGTCAGAATAAACCTGAAGAAAACAGGTGCATGCATGAATGGCGTTCTGGTACACATTGTAATCATTTTAATATAGGTTATCCAGTCACAAATGATGCATAAAAATGGGAAAGAGATGAAACTCCTTCCCATCTTCTCTAAGAGATAAATAGAATCACAACAAGAGCAATAATAATTCTCAACTCAGAAGAAGAGGTCAAAGGGTGGGATGCTCTCCGAAGCAGGAAAATATCAAATCTTAACTGAGGACCAGGTAATGCCACCATGTTGGAGAGCATATTCGTTCTCTAGGGAATATACATTATCATTGCTGTTGTTGAGTCTATTTGTATTATTGCAACTATTCCTGTCACTGATTGACATGAGGTTGTTTGGCATACTTCCTTATATGTGAATCACTGTTCAGAATAAATAAGTATCTGGGACTATGTACGGGGCTTGATATAGTTTGAGCAAACCAAACTTCTAAATATATGTTCTTGGTTCTGATAACAGATTAATCTGGTGAGCTCTCAGAGTCAGTTCCTAGGTTCCTTTGTTCCTCTTTACTTAATGTCAATATGTCTGAACAGCAGGTCTGATACAACTCACCATAACACTCAAAGTTGACATATGCAAATAAATATTACTTTTCAAGTCAAATTCAATAGAGAGACAATGATAAGAATATGAAAAATATTGCTGGTAAATAGAAAAAATAGTAGCAACAATAGCAGTTTTTTACATTTGCAAATCATTTATAGATTAACAATTTCACGATTAAGTTCTTAAGTCAGAAAATATCTCCAGTCATAATAAAAGTTTATTATTAATTTACAATAGAAATGTCTTTGAAAGTTATCAGAAGGTAGTCAAAACCAAGTCTTTACTGTGGATTTAAAAACCTACCACCAAGTCCACTATGCATAGACTTTAAACTTTTATAGAGTTACTCCCCTCAGTTTTTCTAATATACCTGCTAAAATTTCATCCAATGAAAATCCTCTAAAATGTAGCTGTATTATTCTGCTGGGAGTGTGGCAACTCAAGCAGCAGTCATGACATTAAAATTGCTGTTGGTGTTTTATCTTCCTTGCATCACTTACCCCAAACAGGCCTGATAGCTACTTGCCTGGAGCTAGGTCAGGGCAGAGAAGCCTTCTGAGCTGGCTCACTGAGGATGCTGCAAGCCCAGTTCCGACCTTTCTTCTCCAGCAGTAAGTGGGCTTCCTCTGTGCCATTTCCACACTTGTAAATATTTCAGATAGTAGGATCCCACAGGAGCAGAAAAAAATCTGACTCTTGCTTCTTCTTTCTTCTCACATCTTTTCATCCTCAGAGTGGGGGTGGGAAGCTGGGGGAAGGCCTGGTTAGGCTTTGATTCTGAGAAAGGCCAGTGAGGCTTTAAAAACTTGGTACTTTTCAATAAACAATCAGATATTCCTTTCAGAAAGTTTCCTCTTAACATCGTTCATGACAATGCCAACGTTAATGATAAAAATAAAAACTATTTATTCGTTGGTGCTATAGGTCAGGGATTTCTAGATTTTCAAATTTTATGAACCTAAAAATTAATCAACAATAGAAAAAACTGGGAAAGTGATATAAAGCTGCCAACTTTTCATTTCCTATGAAAGGTAATTTGAATACATAAGTACTATCTTTTATCACCACTGTATAAAGAAAAGACAATTTGATACCAAAATTGTAGGAAGAACCCCTGAATAAGATGTAGTTTCTTGGGGCTTCCCTAGTGGCACAGTGGTTGAGAATCTGCCTGCTAATGCAGGGGACATGGGTTCGAGCCCTGGTCTGGGAGGATCCCACATGCCGCGGAGCAACTAGGCCCATGAGCCACAACTACTGAGTCTGCGCGTCTGGAGCCTGTGCTCCACAAGAGAGGCTGCGACAGTGAGAGGTCCACGCACCGCGATGAAGAGTGGCCCCCGCTTGCCACAACTAGAGAAAGCCCTTGCACAGAAACGAAGACGCAACACAGCAAAAATTAATTAATTAATTAATAAACTCCTACCCCCAACATCAAAAATAAATAAAAGATGTAGTTTCTTATTAAATTGAATAAATTTGGCTAAACAAAATTCTCACTGCTTTTTATTTTTGTTTTTGTTTTTGCCAGCCTAATAATATCATCACCCACTAACCCCAACTGATACGTATCCAAGATATAAGCATGTACACAACGAGGAAAGAGATGATATGCTGTCTCTTTAATTAGTGCTAAGTTTTCCATTATTCTTTTTATATTTAACATTGTATCAGTGCTTTAGGGCCTAGAAAGAATTTGACTAGATGGTTGCTTCTCAGAAACAGAGACCATTACAATTTCAGTGATCTTCCAAAATCTACCTGTTTTAAGGCCTTCATTTTGTAAGTAAAAAAATCAAGGACCAGCAGGGCCCAATTTCTAAATACCACACAACTTCCCTCAATGAAAGGTGTTAGCCTCCATCTGTCTATAGCAATATGGTCACCTTTCAAATTTATAGTCAACATTTGTCTAATAAGCATCAGATATGTCTACATGTTATTTCAGTTACGCTTATAGATTGGTTAACCTTTTTGGTAGAAGTTAGCAATCCCGTTACATAGATAAGGAAAATAAAATCAATATGTAATTAACCCAAGTTCATACTGCTAGGAAGTGGTAGGGTTGCCATTTGGTGAGATCTTCTCCAAGTTAAATGTCTGTTATTCCTTACCATATAATTAGAAGGTATTAAGTGGCTCTATAGGCCCAGCACTCTGATTAGTGCTATAGCATTTGCCAGCTAGGTTGAGAATCTTAGGGCTGTCATGAGAAGAAAAAGGGGTGCCTTGAGCTTCAGTTGCTCTCTTCTATTTATTAGGGGAAGAGAGAGTGAAAAAATCTATTTTAGTAAGAGTAATCCAGTGTGGCACATGTCTAGGAATATAGGGCAAGTCAGATAGATGCCCCTCCAGACCCCAGTACATTGGCTCAATACCTCTTGATTCCAGGCCATGATGGCTCCCTCCCCCCAAATTGTTATCATTTCCTGGTTAATTCTTCTGGTACTACCTGATGATATCTCTGTATTGTTAAATGAAATAATGATTTACTTTATGTCACTATATACATTTTCATATGCTTAAATGAAGTGCCCTACTCTCCTCATCCTAGTGCCAGCCCGGTGCTGAAATCTCATTTCCCCTTGAGGACAAAGAACAAGAATCACATTTTAGGCATTCTGGCGCCCAGCGAGCGGGTCTGGCGCTGAGCTGGGGTGGAGCTCGGTTCCCCCCACACACACCCCTCCCACTCAGGCGCGAGCCCCACCCCTCCGCCGGCCAGGCCCACCCCGACCGAACTATCCCTTGCGGCGCGAGCCCGGGGCGGCTGCGGGCATCCCCCCAGCACAACCCCCGCCATGGGCAGCCAGAGCTCCAAGTCTCCCCGGGCGACGTGAACGCGGAGGAGGCAGCAGGCGCTTCCCCCGCTAAGATCAACGGACAGGAGAACGACCACGTGAAAAGCATTGCAGACTTATCCCCCAAAGGTGAAGAGAGTCGCCGCCCTCCCCCCCCACCACCGTGAACGGAACAGAGGAGGCAGCCGGGGCCACTGGCGATGTCATCGAGCCGGCACTCCCTACCCAGGGCGCTGAGGGCAAAGGGGAGGTCTCCCCCAAGGAGACCCCCAAGAAGAAGAAGAAATTCTCTTTCAAGAAGGCTTCCAAATTGAGTGGGCTGTCCTTCAGGAGAAATCGGAAGGGGGGTTGGGGGATCCGTCTGCTTCCTCACCCACAGGAAGGGCAGGAGCAGGGTGGGTCGGTGCCTGCAGTGAGGAAGGCACTGCCCAGGAAGGGAAGGCATGCGCCACCCCTGAGAGCCAGGAGCCCCAGGCCACAGGGGCAGAGGCTGGTGCTGCCTCCAAGGGAGGAGACACAGAAGAGGCAGGGCCCCAGGCGCAGAGCCATCCACCACTCTGGGTGGAGAGGGGCCCCACACCAGCTGGTGGGCAGAATGAGTAGCTGGGTGGGGGCAGGTGGGTGATCTTAAGCTGCAAAAACTGTGCTGTCCTTGTGAGGTCACTGCCTGGACCTGGTGCCCTGGCTGCCTTCCTGCGCCCAGAAAGGAAGGGGCTGTTGCCCCCTAGCCACGTTTCCTCTCATCCTCTTCCTCCTGTGGATTCTCCACTCATCCATCTGGTTTTCCTCTTAAGGCCAGTTGAAGATGGTCCCTTGCAGTTTCCCAAGTTAGGTTAGTGATGGGAAATGCTCCTGCCCCTGTCCCTTCCTCCTTCCCTGTCCCCACCTGTGCAGAAGGCAATTGCTGGTTTTCTTCCCCAATTCTTTTCCAAGTAGGTTTTGTTTACTCCCCAAATCCCTGAGCCAGATCTGGGGGTGCCTACACTCCCAAACCCTGAGTGTCCAGCCTTCCCCTGTTGAGTTTTTAGTCTCTTGTGCTGTGCCTAGTGGCCCCTGGGCTAGGGAGGACACTGCCCCCGTTTAGGTTTTTATAAATGTCTTACTAGAGTTCAAACCTCCAGCTTGTGAATCAACTGTGTCTCTTTTTTGAGTTGGTAAGCAAGTATTAAGCTTTGGGGTGGGGGAGAGGTATGTAATGTGAAACAACTTCTTGTTGTTTTTTTCCCCTCCCATTGTTGTAAATAACTTTTAATGGCCAAACCCCAGATTTGTAATTTTTTTTTTCTAACTGCTAAAACCATTCTCTTCCACCTGGTTTTACTGTAACCCTTGGAAAAGGAATAAATGTCTCTTTAAAAAAAAAAAAGAATCATATTTTGTTTGTTTGTTTTCTTGAATCATATTTTGAATGGCACAGTACTTTAATGTAGAGGCCCAGAAATTATTTATTAATTGCTTCTGTTTTGGTTGAAAGTACCAGGAGTAGGCAAATTGTGTAATAGATAATGTTTGTCTCTGGCTGTATTATCTCTTCTTTCCATACTTTTTCTCCTCTTTTGTGTTACTCTCTTCTACACCTACACCCCCCAGCCCAAAAGAAATTAGCCCCTTAATACTTCCTACTAGATAAAATTATGTAGCCCTTTCCAGAAAATTTGTCTTCCCTCTGATTAAAACTCACATTCCTTCTGTGCCCAGATCTCAGCTACATGTCACCTGTCCCAGAAGTTCAGCTGATAAGCCAATTAGCACTAAAGTATGATGACTACAAGAAGTAGTTCATTAATCTGTTAATAGAAGCACTAGATTATAACTGGGGATATTTGGAGACACAAAATTTGAACCTATTCACTCAACTTTTAATTAATATTTGAGTACACATTACGGTTCTCAAATTTTTCACCATTAAGTAAAGCTTTTTAATTCATTAGACTCCACAGTCCTTATGTTTTGATATATTTTGTTTAGCAAACAAAATTTATTTTAAGCAATATTTGGTTTCCTGTTTTATTACACATACATATCTGTTAATCAAAGCTTCCGGTCATCATGAAGTAACCAGGATATAATCTTACTGAACTGGTAGAATCCTAGCCAACAGCCGAGAAACTCATCTCTTTAAACAGTCTGTGCAGTCTTATCATTGTAAATGGATCACTTTCTTTGACATTTTAGAATACTGACTGTAAAACACATGGATTCTCCAATATTATCATCACATCCCTGGTGGTCCAGCAAACCCAAGTTTAAAATCACTGGTGGAACACTCACTGTACACTGAGCTTGGTGCTAAGTGCTCAAAATATGAAACTAAATAAGCCAAGGGCCCTGCATTGATATTCTCAGGGTCTACTTTCCATTGTGGATAACTGGCTTTTGCGTGCACAACACCTGCCTGGATTTCTAACTTACCCCATTTTTACTCTGCTTATTTCTTAACCACCTAGGGCTCTCCTCAGGACAGAGCACTTAACACTTTTATCTTTTGTTATCTTAAGCACTATGCATAATTCAGGTACTTTTTGCATAGGAGGCAGTCTAGTAGCTGCTTCCAGGGAGAAACTAAACCAGAAGGCAGCAGAATGTGAGGTTAAGATCACTCACCTGAAGTGGACACTTCTCTGGATTTGAATCCCAGCTCTTCCACTTTTGAGCTAACGGAATTAGGGCAAGTTTCTAACCCTCTTTATGCCTCCGTTTTCTTATCTGAAAGACAGAAATAATAAGAGTACTTACCTCTTATTTTTTATGAGGATTAAATGATACAATGTATGTACAGCATTTATCACAATATTAGCACATAGGAAGTGCCTAATGGATTCCATCTATTATCATTATTAATACTACTATTACTAAAGGGGAAAAGAAGAGAAATAGAAATGTTAGGATACTGAGGCTTTAAAAAAGGGATGCATTCTTAATGGATCTTTAGCCAGAGAAGTATCAGGTTTGAGGAGATCATTGTTTTGAGAGTTAAACAAAGGACAGGTGAAGGAAGATGCGAAAGAAGAGGAGAGACAAAGAGCAAGGAAAGTGAAGTAACAGGGCAGAAAAGGTTAAATCGTAGACCATGGAACTTGGTGTCTCTCTTTTCCAGGTAATTTTGGGTGCCTATGTCTATAATTTTAACGATCATAATATACTTAAAATGGAATAAAAATAGACATTGCTTGTTTTAGAGAAAGTGTTCAGAAATTATAGATTATGTCGAGAGATTTTCCTCGTACATAGTTCTAATGAAAATAAGACTAATAATGAATCTAAATCAGGCCGAGACTTCCAATTTTTGACTCTTGAAGTTATGTCAATAAACTCCAGCATTGGATTAGTGAGAAATCAAAATTCATTCTGTAATCTTGGAATTTGAAAGCTGTATTAGTCTCCTGTTTCTGCTGTAACAAATTACCACGAACCTAATGACTTCAAACAACATGAATTTATTACCCTACAGTTTTGGAGGTCAGAAGTCTAGAATGGGTCTCACTGTGTTAAAATCAAGGTATGGGCAGGGCCCAGAGGAAAGTCCATTTTCTTGCCTTTTCCCTCTTCTAGAGACTGTATGCATTCCTTGGATCATGGTCCCCTTCCATCTTCAAAGATAATAATGGTGGTCAAGTCTTTCCCTCAGTGCATTCCTCTGACACTGACTCTTCTGCCTCTCTCTTCATATTTCTGTATTTTCTTGTGATTACATAGGACCCACCTGATTAATTGAGGATAGCCTCTCCCTAGATCCAGGTCATCTGATAGGCAACCATAATCCCATCTGCAACCTTAATTCCCTTTTGCCATGTAACTTAATATATTCAGGGGACCCAGGGATTTGGATATGGTAAATTTTTTTTTTTTTTTTTTTTTTGTGGTACGCAGGCCTCTCACTGTTGTGGCCTCTCCCGTTGCGGAGCACAGGCTCCGGACGCGCAGGCTCAGCGGCCATGGCTCACCTTCCCGGACCGGGGCACGAACCCGTGTCCCCTGCATTGGCAGGCGGACTCTCAACCACTGCGCCACCAGGGAAGCCCGGATATGGTAATTTTTGAAGTGTCCTATTCTGCCTACCACAAGAGTGTACTGACTGCATTCTGCTTTAGCTTTTCATGCTTAAAGAAATTAAATAGAATAGATCCAAAGTTTAATATATATGGGTAATTAATACCATTAATGGAGGTTACTTCTGAAGTCCAATTAGAAAGAAGTTCTCCTCACTTACTAACAATTTGGGAAAACTGATTAACCTTTCTGTGCAACAACCCTCTCATTTTAAATGAGAATCATAATATCTACCTCATATTGTTGTTGTGAGAATTAAATGAGTTAATTAATGTAAAGAATTTAGGCTGACATAAAATGAGCAGTCCCTAAATTTAGTTGTTGTTATTATTATTAGCCAGCTTTATGATCTATTGAATCTCTTAAATGTATGTGTGGTTTTATACATTCGTCAGTCATTATCAATTCATCCATGAATCTAGTCTGTCCATTGATCCACCAGCATTTATTAAACATCTATTGTGAAATGAGCAGCATACCACACATAATAGAAATAACAAAAATACCTTACAATTACATAGCACTTTACATTTTCACCTTTTTATCTTATCTGACCCTACTTAGAAGTTCCTGCCCTTAGAAGTTGTAGTCTCCTTGAGAAAACAACAGATTACTTACAAATTTAGCCAAACACCCTAGACATAGTATTGAAGCTTTGCAACATTGGGAATGGGCACTCACTCAGGCCTGAGATTCATTAAGAGTAAGTCTATGGATTAGTGAGCACCACACGGGGGAATGACAATGTCCACCATCTCAGTCTAGATTGGGCTCTTCTCTCACACAGGGCCGTGAAGTCTAGACTCATCAGGTTAATGAGGTCCTAACAGTTCAAAAGAAAGAGAACAACAAAAAAGTAGGCAAAGAAGAAAACCATCTACGGTGTGGTGGCTGTAATACCTCCATGAGTTCCTCCACTAAACAGTTAAATCTACACTACAAATTTCCAGTTTTATTCTTCTTCCAAATAAGGAGGGGTGGAAAACCCAAGACAAAATTATTTGCACAAAATTTCTCAGGTTGTGACCTGAGAAAATTTTATAGGGCAAGCACTGTGTCTCTTTCCCCAGAGTTGGTATTTTGATGTATCCACTTGCTGTTTCGTAGGTTGATCGTTGATTCTGACAGTCACTTTGTACTATAGAGTATAGGGTAGGGGGAGTTTGAGTAGCATTCTCCAAGGTAAAGAAAAGACCAATAAAAAATAGGTGGAATGGGAAACCCTCAAAAGAAACAGTAAATGAGGGCACAAGGTTAGCATTGCAATTTGAGCGTTCCATTCCTTCCACTAACCTCTTGAGTCTGGCTGCCCAGCGGGAGCTTTGCTCCCAGGTGGATTTCTGGGACGAGAAGGCCACCATTTGCTCGCTTTACCCTGGGGCCACCCAGCTGCCAAGTGTCAGCTGAACAGAGGTGCATCAGAGGCCTGCAGTCAAAAGGCAGCAGGATGGCTAATTGCCATGAATTTCTGAAGCAAGTCTGGCATCTTGGCATCTTGCTGCTCTCCCCCTCCCCCAGGTTAATTGCTGAGAACCTCCGACTTGAAAGCTGCTTATCCTACCAACTTCAGCTGCTGCCCTCCTTTCCCTATGCCACTTCAATTCCTACCTCCTAACACTGTGGAAGTGAAATGAAGTCTCTCATACACCTGGCTCTACTCATCAGACCACCTAAGCTCTAATGTAAATACTTCTTTCCCCCTTTACACACCCCTATGGGTAAACGCAGAATTGCCACATCCCCCTTGGACCTGATTGCTAGGCAACACTCAGCCATGTGAATTTGTCACTTCTGTTTGGCGCAAGTTTCAATTTCACCTCCAACTGTAACACTGCTCGATATATTTTAGATGCCACTGTGGTTGGACGGCATCCCAGGAAAGATGTGAAGTGCTACTGCCAGGAATGAATGATTGGCATTGGGTAAAGCAATTCTCTGAACTCAGCCTTGGCATACCATTAATTGTTAAGTCTGTTCAGCTACCACCAACCTCTTGTCAGAATCATGTCTATTGTAAGTCTTTGCAGCAAGAGTCCAAATGGTAGAGCTCTCTCCCTCTGTAAGATCTGAAGAATTATGTCAATAATGAAAGCAGTGGATTTCTCAGCTCACAACATATTACTTCTTCCTACTTTCATCTATTGGCTGCACTTTCATGTGCAAAGAAAAATAGTTCCACGTTTGAATATTACTGAGCTAAGAGCTGCCAATTCAGGTTCTAGCCCTGAATAAAAGATTTACCTTCCCTTCATTTCTTCATCACAATCTGCTTTCATTCATGGTAACAATTAAATGCTGCTACAAGGAAACATGTTATTAACGGAAAAAGATAAAATTAATACTAAACATACTCTGGTGACAATAAATATATAATATTTGACATGTAAAATTTACATACTGACATTGTCAGAAAACATCCAACACAAAAACAATTATAATTTTTGAATAAACGCATACCATCACTGGCAAGATATAATGCTATAATTCCCAAAGCCTCCATCTAATGTGGGCTACCCATTGTTTATATATATATATATACATAATATTATTTGTCCTTAATGACACATTCAATTGCCTAGCCACCTACATCGAATATGCTTAAATACTACACAATTTCTCTATTGACTCTAAGATGCTACAGTGTGGAATGCTTTCATTTCTGTGCACTGTGCTAATTAATAATAAAAATAGTAAATCTGTTTTGATTCCCCTTCCGTCCCTCCAGCCACCAACTTTTTAGTCAATTGATTATTTTTTTTTCTCAAATCTAAACATCCTCAGAAAGCTTGGAAATATTTCCCTGGAATGAGTCTAATTAAATAGAAGAAGTCAGTCAGCTATGAGTAAGAATAGTGTTTCAGACTTCACATGTATTCCCTGATTCACTGGAAACAAAAGGAGTTTCTGTAACAGTGTGAATGAACCATGAAGTGTGCATGTTCTTTTAAGAAAGGCCAAGGGTGCAGTTCTATTTTCTTAGCTCTGCTTTCATATTTATGTGTCTCATTTCCAGCTCATTGCTGATGCCTCAGTTGCGCTATCCATCACCACTTTTATCCTCCTTGTTCCTCAAAAAGAACATAAAATCCTTTTTTATGTGGTGGTAATATTATTGCAAATAAAAGCAAATACCAAAATCTTTATTAGTCTGCCAAAATAATAAACTATTTAATAAAAGCATGCTGTAAAAATAAGGTCATTTGCATCACTCAAGTTACTTGTAGGAAATACAGAGAATTATTGGTCAAAAAAGCACAAACTGACAGCAATTATTTCTGTTGTTCATCTGACACACCATGCAATAGGGTTAAAATTTTGTTTATATTTTGCATATTTTCTGGGTTCAAATGCCTTTAATATTACTTAAAACTGATTGCTCATTGGAAAATGAAAAAAAAAGATCCAATTCTCACAAAATACTGATTTCCTCTTTGTAAAAAAGACTTTTGGTAAGGGAGAAGGACTAAGTAGACTGTTCTCTTTTTGATGCCTTTTTCACAAATGTGGAAGTTGACCTACTGATAACCTTGATATTGTAAGATTTATTGCCTAAATATTTACCATTTTAATATACAATATTAATTTCATTTGCTTTGGATTTGCGTCCATGCTTCAGCTGTATAATTTTTACCTCTTTGTATTCACCTTTTGTCATTTCTGCATGCACACCAATATAAGATATTTTATTTGGGAAGTTTAGTTTAACAGTGAAAGTTAACAATAAGTGTACTATTTCTAAATAAATGTCTAATGTTTGCTCTTTTAGCCTATTGTAATATAAACCCACCAATACTTTCTCCCTTGCAATTTCCAACCTCAGCTGGCAGATTTGCAAATATATTATTGATATGTTTGTAACATAGCAAACTCAGTAGTGTGGTGAGAATTAAAATATAATTTGTATAGTCTTTCCATTGCCAAGAATAACTTGTACACCAATTCTTATACATTAAAAGCAAACATGACAATTAAACAAATATTATAAATCTTTTCAAAACTACATATTAATTATTTACATTACTTATTCCATGATGACATTTAAGACCAAGAAAAGCTCTTCAAACTACAGTTATTACTATTTTCTCTTTATAAAGCCTTTTTTGTCTGTGGTTGCTTTCTTTGGGCCACAAATTAACCATTGCCAGTTTTATTGACATCAGGTTAACATAACAAAATGAGGTGCAATTTCTATACAATGTAATGTTTCTGAAGGATAATTCAAGTTTGAAAATTTGGAATTTGAAATAACACTTTTAGGGGCAAATAAAGGCAAGTAAATTCATATACTATGTGTTACGGCCTGAACTATGTCTCCCCCTAAATTCATATGTCGAAGCCCTACCTCCCCCATCCCCCACCCCCCATACCTAGGAATGTGACTGTACGGGAAATAGGGCCTTTAAAGAAGTCATAAAGATTAAATGAGGTCACATGGTGGATCCTAATCCAATCTGACTAGTGTCCTAAGAAGAAAAAATTTGGACGTATGAAAAGACACTAGGAGTGTGAACCCACAGAGGGACAATCATAAGAAGAGGCTGCAAAAAGGCAGCTATCTGCAAACCAAAGAGAGACATCAGAAGAAACCAACCCTGCAGGCACCTTGATCTTGGACTTCCAGCCTCCATAACAGTGAGAAGACAGCCCTAGACAACTAATATGCTATCCTATATAAACAGAAAATTTTAATAAAAATCTATTTGCAACACCAAATCAAATATATTTATTTTGTCCAATTCTCCCACCCAAATGCATTAAAGACACACAATGCAACTAATTATTATCAACTCAGTGTTATGTTATCAACAAAAATCCTATTTGATGTCCTAAGCTCTGTGTTGTCACACAAATGTCTGAAAATCTTGCTTCATATTTGAAATTCTTTGTGTCTCAATAGTTTTTAACCTGGGGTCCACAGACCACAAAAGCCTCTTGATATTTCTTATACACCACATTTTGTGGGCTTTGCATACATTCACTGTCATGGGAAGGAGTGTGTCATCTCCAAAATTTAAGAACTGGGGTATTGTTTCTATTTGACCAATCAGTAGGCAATAGAGATGTTCTCTAATGGAAAAAAAAAATCTAATGCTGTATATTTTAATGAACAGGTTTAGATGGACAATCATTTACCATCAAATGAATGATCTGGCTGGTCCACAGTGAGATGCTTGACTCAGTGAATAAGTCATGTGCAAATTTTGTCAGAGGTCAAGATAAACCATTGTTTTCTGGTAACCAAATGTTTTCTAAGACCGTTTACTGGTTTGTAGCTTCTGGGCTCATAAGGATGGCATAATTTCTAAAGAATCTGCAGTGTGGTAGGTTCTAAGGAAAATGTCTGCAAATTTGGTGAATTCTATTTTATGCTGAGAGGAGCATTGAGATTACATTTCTGATCTAGGCCAAGTGCTGTGTCTTAGTGACACTGTTGGATAGTTCTTAGAAGGTCACAGTTCTTTCTTGATATAATCTACAAAAGATTAAGAAGCTCTTCTAAATAGAGCTGACATCTCCCAATTAATACTTGGATTTGTCAACTGTGGGTTTATCTAAATTTTACTTGGCACTATCCTTCTGGATTCATCAAATTCAGTACTGGTGATAATGCCCAGGGGAAAATAATCGTGTGGGAGAATCAAATGAGCTTAAAAACATAAAATCTTCAGGATGCCTCTTTGTGGCCAGCTATCTGCTATGGAACACACCCTGACTAAGTGTAACATGGAAGGAAGGACATCTTTCACCTTCTGCCTGGCCATTCACCTCAAGAATCCATTCTTGCCATTTTTTTTTTCTTGAAGACCCAGTGTAGATATGCTCAGAGGGCACCAGAGCGTGTTGCAGCCTGCCTCAGAAGTACTGCAGGCAGTGGAGGTAGCACCAGAGCCTCTAGGACCAGTAGATACCAACATTTTATAAGGGGCCAGCAGTGTTGAAATCCAGCTAGAGGCACCATCTGATCTGCTGCTCCATTCTCAGGCAGTGAGTGGAGATGAATTCTCAGAAACATTCAATGAGGGGAGCCTCTGGAAAAAGGATTGGAATTCCTGATTCTAAAGACAACGTGGACTTGGAGCACGTGGTTATAAATAAAATGAGACCATTTTTATCACAAATGCCCCTTTTAAAAAATTCTTATTTTATGCCGGAGGAAACTGTAATCCAAAGAGGATAAAGGTCTCAAAGTTTATAGTAGATCTAGGATTCAAACTTGGATTTCCCTGGCTCCAAAGCCAGTACTTTTCCACAACACCAAGAGTTTCCCTGCCTGATCCATCCACTTTTTGCTTTGTAGAATGTGGCAGGTCTCTATGCTTGTATTTAAGACAGCTACCTAAAAAGTAGTATCATCTTACCTCAGATTAGCAAATTAAAGTGTGCATGTCTGAAGTGGTAAATTAAGCATAGAAAGAAAGCTAAAAGGGTCTCCCACTAAATGCCCATAGCCCTGTCTGAATTCAAGTCTCCACTCACTGCCTGAGAATGGAGCAGTAAATCAGTTTTGGGCACTGGGATGGTGGAGAAACCTTATCAGTTTGTAAAATTTAAGCAAACAGATCCCTATTTTGACTACGTAACCCAGATAATAATACTTTCCCATAACCATTTCACGCCATAGCACATGGCTAATTTAATTAATTAACATGTGTGACATTACATTAGTTTCCTGTTGCTGATGTAACAAATTACCCCAAACTTACTGACTTAATGGAAATTTATTCTTTTACAGTTCTAGAGTACAGATGTCTAAAATCAGTTTCACTGGGCTAAAATCAGGATGTCAGGAGGGACTTGCTCCCTCTGGAGACTCTAGGGGGGAATCTGTTTCCTTGCCTCTTCCTGCTTCAAGAGATGCATTCCTTACATTCCTTGGCTTGTGGCTCCTTCCTCTATCTTCGAAGCCAGCAAAGTAACCATTTTGCTATAAGCATCACATGGCCTTCTTCTGTATGCAGGTCTCCCTCTGCCTCTCTTTTATAAGGACACTTGTGGTTACATTTAAAGCCCACCCAGATAATTCAGGAAAGTCTCACTACCTCAAGATCCTTAATGTAATCATATCAGCAAAGATGCTTTTGCCATATAAAGTAACACTCACAGGTTCCAGAGATTAGGATTTACCTGGATCTCTTTGGGGGATATTATTCAGCCTATTACAGGCATTCATACAAAACCTCTTTTTAAGGTATACTGGAGAACTGAAGTATTTTTTCAGATATTTTAACAAAAGTCTATGCTTTTAATGGCAGAGTAGTAATATTTACTGAGTGCTTACTTTGTGTCAGGCACAGCTCTAAATATTTTAAATATATTATATAGGTTAGTAGTAACAAATTATGAGATGGGTTCTTTGTTATTTCTATTTTAAGGATGGGGAAACTGAGGCACACAAAGAGATTATCAAATTTGCCCAAGGTCACAACTACTTCTTTAAATTATCCAGATTAAGTATCTGCATATATAAGCAAACTCCTTAAACTATCATTTCATATTGCCCATGTAGTTATTCTAGAACACTATGCAGTTTATAGACTTGCAGCCACAATGTGCTCTTTGTATCATTTTCAGACAAACGTTAATTTCCTTGCTTTGGTATTCTTTCTTAGAATGGTTTCTAAACAATAAACCCACTAGTCTCTCATTTTGCTACCAGCAATGATAATCCTAATTTTATTTCCTGAGTATCTTTCTTTCTTCTAAAGGTCATAAAGTTCAGGATAGGGTTACATAGTAAAGGGAAAAAAAGCAATTTCTCTCACCAAAGAGGCATGAGATAGGGGGCAGGCCTTGGCATATGCTCAATTCCTGTTGTTACCCACCTCATTAATTGCTTGTTTTCATTTGAAACTCTTCTCTGAATGTGTTCCTTATAACTTTTAAAACTTCTTTTCATACCCTTGTTTTCAATGGCCCCTTATAGGCTTACAGATGGAAATCTGTTTCCCTTATCCTTATAGGTCACCCATGTTCTTGTTTTTCTTTGTAGCAAAGGAGGGAGAGTGAACAAAAACAGCTCTGTCGTTCAAGATCTTTTACACACATTCCTCAACTTTTGGAGCTTTCTCTAAACCTTAGCTATGTAATAGTGTGTGGGGAAAAAGAAGATTCTTTTTTTTAAATTTTTTTCTGGAGTTTTGAAGAATCCATCTTAAATCGTGGAAAAGTTGTAGAATCTGAAGACTCAGTGAAAAGTTAAGTTTGGTCCCAAACCCACTGGCAAGGATTATGGGTTTTATTTTGTTTAGATAGGTTTCAAGTTACATCAAGCCTGTTATTGTTGTGATATTAGAGTACTTCCTTGTAACATTATTAGATTATATAATTGTCGTGACCTATTCAACTTAACTAAAAACAGTGACACTAATGGTGAGAGTTTCATACACCACACCATGTAGTAAGAAGAATGGTTTACAGTAGACTCTGGCCTTTTAGCATCTCTTAACCAATGATACTATTAGTGGTTTTATTACATTTCTCTCTATTGCAAACAAAGGAATAAATATACCATGATACTATTATGCATGAAGATGTAGTGTCTTAATAAAATGGTGGACTAAATAGCTCTATAGTGATTGGTCAAGTCATACTCAAATGAAACCTATAGAAAAAGGTTGATTTAATTTTTAAAACTATGAACAATACTGAGAGCAGATGATACTGAGAGAAGGAACTGTATGGTCGACAGAGTCATGAAATTTAGAAGTTAATTAATACATTGGTAGATATCCATGAGATAATTAGAGAAATGAGACAGATGCTGTATTTGTAGCTTTATTTCGGCCTGTAGGACAGCACTTATTTTAATAAATCTGGAGAGTTATAGACATATATACACACATAAGAGAGGGGGGAAATCTAAAAGCATTGCTCTTATGACTCTAAGTTTAGGGTTCTCTGTAAAGCTTTTTAATTAAAAAGTTATTGAAGAAGAAACATCTGAAATAGAACAGGGAGCAGGTTCCTCAAGTGACTTAGCAGTTTGCAGTAGCATCAACTGTTGCAGTGAAAACAAAGATTTCTAATCTTAGAACTTGGCAGGTGAGTGAGTAACAGATTTCTCAATATAATGTTTTGATTTTTAAGAAATAAATGGATTTGTCACTTTTTTCTTTGGCCTGCTTCACATTCAGTCACATGTTTTATTAACCACTTGGGAGGCTGATTACAAATATTTTTAGTTAAAAGAATTCTTGGTTCTCTATTAAGTGAACAATTTCCTAGACCTTGCACCTCTCTGGGGATCTGTAAGGTAGTTCAAGCCTGAAAAAGTGAGTATATTTTTGAATATGCTGATATTAAGATATATGTAGGTCTGTGCATGTGTGTGCTTGAAATGGAAGAGAGGATATAATTAAGAAGTTGAGGCTTTTAGTGTTAGAGTTCCTTTTTGAACATGATTGGTTTCTGTCACTTTATTAATTTCTCTCAACTCTTTGATTATACTGATTGCAAATGTTGGGAAGAAGGTGCAGAGTTGTTTGAGATATTTTTACCCCCTGTAGCACACCATCTTAGGTTTCTTTAAGTGCGACAAATGTTGTATTAATGAGGACTGTTGTCAACGCTATGCCAATAAAACTGCCAATTAAGACAAGAAAAGGTACGCCTAGAGATTTTTTTAAAACATAAATTAGCTAGGTAGTTGGGCTGTATAAAAATACATTAAAAAATAAATTTCTCACTAATAAAATGCTTTTGAGTCGAATGGATTCTACCTATAAACTCTACTCTTCCTCATAGTCTCTACACCAGTCTTGCAAATATTCCCTTATTCACTTGTCCATTGCAAGTAACCATGGGGGCTTCAGAAGTAATAAAGACTATGAATTTACTGTTCAAATATATTTCTCCTGAGGTGAGGGCAGGTAGGGAAAACAATGAACAAGTCAATTTTTGAAAATTATTTGCAAGGCTGCTATAACACACTTTACAGAGAGAAAACAGATGGTCCTTAGAATTTGCCTTATACTGACAGGGCAATTCTAACCCAGAACACTAAGGCCATTTCTTACTATGGTGGCAAAATGATAGAAGCCAAAATATCAGAGAATATGGTATCTTGCCCTGACAAAGTAAATTGTGAAAATGCCATATTTCTACGATATTACATCTTGCAGAATGAAGTTATCTAACAGTAAATACTTATAGTTGTCTTTCTTCAAAGGGTCAGAGTTTTTACTAATTGTACATTAATATTTAGAACACAGTATGGTTTATTTTATGTGGAGCATTTTATGCCTAAAACTCAAATACTTTCAAACATCAGCTTAATTTCCCTTGATCATTAACATAAATTTAAACATCACTGACAAAAGTTTTTTCATGACACACATAGCTGGAACAAACTTAATTGTTTAGAAATGGTATAAAAATAACCACACCCTTTGGTTATGGCTATTTAATATTAAGCCAATTCAGTATGCATTTTGCTTCCATAAACTGGGTAACCCTCTGAAAAATCTCCTCTTACACTACTGTGGACTTGTTGGCTTGATTTAAATAAGTTTCTTTTTTCCCTTCTCTATCAAAAGAAAATTACTTCTTTAAAATTGCCATTTTTCACTAGAGATTTAATTCTTTTCTCTGTTTCGTCTTAGACAAAACATAGAGGCCTAATGTCTCTGTGTCAGTGAAGAATTTTCGTATAATTTATAATATTTTATCTTTCCTTTCTTTCGTATTACTCAAACTAGGTTCACCCCTCTACCCACCCACCCATCCACTTAATCATCCAACACTGATTAAACGCTTACCATGTTAGGCATTAGGACTAAAGAAATAATGATACATAATCTCTTCCCTTAAGAAATGTGTACTATTCAAGGTGCTATTAGGGAAACCAAAGAATTTAATGCAAGAAACATTTGTAGATGTGTGTGAAGAATTAAAGAATCAGCAGGAGATGTTGAGGTATTCAGGGACTGGCAATTGTGGAAAGCCTAAATCATTCCTAAGCCTGAAGAGGGAAGAGGAGGAAATGGTGTTACCAGCACCTAGTGAAGTCTGGAGCTAGGCGAGCAGAATTATGAGGCAGAAGAGCACAGCTACTGCCAGAAACACAGCATGAAAGCAGAAAAAAAGCAGCAAAAGAAATATTTCTACTATATTTCTATTTCTCTTTCATCTTTTATTCTTCTGCCTGGACTTGCCATTGGTAAAACCCAACAGAAAGCCAGAGGGTATGAGCCTGAGTGATGCAGTCCAACTGAGATCCATATCAGGGCAGAATCGGGCAGAGAATGAATTGAGGGTATGAGAAGCAGCCTCCAAGTGGCTCCCAATGATCATTGCCTCCTGGTATTCATTCCCTTGCGTATCCTCCCCCTGAAGTGAGGCTGGAAAAGTCGTATACTTCTGATGAATAGAATATGATAAAAGTGTCGAAAAGTCACTTCCATGATATGACTCCATCCTGGCTTCCATCATGGGCTTCCATATTAGACACCATTCCTTGCTTTCTCACTTCCTTACTCTATGGGAAGCCAGCTGCCATCTTACGAGCTGCCCTATAGAGAGTCCCACATGGCAAAAAAATGAGAAAAGTCTCCAGCCCAACAAGGAACTGAGGCCCTCAGTCCAACAACCCTGAGGAACAGAATCCTGCCAATAGCCACGTGAGTGAGCTCGGAAGTAGATTCTTTACAAGACAAGTCTTTAGATGGGCTTCAGCCCTCCGAGAGAACCTGAGTCAGAGTATCTAGCTAAGCTATGTCTGGATTTCTGACCCACAGAAATTATGGGATAATAAAATATTGTTCTTTTAAGATGCTAGGTTTGAGGGCTTCCCTGATGGCGCAGTGGTTGAGAGTCCGCCTGCCGATGCAGGAGACACAGGTTCATGCCCCGGTCCGGGAAGATCCCACATGCCGCGGAGCGGCTAGGCCCGTGAGCCATGGCTGCTGAGCCTGCGCGTCCGGATCCTGTGCTCCGCAACGGGAGAGACCACAACAGCGAGAGGCCCGCGTACCGCAAAAAAACCACCACCAACAACAACAAAAAGATGCTAGGTTTGGAAAGTAATTTGTTATGCCATAATAGATGGGAAGGGGGGCGGGACAGCGCATAAACAGCTTAGTTTACAATTTTTGCCTCATAGCATTAATTTTTGCCTCTCCATCCCATGAAAAAACTCTTACCCCTCACACAAAAGTGACATCAGCTATTCCATAAATATGGAGTGATTTCAGTTCATTCATGCCCCTTCCTGAAACTTAAATTATAATTAACCTCCCATTAGAACTTTTTATATTCAGTAGCAGAAAAAGGGGGGGAAATGAAATTAACATAAGATACAGCCACTATAATATCTGCTTTTGTAGCTGGTCATGAGACCTAAAATTATATCCATCACTTCTTCCATGTATTTTTCTGATTGGGGTTATTTACCTGGAAGGATGACCTAAACCTTTATTTCCACAATTTAAAATTCTTAGTGGTGCTGACTTTATTGAGATTTCACAGTTTCCCACGGACCATTCTTATGGAACAGTAAGAAGTTCCTCAGTGAAACCCTCGAGTTCCACACGTATTTTTCTTGCCTCTACTGTATCACAGTAACCCAATTTCCACATAGCAATTACCTTAGCCAATAGAGTAAGATCTTCCTGTTGGTTCTTCAGCATGAGAAGCCCCAAAATAGCCAAAAGATTGACTCAGCTCTTAATTTAATGGAACAATGACTATGTTTCCTGGCAGAAATTGTTCTACCTTGGAAATTAGGATTTCTAAATCTTCTGAATACTTAATTGAAATATGAGATACTAAGACAGGTAACTCCCACCTCCATTCTTTGATTCTGGCATCTCTGCATTCTGGCTAAAAGGGCACTATATATCTAATGTTAGTTTAAGGCATATACTACATTCTATAGCATAGCAACCTAAACTCACCAGTTGTTGTTTCTAAGTTGATGCCTCAGCTGATAAAAAAAGTCTATTTTTTAATATATTCAGAAACTGTGGAAATAACTACAGGATGGGTCTGTGGACTTATTGAATCCATTGTCAGATTAAATGAAGTCAAGACTTCATTTATCACTTGACCCCGTTAAGTCCATACTCTGACCACTGGGCCATAATAGTGTTTTGTCTCCTAAAGACTATTATCTCAAATTCACTATCTAAAAACCCCCAGAAGGACCGGGGATTTCCTTTCCCCAGTAAAAATCATCCTGGTAAATGACCATAGGTTAATCTGGAAAAGCCATGGATGCCATTTGTGGCCATATTTCAGGCTACATTCTTCCTCAAAGGGACCTGGCCTCCTCCTTAATTAAAGGATTTCAGATCTGTGAATTGGGAACTGGGTATGAGGCTAATTCTCACTGACAACTTAAATTGGCTTTTACTTTATATAAGTCAAGAAACACCTTATAAGATTGCCCATATATTTAATTGCCAGTGACCTTGTGATCAATTAGTCGCTGGCACATGTCCATGTTGGTCAAAACACTCTGATTACCACTCTGTAAACTGTGTCTAATAAGATATTATTAATAATAATAATAAAATATATTATTATTAATAATAAGGTATTAGTATTAATCAGGATATTGGGATAATTGTGCCCACCTTGTCTCTGACAGTTAAGAGCAGCCACTTGGCCTTGCTACTCAGGGAGTTCATTTTCATGGCAACATGCTCATGTCCATCCTCAGCCGTTAGGGATGCCAGCACAGAGGTTTTCAAGGGTGCTCTCTTCCTTCCATTGCATTTTAGTATGTTTTGAATGAAGGAGGTGTCCTCCAGGATGTTCTGGAGTAAGGAAGGTGAGAGGGTGTGGAGCAAATTGCACATTTTAAATCTGTTCTAACATTCTTATTTCTCTAAGCCATCAAGCTTCCTTTTCTACATTATGTCAAGGTAATTCTGTAATCTTAAACTCATTAACTACAGGAAACTATTGAGTCCAGGCTTTCATTTACCAGCCAACTGTTTGACTCACTCCCAATTTTTCTACCTAAAATACTAAAATCTCATATTCTAGTAGAGGCCACATACATATATTTAGCATATTCCAATGGTTCTCAAATTTTAACATGTACCAGATCACCTAGATGATTTGTTAAAACAGATTTCCAGGCCCCATGCCCTAGAATTTCTGATTCATTAGGTCTAGGATGGAGTCTAGGAAATCTGCATTCCTACAAGTTCTCAGGTGATGCTGATGCTGGCTGGTCCAATGACCACATTTTGAGAATCACTGGCCAATTAAATCTTACAATTCATTCACCTTGACCTAATCTCTTTAGCATTCAATCTAATTCATGCTTGCCAGATTCTTGTTTCTATAAATTGGCAAGATGATCTCCCAGAGCAGACCTTGCAATTTTCTCTCAGGATTATGCTGGGTCTCATGGTTATGTTGGGATTTAATTCTCATTATGGTCCTGGAGGCAATAAGGCATGGTGAATGGGGCAGGAGTGTCTTGAGGAGAACAGGTACCCCCTTGAGAGGCAACTGCCCCAAGCGAAGTTATTGAAAAGTTCTTCTGGAAGGAAAGACTGGTTTCATTAGACAGTGGGAGAAAGCATCTTCCATTGTCAAGGCAGCTTCAAAGGAATTTGAGTTTCTAAGTTCTCAGCCTCATCTATGCCTGCCCAAATGTCCCTATTTCAAATAATAGTTTTCACTTCTTCCCAACAAGTGTCCCTACCTTAGATAAGAAACATGAATTCTTAATGTGGATTCTAGGTTAGGAAATCTTGCTTAAAGCTTCCATAGAAGCTTTCTGATATTCTCTTCAGGTCTTTGGTTTGAGTTCAAGCACTAAGCTTATTGTTTTCTTTTTTATAAGCTTTACAACACAGAGATAATCAGCCCATCCCACAGTCTCTTAATGATCATTGTTGCCATAGTGATCAAATGCCACAACCACATGATCTCCTAATGCCTTGCCCCAGCTGACACTCCACCAAATATCAATACCAGTGATAATTTGAGTAATTGTGTGTAACTGCATGTCATGAATTACATTTTCTGACTCACCTTCTTCACTTAATTATCTACTCAATAAACTTGTTCAAATTGAGTCACCTCAATTTTGCATACCAATATGATCTCTTTCACAATTCCTTCCCCAGTTACTTTACTTTTTAGTATTCTTCATAGGAGTTCAAAATTTGGCTTAAAAGTATTTTATATCAATAGCTAAAACCCTCTCATGACAATACTCAGTGACAAGACAACTTATTGAAGTAAACTAATTTCCTAAAAAAGCCAAGAAATGCAGCCTGATCTTAGCATCCATATTAATTACTTTGCTTTTAATGTCTATGTTCTTCATTCTTTCATCCATTAAATATCTTTAAGTATTCCCTATGCGCTAGGCAAACAAACAGGAATTGGGAATATAGCAATAAGGAGGTGCATAGGTTCTTCTGTTTGCCCTTCCAAGACCAACCTTTCATCCTACTCTGCCTTCTCTGCCAACCCCAAAGGGCTGATCTCTGTGAACTGTATCCACATGCTTCCTTATCCTCTTCCTGTGAAATTCAGCCAGTGGAAGGCACTGGTAGGAGATGGCAAAGCAGATGCAAAAAGAGATCAGTGATTTCTCTTTCTTGGTGCGCTATTATGGTAATGACCGGATTCCTCTATCACTATGGCTCCTATTGAGTGACTGACCCCTCTTCCATCACTCCAGTACCTAAAAAGATCCAATGACACCATTTTCTTCCTTTGCCTCTTAAGAGTTTGCTGCTCATGCAAATTGGCAGGATTATCTCCTCCCTGAGATAACTTGGTGGACTTCGAATTTCAGTGATCTCTAAAATCTCAGTGGTTTGCAACAACAAAAGTTTACTTCTTAATCATTCTAAGTATCCATCCCAAGACAGCCAGGGGCTTTGTTTTAGGACTTAAGCTAGTAGAGCAATGAGCAGTCTGATTACCAATCCCTTGGCAAAAGAAAAAGAGAACCAGTGAACCATGTACTGGTTCTTAAAAGTTCTTGCCAGAAGCGACTTCTGTCACCTCTGCTCATTTAATTGGTCAAAACAAACCACCTGATCTTTGGGCAGAGATTAATGGTCTCTCAGCAAGGGACTTCAAAGGGAAGAAAAACAGAATATTTGGTGAACAGTAATAAAAGCTACTACATTTACCAGATGGGATCTTGCCAATGGATGGGAAATCATCCATTGATGATTGAAAAGTCTTCATAAGTCTTAGGAAGCAAAAGTGTTTTCCATAAGATACAAAGTTAATGTTGAGTTTTTAACTAGGACTGATATGGGCAAAATGTTCCCAGCCATCCACACATCAGTGTTCTGCACTAATAGCATTAGAATATTTCAACTGATTGGACAACAATTATTGTGCATTTCAAAAGAAAGCAGAATTAAGGGTGTATAAATTTCCTTTTGCCTGAGAGAGAAAAAGGAGTCAGTGATGAAGAAAAACAAAGAAAATCCTATAAACAAATCAGGTAGGTTAATTATTTGTTCTTTATTGATTTATATCTCTACCTTTTATTTATTTATTTATATATTTTTTTGCCATACGCGGGCCTCTCACTGTTGTGGCCTCTCCCGTTGCGGAGCACAGGCTCCGGACGCGCAAGCTCAGCGGCCATGGCTCACGGGCCCAGCCGCTCCGCGGCATGTGGGATCTTCCCCGGCCAGGGCATGAACCCGTGCCCCCTGCATCGACAGGCGGACTCTCAACCACTGCGCCACCAGGGAAGCCCTACCTTTTATTTTTAAAAAATTGGAGGATATTTTAGAGAACGATTCTTCCTCATTATTTTTATTTTCAATATTTTAAAATATCAAATGAAATTAATATCCACTGCACTTTTTCAAAGAATTTCTTATCTATAAAAAGTATTCATTTTCCCAAGTCAGAACACAAAATTACATCCCCTCAAAATAACAATTATGTTAAAATTATGTTTGTATATAGGTACAAACAAAAATTAAATGTGGAAAATTAAAATTGGTAAGGAGATACAGATTTTTTTTAATTTCTAGAATTATAATACCAATTGTGTGATGAATAATTTAAAGTGTTCATTGCTTATTATTTATCATCAAAATCTCCCATTATTTTCATTACATTAATGCTTACATAGTATATTTTGCTTGCTTAAAAATCCTACCTATTTCATTTCTGTCATGTTTTTTACTGTAGATAAATTAAATCATGTCAACTATATGCTCTCCTTCCTCACAGCCAAATAGTTCTCAGATATCACTTATTCTCCAAGGATGTGCACATGCTCAGATACAGAGATGAGAAATGAAAAACAATATTATGTACAAAATTATGTACAAAATATTATGTACAAAATTATGTACACACATAATCCAAAATACACATTGCTAAACACAATAAAAATTCAATCTATTGAGTTCTACAAAAAGCAAAGCCAATGTACAGAAATCTATGAAATGAAAGCTCAAAGAGAAAATGACCATAATTAAAATGTTTTTCAATCAAATTCTAACATACTACTATAATTGCAATGAAAATTTTCCAAGTTTAAATTCTCTTTTTATAGACTGTTTTCTTCAGTTTTTCTTGCAAATTGCTCTACTTCAGAGAAATATAGGTTTCCCATTTAAACAAACACGTTTATTCAACTATTCCTGTTGCCATTGAGTCACTGTTTAGAATTTTGTTTGCTGGATTATTTAATTCATCTAATTACTCAGAAATACACAGCTGGACAGAGAAGTTTATTCATAAGCTTTTACCAGAGCCATGAGATATTTCTATGAATGAGTACAGACTATATATGTTCCATGATGAAAGAGAAGTGAGAGATGGGCACGATGTTTATGATGCGCCCAATATTTTCAAAGCTGTAGTCGACCAGTTTCAAATGATTGATTTAGAGTCTAGGGCATTTATATGTTTGGACAATAATTTAGAAGAATGAAAATAGGTGTAACATTGAGGCTGATGTCATCACATTTTAAGCTCATTTTACAACAAAGTTCTTGATGAAGAGAATCAGTGGTTGAATACATATTCTCTACATTTCTTGAGAAATGTTCTTTTCCAATGAGATTAGAAGGAAGATATTTTTTAATGGATTATTATTAAGCTCTAGAAATTCAGAATGTGTGAGAGTATATGCTATTACTTTTGCAAAACTGCAGAGGTGACAGTTTTATGATTCTGAAACTTATAATCTGAACGCTTGAACGTGAGGAAACCTGGGTTCTAGTCCCAGCTCTGTCACTAGCACACTTGGTAGGCAAACACTAATTACCTGATATATCTATGTTTCTGTTCTTTCGTTAATAAAGTGAAAAGACAATATTTTCTTCCTATTTCAAGGAGATATTATTAGGACATATGAAACAGAACTTATTAAAGTACTTGGCACTTGTCAAAAGAAAGATGATCCACAAATCCCCATTATAGTTATACAACACTATATATTCCACCAGACCAGAAACATTTTCATAAATAAGAACAATGTATAAAATTATAAAGAAGGAATCTGGAAAGAAAGTTTTTGAATATGGAATATTAGAAATATCAATTTGTCACTAAATAACTCTAAGTTTCTTCTATGATGCAAGTTTACAGACAAAACGTCTGGCAATGAAGACTGAAATTGGATGCACATATTAGTCTTATTGGCAGTACATTGAATCAGTAGCAATGAACTTCAAAAAGAATTTCATTATCTATCTCCAACTTACTGGGACATCTTGAGAGTGTAATCTATAAGACTTGATTGCAGTTTGGGGAAGGATAAGGGAGAAGGAGAAGTTAAGAATTACCTTGGAGACTAAGTTGGTGGAAGCTTATGTCTTCAAAAAACAATAAACTGGTAGAAGTGTGAGTTGATGTAATGGTGTAGGAGTGTGACATGTTAAGATATTGACCTTACTTTTGAATGTGCTGGAGATGCAGGTGTCCAGCATTCTTTAAATTAGTTACATTCCAATCTTATTTTAGGGGGGCTTCACCTAGCCACATTAGCTAGAATTTGGACACCCTGGTTTTTTTTGATGGAGACCTTAAAAAAAGAATACTTTATTCTTGGTGGGAGGGAGACACAAAAGGGAGGGGATATTGGGATATATGTATATGTATAACTGATTCACTTTGTGATTCAGCAGAAACTAACACAACATTGTAAAGCAATTATACCCCAATAAAGTTGTTAAAAATAAACTTTATTCTTTACTATGCAGTTGATAAAAAGAATGGGATAGATCTATATATAACAGTACAAGATAATGCCCTAGATATATTTGGAAAAACAAAGTACACAATAGTGAATATAGTATGCTCCCTTGGGCGAAAAATAAAAGTGATATATGCTTATATATTCATAAACTCATTCTGGAAAGATACAGAACAGTGGGTAATGTGTTGCCTCACAGGAATGATCTGGAGGACTGAGGGTCTGAAGAAGGAGACAGACTAATTTTATTCCTTGCTCTGAAATCTACCTCGTCTGATATGTATATAGTCACCCCAGCTTTTTTTTGAATAGCGTTTGCATAGTACATATTTCTATTTCTCACCCTTTTACTTTTACCCTGTCTGTGTCTTCGTATTTAAAGTGAGTTTCTTGCAAACATGATATATTTGGGTCTTGCTTCCTTGTCTAATCTTTCAACCTGCATTTTAGCTATTTAAACATTGATATTTAATGTGATTATTGATATTATTGGATTTAAACCTACCATCTTGATATTTGTTTTCTGTCTCATTTTTCCCCCCTTTCCTCTCTTTTTTTGCCGTCTTTTGGACTAATACAGTATTTTTATATGATTCCATCTTGATTCCTTCTTGGCTTTTTAGCTATAAATCTTTGCTTCATAATCTTTTAGTGTTTGCTTCAGGGTTTACATGTGACAGATACTGTGACCACTGTGTGTGTGTATGTATATGTATAAAATCCTAACCTCAGAAGGTAAATGTGAATATCTCTATTTCACAGATGAAGGGAAAACATATCACTGAAATTACAAATGAATGCTTCAGAACCAGAATTCAAACCCAGGTTTTCCTGACTCCAAAACATACATTGTAATATCAGGAAAATTTTATAATAACTTTCAACCTTGATATAATCAGAAGTCTATAAAAAAGACATAGGCTAAAAACTGAATTGTTATTACATTTTTAATTATTGAATATATACGTGAAGATTGCAAAGAGATATAGGGTCTAAACATAATGGATTGCCAGAATTTGGAAATAAATTCAAGAATATGGTACTGTTATCTCTCTCTCTTTGAAGCTAACTATAGTAAAACAGAACAATGAAGAAATTAGCTACCTGCAGAAGTAAACCTTACCCTTAAGGCAAAGTTTTAAAATATGTCACTGATAATATTAATGTGTAGTGCAAATTTCCTTTCATATATTTATAACTGACTAGTGCCTGATTGAAATCACTACAGTATTTGAAAATGCAACTGCCACTAAAGATGGTTTTGGAGGCTTTAGGCCCCTTATAATCTCTTGCCTCCATTTTTAACTGGATAGCCACTCCTAAAACAATTTTTATACAGAGATTCTAGAACTCCTATTGTTTGGGAGAAAGAATGAAAGGAAAAGGGAAAAGGATGCCCCACCAATGAATGTAGATATTCCGGTCTCCTGCAAATTTTAATTCTTATGGTACATATATACATATAATATATATATAGAGAGAGAGAGAGAGAAAGAGACTTAATGGAATGATACCATTTATCAGATAATAAAAACTGACTCTATCCTTTCCAATAACTGTTTTGTTAATTAAGATATTAATTGCATACAATAAATATTACCAATTTTAAGTGTACAATTTGATGAATTATGATAATTGCATATAATTGTGTAACCACATCTCCTATCAAGATGTATTAGAACAATTCCTTCACCCTAAAAAAGTCTCTTTCAGGCCTGTTGCTCTTGATGACCTCTCCTCATTCCTGACTCCAGGCAATGCTGATACTCTTTCTATTACTGGTAGCTTTGCCTTTTCTAGCATTTCATAAAAATGGAGTTGCATGGGGCTTCCCTGGTGGCGCAGTGGTTGAGAGTCCGCCTGCCGATGCAGGGGACATGGGTTCGTGCCCCGGCCGGGGAAGATCCCACATGCCGCAGAGCAGCTGGGCCCGTGAGCCATGGCTGCTGAACCTGTGCATCCGGAGCCTGTGCTCCACAACGGGAGAGGCCACAATAGTGAGAGGCCCCCGTACTGCACCAAAAAAAAAAAAAAAAAAAAAAAAAAAAAATGGAGTTGCATGAAATATAGTCTTTTGTGTTTGACTTCTTTCATCTTAGCATGCTTTTAAAATTCATCCATGTTGCTGTGTGTGTTGCTGAGAAGTATTCTATGGTATGAATATACCATAATTTATTTATTCATTTGAAAATTGGTGTTACTTTATGTTTTTAGCTGTTATAAATAATGCTGCTATGAATATTCAACTACACATTTTTACATGGATATATGTGTTTATTTCTCTGAAGCAAATACAAGGAGTAGAATTGCTGAATCATAAGGTAAAATGTGTTCAATTTTATAAGACACTGCCAAACTGTTTTATAACGAGGCTGTACCAGTTTGGCATTCCTACTAACAATGCACTAGATTTTAGTTGCTCCCTAACCTTGTCAACACTTATTACTGTCAGTCTTTATTACATTAGCTATTTTAGTGGGTATGTGTTAGTATCTTATTGTGGTTTTAATTTGTTAGGCAATGTTTCAATGAAAGAGCTATATTTCCAATTTGTGCTTTCCTATTGGCAAAAAAACAACTGACTTACGTACATTCTGGTTTATTATTGAGTCATCCATGAAGCTATGTAGCTTCTATCAGTTCCCTACAGTCTTATCTACACTGGATGAATGGTAAAGACTTTTTAAATCTATGGAGCTGAAAACTAGTTCCTATACTTTTCTGTAATTTCATCAGAGTATTGCCTAACCCGTGAGACCTAGCCTGAAGCAGTCGGGTATCCTGCCTCTCTTCCTTCCTTCCTTCCACTCTCCCAATCATTCTTCCGAATATCTCCTCTATTTACAAAGATAGGTGTTAGTTTTGGAAAATTAAAATTATATAGAAAGGTATATATAAGAAAGAAAAAAAATCCATTCAGTTTTACCACCTAAAGACTACCACTATCAACATGTTAATGATTTTTTTCCAGATCTCTCTTTATGTAAAATAAAAAGATTTTGTTATAATGAACTATTTAATTTAATTCTTACAACTATGTGTAGTAGATCATATTTTAACCCCACCATACAGATAATAAAACTAACGAAAAAAAGGTTTCAGTACTTTGTCTCAAATTACAAAGCTTAGTAAGTGGCAGTACTGACATTCAAATTAAGGCAGTCTGAATCCAGACTGCAAGTACTTAACCATGCTTCTGTACTGTCTCTCATATATGTGCCTATGTATACGTGTGTGTATATTCTTTGTCTGTTAATGCAATCATATTATATGTCATGGTTATATTTACATGGTACATTTATTTAACCAAACCCTAATTATCGATATCTAGTTGTTTTCTGTTTTTCAATATTATAAACAACATTGCAAAGAACATTCTCTGTACTATTGTCCAATTATCTCCTTAAGATAATTCCTACTGATGGGAATGCTTAGAGTGTATGCACATTAAAGATTTAATATGTAGTCCCAAATTGCCCTCCAGAAAAGTTGTACTTACTTCTCCGGCAACTGAACATGAGATTTTCCCTTTCCCTGTATTCCTGCTGGCATTGATCTCTATCCTCACCAGTTTTGGCTTTTTTATAATCTCCATTAACCTGAAAGTTAAGAAATTAAATCACATGTTATTTTATTTCATTTACTTGTTATTGGAGCTAAATTGTTAGTCTTTTAAAATATACAAGTAATACATATATATTCATCAAAAATAGTCAAACAATACAGACTTATATGAAGTGAAAGTAGAAGTCCCACCTCCCATTTTTCTCATAGAAGTATCATTGTAAGAGTTTAGTATATAACTTTGTAGAGCCTTTAATATTTACTTATATATTTATGCATATATATGCTTAATTTTCCTTTGATATAAATGAAAATATCTTATGCAACTTGCTTTTTACTCTTGAAAATATGTCCTAAATAATTTTTCATTTTTCTTTAACTGTTACATATTATTTCACTGTGTGGAGGTACCATAATTTATTTAACTAGTTCTGTTGATGAAATTTAGGTTAATTACATATATATGTATGTGAATAAATATATAGTAAGTACCTACTATATACAAGGACTGTTCAATAAATGAATAATAAATAATAATATCAATTAATAAATATAATAAATAATATTATATATAAATATATAATAATTTAAAAGTCCCTGTCCTGATGAGATTTCCATTTTGCCGCAGTGGACATTCTTATACATTTTTGCACATATACAAGGGCAAAATATTTCTGTAGCCATGTAAACATTTAAAATTTTGATAAATAAACATATAATAGGCCATCAATAAATACTAGTTCAGTAAAGGAATAAAGATTATTCTCTAAAGTTAAATTAAAAAATTAATGATAAGCAGATAAGTTTTATTTGCTGTGCATAGTGATTAAAACTTTTAAAATTAGTTTCCAACACTGAAAAAAGGAGTTAACTAAAATGGAGATTTCTATCATCTCTTGGAAAACTGGAAGACCTGGTAACACTGGTTCACATTTGCACAGGGCAGCTACAGCAAAGTGATGAGTGAGTAGTGGTTTGCCACAGTCTTCACCATTCCAAATTTTCTTATACCAACCTACTGCACTCATCTATGTTATCTGACTGGCTCCCATAGCTTCTGAATTTGCCATTCTCCATTATGGAATAAAGAAAAAAGATATCTAAACGAGACAGAATGAGTCTCAGGCCTTTAATGCTTACCCATGACCTCATGCAATATATTAATTCCTGTAATACAATTTGTGTCTTTCAAACAATAGCAAACATCAATGAAACTGAAAGCTGGTTCTTTGAGAAGATAAACAAAATTGATATATCTTTAGCCAGACACATCAAGAAAAAAAGGGAGAGGACTCAAATCGATAAAATTAGCAATGAAAAAGGAGAAGTTACAACTGACACCACATAAATACAAAGGATCATAAGAGACTACTACAAGCAACTATATGCCAATAAAATGCACAACCTGGAAGAAATGGACAAATTCTTAGAAAGGTACAACCTTCTAAGACTGAACCAGGAAGAAATAAAACATATGAACAGATCAATAACAAGTAATGAAATTGAAACTGTGATTAAAGATTTTCTAACAGGGCTTCCCTGGTGGTGCAGTGGTTGAGAGTCCGCCTGCTGGTGTGGGGTACACGGGTTCGTGCCCCGGCCGGGGAGGATCCCACATGCCGTAGAGCGGCTGGGCCCGTGGGACATGGCCGCTGAGCCTGCGTGTCCGGAGCCTGTGCTCCCAAACGGGAGAGGCCACAACAGTGAGAGGACCGCATACCGCAAAAAAAAAAAAAATTTCAAACAAAGAAAAGTCCAGGACCAGACGGCCTCACAGGCGAATTCTATCAAACATTTAGAGAAAACCTAACACCTATCCTTCTCAAACTCTTCCAAAAAATTGCAGAGGGAGGAACACTCCCAAGCTCATTTTACAAGGCCACCATCACCCTGATAAAAAACCAGACAAAGATATCACAGAAAAAGAAAATTACAGACTGATATCACTGATGAACATAGACACTAAAATCCTCAACAAAATACTAGCAAACAGAATCCAACAACACATTAACAGGATCATACACCACAACCAAGTGGGGTTTATCTCAGGAATGCAAGGATTTTTCCATATCTGCAAATCAATCAATGTGATACACCATGTTAACAAACTGAAGAATAAAAACCATCTGATCTTCTCAATAAATGCAGAAAAAGCTTTTGACAAAACTCAACACCCATTTATATAAAAACTCTCCGGAAAGTGGACATAGAGGAAACCTACCTCAACATAACAAAGGCCATATATGAGAAACCCACAGCCAGCATCATTCTCAATGGTGAAAAACTGAAAGCATTTCCTCTAAGAACAGGAACGAGACAATGATGTCCACTCTTGCCACTATTATTCAACATAGTTTTGGAAGCACTAGCCATGGCGATCAGAGAAGAAAAATAAATAAAAGGAATCCAAATTGGAAAAGAAGAAGTAAAACTGTCACTGTTTGCAGATGACATGATACTATACATAGAAAATCCTAAACATGCTACCAGAAAACTACTAGAGCTCATCAATGAATTTGGTAAATTTGCAGGATACAAAATTGATCACAGAAATTTCTTGCATACCTATACACTAACAATGAAAGATCAGAAAGAGAAATTAAGGAAACAATCCCATTTACCACTGCAACAAAAAGAATAAAATACCTAGGAATTACCCTACCTAAAGAAGCAAAAGACCTGTACTCAGAAAACTATAAGATACTGATTAAAGTAATCAAAGATGACACAAACAGATGGAGAGATATACCACGTTCTTCGATTGGAAGAATCAACATTGTGAAAATGACTCTACTACCCAAAGCAATCTACAGATTCAATACAATCCTTATCAAATTACAATGGCATTTTTCACAGAATCAGAACAAAAAATTTTACAATTTGTATGGAAACACAAAAGACCCCGAATAGCCAAAGCAATCTTGAGAAAGAAAAACGGAGATGGGGGAACCAGGCTCCCTGACTTCAGACTATACTACAAAGCTACAGTAATCAAAACAGTATGGTACTGGCACAAACACAGAAATATAGATCAATGGAACAGGATAGGAAGCCCAGAGAAAAACTCATGCATCTATAGTCACCTAATCTATGACAAAGGAGGCAAGAATATACAACGGAGAAAAGACAGTCTCTTCAATAAGTGGAAAAACTGGACAGCTATGTGTGAAAGAATGAAATTAGAACACTCCTAACACCATACACAAAAGTAAACTCAAAATGGATTAGAGACCTAAATGTAAGACCAGACACTATAAAACTCTTAGAGGAAAACATAGGAAGAACACTCTTTGACATAAATCACAGCAAGATCTTTTCTGACCCACCTCCTAGAGTAATGAAATAAAAACAAAAACAAACAAATGGGACCTAATTAAACTTAAAAACTTTTGCACAGCAAAGGAAACCATAAACAAGATGAAAAGACAACCCTCAGAATGGGAAAAAAATATTTGCAAATGAAGCAACTGAAAAGGGATTAGTCTCCAAACTATACAAACAGCTCATGCAGCTCAATATCAAAAAAACAAACAACCCAATCAAAAGATGGGCAGAAGGCCTAAATAGACATTTCTCCAAAGAAGACATACAGATGGCCAACGAACACATGAAAAGATGCTCAACATCACTAATTTGAGAAAGGCAAATCAAAACTACAATAAGGTATCACCTCACACTGGTCAGAATGGCCATCATCAAAACAATCTACAAACAGGTTTCTGCAGAGCTGGAACTCCCGGCTTGGGGTCTCTTCCCTCCGCCGTCACGGAACTGCCCCATAGCCCGAGGGGAGGTCGGCCTCACTGAGGCTTCCGGGTCTGGAGGGGCCCCCGCAGCCGAAGCCACGACAGTCATGGGGACGGCGTGCTGGGCTTCCGGGAAAATGGTGGAAGAGTAAGATGTGGAAATCACCTTCCTCCCCACAGATACACCAGAAATACATCTACATGTGGAACAACTCGTACGGAACAACTACTGAACACTGGCAGAAGACCTCAGACCTCCCAAAAGGCAAGAAACTCCCCACGAACCTGGGTAGGGCAAAAGAAAAAAGAATAAACAGAGACAAAAGGATAGGGACGGACCTGCACTAGTGGGAGGGAGCTGTGAAGGAGGAAAGGTTTCCACACACTAGGAAGCCCCTTCGCAGACGGAGACTGCGGGTGGTGGAGGGGGAAAGCTTCAGAGCCGTGGAGAAGAGCACAGCAATAGGGGTGCGGAGGGAAAAGCAGAGAGATTCCCGCACAGAGGATCAGGGCTGACCGGCACTCATCAGCATGAGAGGCTTGTCTGCTCACCCGCCGGGGCGGGCAGGTCTGGGAGTTGAGGCTCGGGCTTCGATAGGCGCGCCGGGAGAGGACTGGGGTTGGCGGCATGAACACAGCCTGCAGGGGGTTAGTGCACCACGGCTAGCCGGGAGGGAGTCCGGGGAAAAGTCTGGACCTTACAAAGAGGCAAGAGACTTTTTCTTCCCTCTTTGTTTCCTGGTGCACGAGGAGAGGGGATTAAGAGCGCTGCTTAAAGGAGCTCCAGAGACGGGCGCGAGCCATGGCTAAAAGCGCGGACCCCAGAGACGGGCATGAGATGCTAAGGCTGCTGCTGCCACCACCAAGAAGCCTGTGTGTGAGTACAGGTCACTACCCACACCCCGCTTCCGGGGAGCCTGTGCAGCCCGCCACTGCCAGGGTCCCGGGATACAGGAACAACTCCCCCGGAAGAACGCAAGGCACGCCTCAGGCTGGTGCAACGTCACGCTGTCACACCGGCCTCTGCCGCTGCACACTCGCCCCGCACTCTGTGCCCCTCCCTCCCCTCGGCCTGAGTGAGCCAGAGCCCCCGAATCAGCAGCTCCTTTATTTAACCCCGTGCTGTCTGAGCGAAGAACAGACGCCCTTTGGCAACCTACATGCAGAGGCGGGGCCAAATCCAAAGCTGAGCTCCTGGGAGCTGTGAGAACAAAGAAGAGAAAGGGAAATCTCTCCCAGCAGCCTCAGAAGCAGCGGATTAAAGATCCGCAAACAACTTGATGTACCCTGCATCTGTGGAATACATGAATAGAAAATGAATCATCCCAAATTGAGGAGGTGGACTTTGAGAGCAAGATTTATGATTTTTCCCCCTTTCCTCTTTTTCTGAGTGTGTATGTGTATGCTTCTGTGTGAGATTTTGTCTGTATAGCTTTGCTTCCACCATTTGTCCTAGGGTTCTATCCATCCGTTTTTTTGTTTTTTTTTTCATTTTTTTTCATTTTTCCTTAGTAATTATTTTTTTATTTTAATAACTTTATTATATTTATCTTATGTTATTTTATTTTACTTTATCTTCTTTCTTTCTTTCTTTTTTCCTTCCTTCCCTCCTTTCTTCCCTCCTTCCTCCCTCCCTCCCTCCCTTTCTTTCTTTCTTTCTTTCTTGCTTTCTACTTCTACTAATTCTTTCTTTCTACTTTTTTCTTTCTACTTTTTCTCCCTTTTATTCTTAGCCGTGTGGATGACAGGCTCTTGGTGCTGCAGCCAGGAGTCAGTGTTGTGCCTCTGAGGTGGGAGACACAACTTCAGGACACTGGTCCACAAGAGCTCCAGATCCAAATAATATCAAACGGCAAAATTCTCCCAGAGATCTCCATCCCAACACCAGCTCCCAGCTTCACTCAACAACCAGCAAGCTACAGTACTGGACATCCTAGGCCAAACAACTAGCAAGACAGGAACACAACCCCACCCATTAGCAGAGAGGCTGCCTAAAATCATAATAAGTCCACAGACACCCCAAAACACACCCCCAGACGTTGACCTGCCCACCAGAAAGACAAGATCCAGCCTCATCCACCAGAACACAGGCACTAGTCCCCTCCACCAGGAAGCCTACACAACCCACTGAACCAACCTTAGCCACTGGGAACAGACACCAAAAACAACGGGAACTATGAACCTGCAGCCTGCAAAAAGGAGACCCCAAACACAGTAAGATAAGCAAAATGAGAAGACAGAAAAACACAGAGCAGATGAAAGAGCAAGATAAAAACCCACCAGACCTAACAAATGAAGAGGAAATAGGCAGTCTACCTGAAAAAGAATTCAGAATGATAGTAAAGATGATCCAAAATCTTGGAAATAGAATAGAGAAAATGCAAGAAACATTTAACAAGGACCTGGAAGACTAAAGACGAAACAAGCAATGATGAACAACACAATAAATGATATTAAAAATACTCTAGATGGGATCAATAGCAGAATAACTGAGGCAGAAGAACGGATAAGTGACCTGGAAGAAAACATAGTGGAAATAATTACTGCAGAGCAGAATAAAGAAAAAAGAATGAAAAGAACTGAGGACAATCTCAGAGACCTCTGGGACAACATTAAATGCACCAACATTCGAATTATAGGGGTTCCAGAAGAAGAAGAGAAAAAGAAAAGGACTGAGAAAATATTTGAAGAGATTATAGTTGAAAACTTCCCTAATATGGGAAAGGAAATAGTTAATCAAGTCCAGGAAGCACAGAGAGTCCGATACAGGATAAATCCAAGGTGAAACACACCAAGACACATATTAATCAAACCGTCAAAAATTAAATACAAAGAAAGCATATTAAAAGTAGCAATGGAAAAACAACAAATAACACACAAGGGAATCCCCATAAAGTTAACACCTGATCTTTCAGCAGAAACTCTGCAAGCCAGAAGGGACTGGCAGGACATATTTAAAGTGATGAAGGAGAAAAACCTGCAACCAAGATTACTCTACCCAGCAAGGATCTCATTCACATTTGATGGAGAAATTAAAACCTTTACAGACAAGCAAAAGCTGAGACAGTTCAGCACCACCAAACCAGCTTTACAAAAAATGCTAAAGGAACTTCTCTAGGCAAGAAACACAAAAGAAGGAAAAGACCTACAATAATGAACCCCAAACAATTAAGAAAATGGAAAAGGAACATACATATCGATAATTACTTTAAATGTAAATGGACTAAATGCTCCCACCAAAAGACACAGATTGGCTGAATGGATAAAAAAACAAGCCCCATATATTTGCTGTCTACAAGAGACCCACTTCAGACCTAGAGACACATACAGACCTAGAGACACATACACACACCGTGAGGGGATGGAACAAGATATTCCATGCAAATGGAAACCAAAAGAAAGCTGGAGTAGCAATTCTCATATCAGACAAAATAGACTTTAAAATAAAGATTATTACAAGAGACAAAGAAGGACACTACATAATGATCAAGGGATTGACCCAAGAAGAACATATAATAATTGTAAATATTTATGCACCCAACATAGGAGCACCTCAATACATAAGGCAAATACTAACAGCCATAAAAGGGGAAATTGACAGTAAGACATTCATAGTAGGGGACTTTAACACCCCACTTTCACCAATGGACAGATCATCCAAAATGAAAATGAATAAAGAAACACAAGCTTTAAGTGATACCTTAAAGAAGATGAACTTAATTGATATTTATAGGACATTCCATCCAAAAACAACAGAATACACATTTTTCTCAAGTGCTCATAGAATATTCTCCAGGATAGATATCTTGGGTCACAAATCAAGCCTTGGTAAACTTAAGAAAATTGAAATTGTATCAAGTATCTTTTCCAACCACAATGCTATGAGACTAGATAACAATTACAGGAAAAGATCTGTAAAAAATACAAACACATGGAGGCTAAACAATACACTACATAATAACGAAGTGATGACTGAAGAAATCAAAGATGAAATTAAAAAATACCAAAAAACAAATGACAACCGAGACACAATGACCCAAAATCTATGGGATGCAGCAAAAGCAGTTCTAAGAGGGAAGTTTATAGCAATACAGTCCTACCATAAGAAACAGGAAACATCTCGAATAAACAACCTAACCTTGCACCTAAAGCAATTAGAGAAAGAACAAAAAAACGCCAAAGTTAGCAGAAGGAAAGAAATAATAAAAATCAGATCAGAAATAAATGAAAAAGAACGGAAGGAAAGGATAGCAAAGATCAATAAAACTAAAAGATGGTTCTTTGAGAAGATAACCAAAATAGATAAACCATTAGCCAGACTCATCAAGAAAAAAAGGGAGAAGACTCAAATCAATAGAATTAGAAATGAAAAAGGAGAAGTAACAACTGACACTGTAGAAATACAAAAGATCATGAGAGATTACTACAAGCAACTCTACACCAATAAATTGGACAACCTGGAAGAAATGGACAAATTCTTAGAAATGCACAACCTGTCAAGAATCAGAACACATAGAATATATGAACAGACCAATCACAAGCACTGAAAATGAAACTGTGATTAAAAGTCTTCCAACAAACAAAAGCCCAGGACCAGATGGCTTCACAGGCGAATTCTGTCAAACATTTAGAGAAGAGCTAACACCTATTCTTCTCAAACACTTCCAAAATATAGCAGAGGGAGGAACACTCCCAAACTTATTCTATGAGGCCACCATCACCTTGATACCAAAACCAGACAAGGATGTCCCAAAGAAAAAAAACTACAGGCCAATATCACTGATGAACATAGATGCAAAAATCCTCAACAAAATACTAGCAAACAGAATCCAACAGCACATTAAAAGGATCATACACCATGATCAAGTGGGGTTTATTCCAGGAGTGCAAGGATTCTTCAATATACACAAATCAATCAATGTGATAAACCATATTAACAAATTGAAGGAGAAAAACCATATGATCATCTCAATACATGCAGAGAAAACTTTTGACAAAATTCAACACCCATTTATGATAAAAACGCTGCAGAAAGTAAGCATGGAGGGAAATTTCCTCAACATAATAAAGGCCATGTATGACAAACCCACAGCCAACATCGTCCTCAATGGTGAAAAACTGAAAGCATTTCCACTAAGATCAGGAACAAGACAAGGTTGCCCACTCTCACCACTCTTATTCAACATAGTTTTGGAAGTTTTAGCCACAGCAATCAGAGGAGAAAAGGAAATAAAAGGAATCCAAATCGGAAAAGAAGAAGTAAAGCTTTCACTGTTTGCAGATGACATGATACTATACATAGAGAATCCTAAAGATGCTACCAGAAAACCACTAGAGCTAATCAATGAATATGGTAAAGTAACAGGATACAAAATTAATGCACAGAAATCTCTGGCATTCCTATACACTAATGATGAAAAATCTGAAAGTGAAATCAAGAAAACACTCCCATTTACCATTGCAACAAAAAGAATAAAATATCTAGGAATAAACCTACCTAAGGAGACAAAAGACCTGTACGCAGAAAATTATAAGACACTGATGAAAGAAATTAAAGATGATACAAATAAATGGAGAGATATACCATGTCCTTGGATTGGAAGAATCAACATTGTGAAAATGACTCTACTACCCAAAGCAATCTCAGATTCAATGCAATCCCTATCAAACTACCAGTGGTATTTTTCACAGAACTAGAACAAAAAGTTTCACAATTTGTATGGAAACACAAAAGTCCCCGAATAGCCAAAGCAATCTTGAGAACGAAAAACGCAGCTGGAGGAATCAGGCTCCCTGACTTCAGACTATATTACAAAGCTGCAGTAATCAAGAAGTATGGTACTGGCACAAAAAAAGAAATATAGATCAATGGAACAGGATAGAAAGCCCAGAGATAAACCCACACACATATGGTCACCTTATCTTTGATAAAGGAGGCAGAAATGTACAGTGGAGAAAGGACAGCCTCTTCAATAAGTGGTGCTGGGAAAACTGGACAGGTACATGTAAAAGAATGAGATTAGAGCACTCCCTAACACCATAGACAAAAATAAGCTCAAAATGGATTAAAGATCTAAATGTAAGGCCAGAAACTATCAAACTCTTAGAGGAAAACATAGGCAGAACACTCTATGACATAAATCACAGCAAGATTCTTTTTGACTCACCTACTAGAGAAATGGAAATAAAAACAAAAATAAACAAATGGGACCTAATGAAACTTCAAAGCTTTTGCATAGCAAAGGAAACCATAAACAAGACCAAAAGACAACCCTCAGAATGGGAGAAAATATTTGCAAATGAAGCAACTGACAAAGGATTAATCTCCAAGATTTACAAGCAGCTCATGCAGCTCGATAACAAAAGAACAAACAACCCAATCCAAAAATGGGCAGAAGACCGAAACAGACATTTCTCCAAAGAAGATATACAGACTGCCAACAAACACATGAAAGAATCCTCAACATCATTAATCATTAGAGAAATGCAAATCAAAACTACAATGAGATATCATCTCACACCAGTCAGAATGGCCATCATCAAAAAATCTAGAAACAATAAATGCTGGAGAGGGTGTGGAAAAAAGGGTACCCTCTTGCACTGTTGGTCAGAATGTAAATTGTGTGTTCTCCACAGCCACTGTGGAGAACAGTATGGAGGTTCCTTAAAAAACTACAAATAGAACTACCATACGACCCAGCAATCCCACTACTGGGCATATACCCTGAGAAAACTATAATTCAAAAAGAGTCATGTACCAAAATATTCATTGCAGCTCTATTTACAACAGCCCAGAGATGGAAACAACCTAAGTGTCCATCAACAGAGGAATGGATGAAGAAGATGTAGTACATATATGCAATGGAAAGGAACAAAATTGTGCCATTTGCAGAGACGTGGATGGACCTAGAGACTGTCATACAGAGTGAAGTAAGTCAGAAAGAGAAAAACAAATATCATATATTAATGCATATATATGGAATCTATAAAAGTGGTATAGATGAACTTATTTGCAAAGCAGAAATAGAGACACAGACATAGAGAACAAATGTATGAATACCAAGGAGGGAAGGGAGGAGGTGGGATGGATTGGGAGATTGGGATTGACATATATACATTATGTATAAAATAGATAACTAATGAGAACTGACTGTATAGCACAGGGAACTCTACTCAATGCTCTGTGGTAACCGAAATGGGAAGGAAATCCAAAAAAGAGGGGCTATATGTATGCATAAAGCTGATTCACTTTCCTGTACGGCAGAAACTAACACAACATTGTAAAGCAACTATACGCCAATTAAAAAAAAAAAATTGTGTCTTTCAGAAAAAGTATTGGTCAGCTTGGAAGCATAGAAAAAGGAAATTCAGGAAGTGAAGGATGGCAATGTCCTTCCAAATATATTTTGGAAATAGTATATATTTGCCAAAATAACAAGCTGGCCTTTTCAGTTGCAGATATAGTACAGTGGTTAAGAGCATAGACTTTAGAGCTAGGCTGCCTGGGTTTGAATCTTGATTTTGCCACTTATTAGGTCTAGGATTCAAGGCAGTGCTGCAGACTGAATGTTTGAGTTACTCCCAAATTCGTATGTTAAAGCTCTAATCCCCAATATGACGTTGTTTGGAGGTGGGGTCTTTTGGAGGTAATTAAGTCATGACATTGGACCCCCGTGAATGGGATTGGTGCTCTTATAAGAAAATGCTCTCTCCACCACGTGAAGGTACATCCATCCACAGACCAGGAAGAGAGCTCTCATCAGAACCAGACCATGCTGACATTCTGTCTCAGACTTCCCAGCCTCCAGAACTGTAAGAAAGTCTGTTATTTAAGCCACCTACACTACGGTATTTTGTTAAAGCAGTCCAAACTGACTAAAACAGGCAGCTTATTTAACTTCTTTGTGCTCAGTTTTCTCATCTGCAAATGGGAATAACAATGTATCCTACTTCATATATTTGCTGCGATAGTTACATCACTACACCTAAAACACTTAGGAGAGTGCCTGGCCCATATAAGTTGTCATTATTAATATAAATGCATCAGACACTCATGTAACGATGCCCTTAAATCTTCCAAATAATCACTTAATTCCTTTTTTCCTAAATCTTCACCAGGAAACCTTCCAGTGATTCTCTGTATGGCATGACTTCAGAGAGATGCACTGGCTTGAGTTGTATTGATAAATCCTCTCAAGAACTCTGAGGACTATCTACCTATAGGGTTTTTGATTTGATTATCTAAATCTTTATCAATCAGTACATCCTTAGGATGTGCTGCCAAGGAAGCAGAATTCAGTGACAGCTTGCAACTTTTTATTACCAGCAACACTATTTGGCTATGAAGAGTCTCCCCTAAGTAAACTGGCAAGGAACTGAGATTTTTTTGAGGCTGATTTTCCATTCACCTATTTTGTTGGCTTTATAAACGAATACATAGTCATTTATAACAGTTTGAGATTGTAGGAAGTGAGCTCACAATGCCTTTGAAAGGCGAATCTTGGGCAAGTCATTTCAATATATTATAAAAAGAATTACTTTAGCCTATGCTGGTATAAAATCTGTTATCTTGTTGACATTGATTGGGCTGCAGCTACCTTTACACTATCCATGTAGAATGCTATGCATATAGGGGTCCTGCTAAGCCAACTTTTCTTGAAGTTTGGGCAAATTACTTATCAACAAATGGATTGACTACTTAAAAATGAGTTCTCCTTATTAACTTGTGAGTCTTTTTAAAAGTCCTTTGTGAAGTTTCAATATTAGTATTAGTATTCAATATTAGTATGTTACTACGTTCAGGATTAGTATATTAGTTTCAAAGTAAATTAAAGCATTTCTTTAAAAATACTGTGGTTGAAATTCCTCATTTTGGCTTTCCATGGCACTGGATAATCTGGCATTATTTTATCCATCCAACTTATTTTCCCTTCTCTCTTATATACTCTTACAACTTATCAGGCAGGTTTGCCCACTACTGCTGAACACACCATACTCATTCCTGTAGGGGAGGAAAAATTCTCTTCTACCCTCTTAGGTTCTCTGGCTAAGAATTAAACTCGCCTATGGCAGATTAACTGGCAAAAAATACAAGTTTTACTAAAATTTCTTACACGGACATGGGAGCCTTCACAACAGAATGAAGATCCTCCCCACCAGCCCCCAAAAGATGGCAGAACCTACATGCTTTTATAGTAGGTTGAACAAAGAGAGGTAATTGTAGAAAAGTAACTAAACTATATGGAGAAGCGAAAGGAAGATAAGAATCCATATTTTTGACAAGTTCTGTTTGCACAGATTTCTTTTGGCCTTGATTCCCCATTTCCCATCTCTGGCAACGAGAATATCTTTTTTTCTCTTAAGTACAGAGAAGGCACCTTTTACAATGGGCTTTTATCTCCTGCTTTCAGAAATAAAAAGGAGTTCAGAATGCCCTTATTGCACCTGCTATTTCTCAAGTGCCCTTAACTCAATCAATATGCCAAAGTGGCATTTTTGGAGTGACATGCTCTGAATTCCTTTATCTGTCTTTGTTTGTAAGGTCTACCTATTCCTCCTGTTCATTTCGGCCCATCATTCAAGTCCTGTTTTTTTTTCTAGAATTTTTCCTGTGGATTCAACTCATGGAACTCTTGCCATATGCATTACATAACTTGTTACTTTCAAAATATGCCCTCTTGTATTGTGAATATTTGTTTCATGCACTTGTCTTATCTCCCCAACTAGACTCTCATCAGGCCCAAATTGCCTGGGCTGTGGGCAAAAGCCCTAGCACACAACACCTCAATTCAAGATGGGGACAACATACCCTGTGCAGAAATGCTGCACCCAACACTTAAGTCTAAAGTGCCCCCAGGAACACAACTGTGCCCCACCCTATTGACAAGAACCTCATAAAGCTGCCCTGCCCATGGCCTGTTGGGGAGAGCTTGTCTTCTAGAGCGAGAACTCACACCTCTCCGTTCTTTGACCAAAGAATAAAGCTTTGCTTTGCTTCTGAACGAACCAGGCAGGAGGACCCTTGCTGGAGCCCAACTTGAAAGGGTTGGTAATAATAAGACAGGCTGGGACCTGGGATGTGGTACACTTTGCTGCAGTACTTTCACATGGACAAACAGCTCCTTGAGCAACAAAATACAAAGAAACTATAAGGGACTAAAAATAACTGTGTGCATGCTCAGTTGGGGCAAATTATACAAAACAAGATACAAAAAGACCAAAAAAAGAGCTGGGAGCAAAAACAGGGTGTCAGGAGCAAAAGCAGGGTGCTGTGCATGCCTCCTGCACGCAACACCACCAAAGGGGTGGGCAAACCACCTAAGCCACCACTCCGAGCCAACCCCTGGACACCCCCCTACCCTCACCCCATATAAGGAACCAGTTGCCCCCCACCCCCTCGGGGAGCGAGCAAGGGAAACTGTTACTTGTTATCAAGGGAAACTATTACCTGTTTTTGCTCCTCCCTGCTTGCCTGAATTTCTTGTCTGGCCTCTTGTCACCTTCTATTGATTGGGCAAGGTCAAGAACCATGGTTGGTATCAATAACACCTATATGATCTCCCTCCCTCCATCACTGGAACCTCATCTCCCACTACTCTGAGGTGTCAGCCACACTGGCCAAACTTGTTTTTCCACAAACACATAACGCATCTAGGGTCTCGGCTCTGGTTTTTTTCTTCTGCCTAGAGCAGCGGTCCCCAACCTTTTTGGCACCAGGGACTGGTTTTTGTGGAAGACAATTTTTCCACGGATTGGGGGTGGGGGGATGGCTCAGGCGGTAATGGGAGCAACAGGGGAGTGGCAGATGGAGCTTTGCTCTGCTGGCTGGCTCTCCCACCCACTGCTCACCTCCCGCTGTACAGCCCAGTTCCCAACAGGCCGCGGACCAGTTGGGCCTGTTCCCAACAGGCCAACAACCTCCTTCCTGATTCCTCTCAAGCTCTATTCTTTTTCATAGCACTTAACATGTTTCAACATGCTATGGAACCTTTTGGCAGTATACGGTCTGCTTTCCCCACCCCCATGTAAACTCCAGGAGGGAGGTGATTGGTGGGTTTTTTTGTTTGATTTTGCCGCTCTATCCTTGCAAAGCACACCCGGCAATCTCCCACAGGAGGTGATTGTTTTATTCACGGACGTATCCCAAGAGCCTAAAACAGCGCCAGGTAAATAAAAGGCACTCAATAAATACTTGGTGAATAAATTTAGAAATTAGATTTTCTTTCTGCAAGGACACTGCTCTTTGGTGATGAGCCTTAATCAGCTTCTAAGCTTCTTTATTACACAAAGGGCCCAAACCACAGGGAGCCTAGCAGTCCTAGGAGTGGCCCCAGAGGTAAGTTGGAAGCACTGAGGAGACAAAAGCTAAAAAACTAAAGGGTGCAGCTCTTTCTGGGGAAGGGGTGGGTGGCTGGCTGAGGAAATAAAGACCAACTTGTTTTCCCTTTGCATGTCCACAAGTGTTTCAATGGGCGGCATAAAGGACTTTGAACATTCTCCTACCCAAACAAATCCAGGGCTCCGAGCCCGAGCGCGGCGACGCGGGCCTTGCCCTTCCCCAGGCAGCTTCAGTGCCCTCACTTAGGTGGTTAGGCCGCGCCTAAACAGCGTTCTTTTCCGAGCCGGGACCTCCGTGCCTCAGGGACTAGGCGCCAAGGTGGCGCGTACTCCGCGTCCAGATGCCCCGTGGGCGGCCGCAGGGGCCGCAGCACCGGTCGCCTGACAGGCGGCGGAACGAACACCCGGGCGAGGACCTGCGCACGTCACGGAGGCGTCGGCCCGCGCCCGCCGCACGCATGCGCACTGCGCCCAGCATGAGGGTCGCGGCTCTGATCAGGTAACCGCCCCGGTGCCGCCTTCCTCCTCCCTTCCTGCCTCCAGTCCCTTTCTGCTGAGTAGCAGGAGCTGCCGCCGCCGCCGAACTGACGGTGTCCCCGCAGAAGCCGTGTATCGGGGGCTCGGCGGGTCCTCCCGGTAGCAGGAAGAGGCGGAGCCTTCGGGCTACTACCCGGCCTGGCTGGTCCCCGGTCCCGGGCTGGCGCTCCTCCTTTCTCTCCGTCGCCTCCTCCCTGGTCTTCTGGGCCCCAAACTTGGGTTCAGATTGGTTTCACTTTAAAACTACTGATGTCTGGGTCTCACCGCCCGAGGGCTGTTTAAATTACGCAGACCCGACTCGGGGTCGGATTCTCAAAAACTGTAATGGGCTGTGAAGTTTGAGGGGCACTGCTTGACGCCACTTACTGAGTCTCTCCCACCCTTTTCTCTCATTTTTCATCCTCCTTTGTAGTTCCCTTCAGTCTTTCTGCCGGTCCTCCGGCCCTGCCTGGTTCCCTACGTTGTTACCAGCCCCGCCCCCTCCCGCAAAGACCACCTCTCCCTCGCCTGCCGTCCCATTAGTGACTGGACTGTTTATGGCATAGATGTGTTTTACTTTGGTGCTCAAGGATAGAGATGGAATTATCCTGTTTTATCTTAGATCGAGTTGCCATTGCTTGAACACTCATGATTGCTTTTAGAAAAGTGACCTTACGGTAACATACTCCATATTCCAAAAGGAGTTTGAAATCTAATAACCCATCATGTATTTAGGTGTCTAAATTAAGTCCTATGACGACCAAAGATTGGTCAGCTTAAATGTCTCCATACTCAATCTGTAAACTGAAGCAAAAGGGAAAAAACAACAAAATGCAAAAGGGAGTTTAGACTACTTGAACATTTGTTTGATGAGTTTTGGATCTGTATAGAGTGAGATGAATAGAGGGCAACCATGCGAAGCCCATTGACGATTTCATGAAAGTTTTTGTTCAGTGACCTACGAAATTAATACTAGCTGACAATAGTATGACCTATTAAGGACTCGATATAACATCTTTTACTTCAATGCCATTGTTAGGATACTGGACTATAATGCCAAAATAATTTTTTTTCCAATGAATTTCTTCTATAAACAATGTGATTAAGCTTCCAACATTATGGACTTCATTTGATCTAGATAAGTAAGAACAAAAAGCAGTCCAAGAAATGAGTAATTCATATCCACATGCAGTTTACCAAAGTTTAACCATTAAAGTGAGACACTTAACTAAAGTCTCAGAAATGTTGAAGGGAAAGAGAGAAGATTGGTATAATCCATTACACTAGATATTCTGTAATGTGCATATGTTACTTTTATAAAAAAGCAAATTACTTTTAAAAAAGGCAATGTTGGAAAATCGTTGCTAAAATGTAAGATCTGTATAAATGTTGGAAGACATAAGTAGGAGTACAGAACATAATATGTACATACAAATATGAATGCATACATAATACATATATACATTTGTATGCATATACACTTGAATGTATTTGGTTTTAAACTTAATACAGTGAATCTGCTTGCAATAAATATATTTAGTGTGTGCACTAAGAGATGGGATATGTGTGTGTGTTCTAGGGAATAAGTGAAACCAAGATTCTTACATTATCTTTGGACCATGAAGAGCATATTTTCCTAATACACAAAAGATTGCATCATTGAATTTTACAGTTGAATGACACCTTGAGGATTAGTTAGACCATTCTCTAATTTTATAATGAAGCATGTGAACCCAAGCACATTGAGTAACTTAGTTTGGTGTTCCAGAATTGGGAACTGAAATTCTGATCTTGTGAAGGATGTCTTCCCTAACATATGCTGATGTACTTTGTGATGTTCTAAGAAGTGAGTAAGGTACTCAGCATTTTCCAAACTTAATTTGACCTTTGAAACCTTTTGTTGTTAGAGTATTTGTCGGACACTAGTGTTCCACAGAACACAATTTGGGAAATACTATTTTAAAATCATATTTGAAATCTTAGCATATTTTAAAATAAAAGGACAAGTTCTGATTGTGGATGTATACCCTTTAATCTTTAATATTCTAAATATTTTCAAGAATTAGATCATCTTGTCCTGGGGAAATAAAACAGGTTCAATAGGAGAAGTTGTGAAAAAGGTACTTGGGGGAAACATCAGAAGCTGAGGGGAGAGAGCATGATGTGTAACTTCACTTTGCCCCTTGCAATCTCTCTCCCCTTGAGAAGTTCTGGAATGATAGTTGTTACTGATCAGAATATGGTAGAGGCTGACAAATGCTGGGAACTAAAATAAAAGGCAAAAGGTCCAACTTCTAGGATAATCAGTCTCTTGGTTTCTTTGCTTATAAATAGGTCTAAACATTATCTGGGGGTACATTTGCAGATTTTAGCAGAGATTAGAATGAAGGGAAACAGGAATAAAATGAAGAGAGACAAAGATAAAAGAAAGGAAGAAACATGCAAGAGAGTACTAACCTGAAATAGTATAAAGGTTGCCATTCAACCTTGTTATAGATGAATGACTATTGGTCTTGAATAAGTTATTTGCTAGGTAGGTAGATTTGGTACCAGAATTTAGAATTTCCTGTCAATCTGTTTATTAGATTTATGACTCAGGCCTTGTCCTGCCATCATATGTAGTGATGGCTGAAAGATGAAGTACTGATAGTACTGCTGTTTAACTTTATCAGTGTAATTCAGCATTTTGCTTTCAACCTCTACAGAATTTGAACCCACCAAGTACATCAAACTTTGTCATTTGATAGGATCTCAGATCTTTAATTTGATCCTTTAATTGGTGATGGTGACGGTTGTTAGAGTTCTTAAAGTGGAACAGAACATGTTTTTTTCTGCTTTCTCATAGAAAATTTCATCTGAGAAGTATATATAATAGTTTAACTGAAATGTAAAATTAAATCATATTTTATTTGCAAAACACTTTATATTAAGCAAAGCCACTATCACAAACCAAAGAGTTGCCATTTTTTGTTTAGCATAGTCTTTGTTATAATGGCATATAATTTCATAAGCCCTTGTGAGTAGCAGTCTGAGATAATCAGATTCGTTTGATCAGTTGTGTATGCTATGGAAATTACATGTGTTTTTTGCAAACTAATGTAAAATAGTCCCTCAAATATTCTGAAAAGCTGAAAAAATGTGTTCTATTTCTATAATGAGTCTATGTCAGATAATGGTCAGTAACCTGATATTTGTCTCATCTATTTCTTTCTTTATTTTTTAGTGGTGGGAAGGACAGCTGTTATAATATGATGCAGTGCATTGCTGCTGGGCATCAGATTGTTGCTTTAGCAAATCTAAGACCACCTGAAAACCAAGGTAAGTGTATAACTATCAGAAAATTCTCTAAATGACTGAAACTCCAACCTCATAATCGCATTCTATTGTATGCAGTATGCAAACAATAAAAGGAACTCATATATCTTTAGCATTGGTTATCTGCTATGTTCTATGCTAAGTGTTTTCAATTATATATCCTTTACTCCTCACAAGAACTCCTAGAAAGTTTTATTAGACAAAGATACTGAAGCTTAGAGTTTTATAAATTTGTCCAAGGTGAAATAGCTAGGATAAACTTGCAGAGCTGAGACTTGAATCCTCTTACTTCAGAGTGCACTGCTGTTCCACTACAACACTTTTCTAAGTGTTGTTGGCAATGCACAGTTAAATAAGATACAGCTTCTTGGAGCTTGGGAAGTAAGACATAGATTAATAAATGATAATATATGAATTTTGTAATTAAAAGCATCTAGTTTAGCCACCTTAGATGTAAGCTAAATGTGTGAGACTTGAGAGAGCCGTAGAGCAATGTATTTCTACTTTTTATTTGTCTGTAGTAATAAGGACATCTACAAATAATCCATAGACCTTATTTTAGCTACTTTTTTTGGTTTTTCTCCAATGAAATTTCCCCATTTAGAACTGTTTTTTTCTCTGTGTCCATGTCAGTGTCCAGATTTCCTCTTTTAATAAGGACACCAATCATACTGGGTAAAGGCCTTACCCTAATGACCTCATCTTAACTAATTACATCTGCAATGACCCTATTCCCAAGTAAGGTCACATTTTGAGGTATTAGGTGTTAGGACTTTAATACAAGAATTTGGGAGCGACACAGTTCAAACAGCAACAATATCTTTTTTTAATTGAGATATAATTGATGTATAACACTGTATTCGTTTTAGGTGTATAACATAATGATTTGGTGTGTGTGTGTGTGTGTGTGTATATATATATATATATATATATATATATATATATAGTGAAATGATTACCACAATAAGTTTACTTAACATCCATCACCACACGTAATTATAATTTTTTTTTCCCAATCAGACTTTTAAAAAGAGAAAAATGTTCAGTGATTTGCTTTTTATACTCTTTTATTATACTCATACAACCATAGATATTAACTGCTAAAATGTAATAGGGTGAGATTAACACTTGTCTAACTCTATTACTACTTTTATAGTAAGATCTTTTTATCATCCCCTTTACTCAACTTCTTTCAAGATTCCATGCTTTTGCTCTACTATTATTTTAGGATGAATTATTAGTGAAAACCCTAATTATAGTTCCTGGCATGAAATAGGCACCCACTAAATTTAGTTGAATCTGGATTTAGCACTAAATATTTCCTTCCTTCCTCCCTTCCTTCCTGCCTTCCTCCCTCCCTCCCTCCCTCCCTCCCTTCCTTCTTCCTTCCTTCCTTCCTTCCTTCCTTCCTCAGTGCTGCCAGTTTATTGAATTTTTGTTCTTATATCATTTTACAGTTGTTTTCTATTTATTTTGTCTTTTTTTTTTTTCTTTATGCCCAAATAGGTTGTTTGTAAGCTTCTTGAGAGGAGAGGTCATATCTTTTGTGTTCCTTTAATTGTTCCTCAGCACTTGGGACAGCTCTGTGCCTCTGATAAGCATTCACTCAAGGTTTATTGATGGACAAATGAATAATGAACTAACTAGAATTAGCTCTGCAAGAGCGAGCAGTTATTTCAGTCAGATATTTGCATTTTCTTTCCTTCTCTGATTGAGACCCAAGTAATGCTGGAAGTAAAGTGGGGAAGATAGAGATTAGAAATATTTTATAGGAAGAAATAGAACAGGTCCCGTGGAGGTCCTGTAGCGGGTCAGGGATAAACATACACTTTAGGATTTTGTACTGGGCTTCTGATGATTAATGATAATAGCTTTTTCAAAGTGATATGTTTAGAAAATAACCTCCTATTTCTGACTTTAAATAATAAAGAGAAAATTCTTTGACTAAGGGTGAGTGGGAACTACACTATAACTTCTATATTATAAAAGAAGAAGCAGAATTTCCTTGCAGGTTGTGTTCTGTTACCAAAGGAAAGAATTTTCTTATCCCTTGTGGCCAGTCAGGCAAGTGAGTTTTTTAAGCTTTCTATCTTTAGAGGTGTTGGTATTTAAAAAGCAGATTGTATTATATAATATATAATACGTACATGATATAATTTCATTCCCTGGAGTTTCTATCTTCAGCTTTTCTATATGAATTATTACAGTTACCTTGTACTGAATCATTAACGTACAGAGCTTCCTTCACTTACAGTATGGTTATGTTGAAATACATAAGTTGAAAATATCCTGTCAAAAATTCATTTAATACACCTAACCTACTGATCATCATAGCTTAGTCTAGCCTACCTTAACTGTGCTTAGAACTACCACTGGGCAAAATCATCTAACACAAAGCGTATTTTATAATAAAGTGTTGAATATCTTATGTAGTTTATTGAATTCTGTAGTGTGTGGAAGTGAAAAACAGAATGGTTGTATGGGTACAGAATGTTTCTAAGTGTATTGGTTGTTAACCCTTGTGATCGTGTGACTGACTGGGGGCTGTGGCTCTGCTGGGCATCACACAGGGTATCGACCACATATCACTAGCCTGGGAAAAGATGAGAATTCAAAAGTCGAAGTACAGTTTTTACTGAATGCGTATAGCTTTTGTACCATCGTAAAGTTGAAAAATCCTGCATTTAACCATTTAACCAAAAATCCTAACCTTAACCAAGTTAAGGACTGTCTTTATAACCTTCCATGTGCTCAGGGTTCACTAGCAGAGTGGTAAGATGACACGCAAAGTATATCTTTAAATTACGCCTCATGTGGAATGGAGCTATTTATTTAGAATATTGTTAGTGAGAAAAAATTTAGTAGTACATGGAATTGGAATATTACAAAGTAAAAGCTGGAAAAAATCAGCTGCAACTCTCATTGTAATGGAAGAGAATAGATGGCTGTGGGTTGCTGGATGGAGAGGGTTTAGCTAATCGTGATTTAAAGTCAGCAGGAAGTTGGTGATTATTGAATGAATCATTGACTTTTTCCCCCAACCATGTAAAAGGAATCTTAATGAGGAATAACTGGTAGAGATGACTCCAGTACAAAGTTGGTTAAAGTAAATTCACAGCCCTGAGTTTTCAGTGGGTAGTCTGGAAAAGACTTTATCCCCATCAATGGGGATAAATGTGAACTTGTCATAAAATTCACAAAGCCATCTCTTTAAATTTGTAGTAGGAACTTTTGTGGCGTATTAATTGAGGTGCTTCAGGCAACAGTGGAGCCTTTTGGTTTTATTTGCTCTCATACCATTGTTGCTATGTAGCTTCCATTAATAAAAGTTACATTGTGGTTGGGACTAAATGGAGCCTTAAAGGAAAATTGTCTTCTAGGTTTTTGAAGTCAGTAAAGTGTTTTTAATTATGAGGCCAACATCAGGAAGTTTCTTGCTAAGTAGCTCAAAGTTATTTAAATATATTAATTCGACTGTATTAATTGCCTTTAAAACTAATACATTTAAAGATCTACTTTAAACTTGAGATGAAGGTAATCTGAAAGGTTTTTAGGTAACTTTGGCTATATCTCTCCTTCCTACTGGGACCAGGACTAGACAGATTTATAATAATAATGTGAGTACATGAAAGCCAGTCTGTTCTGTGGGTTCAGAAATCTAGTGAGCCAAAATCTGATAGCATATGATGGCAGTTTTGATTATTGAAGGACGCTTACAATATCATTTTTCATGCCTTTTGATAGAATTCTTTCACATTCAGTGGAAATCCTAGACCTGCTTGGCATATATGCATGTAGAAACATATATGTCAAACATTGTTTTGTAACTTTTTGAGAACGTAATAATGTATTGTGAACATTTTCCCTGTCATTAAGTAGTATGCTACCATAGCATTTTCTAGATATTGTCTTTGGAACACAAATACCCTATGAAAATATAAGTGTTCTGTGGATAGATAACTTTGAGAGATAATTCATACACTCTCCCCTTGTTAGAGCACCTTAAAGCAGATTAGCCTAGGAAGAACTGCAGTTAAAACACCTGTTTAATATGGTTTATCCTCATTTTTTATAAATTGATTTGACCACAGAGTCCTTTTTTTTCATCCAATACCTAGTAATATCTCATGGAATTTCTATTCTGCAGAACATACTTTAGAAAATGGTCCTCTTCATAATTATATTAATGGCTGCATAGTATTTTATTATGTGAATATACTATCATTTTAATCAGTTATAAACAATGCTGTGATGAACATCTTTGCAAATAATCTTTGTGTATATTCATGATTCTTTTTTCTAAAAAAAAGAGTGTTAAGAAATCAGAAAGCATATTCCAATATATTTCTAAGCTTATTTATATCACCAAAAAGTGTGATGTGACTCATCTGTTTTGAGTATTTTACTCATATTGATATTTTTGGAATCTTGTGACAACCAGTGATTGTGTTACTTATTAGCTTAAGTTATGTTTCTATACACATTTGTAACTGCTCTAACAATACTGAATTTATATATGTTTATATGTTTTATTGAATTAAGAATATAGAATATATCAAGAGCATCTAAATCTTTTTCTTACAAATATTTGTCAATTATTAACTAAGTATGTTTTTTTTTTACATCTTTATTGGAGTATAATTGCTTTACAATGGTGTGTTAGTTTCTGCTTTATAACAAAGTGAATCAGTTATACATATACTTATGTTCCCATATCTCTTCCCTCTTGCATCTCCCTCCCTCTGACCCTCCTTATCCTACCCCTCTAGGTGGTCACAAAGCACGAAGCTGATCTCCCTGTGCTATGCGGCTGCTTCCCACTAGCTATCTACCTTACGTTTGGTAGTGGATATATGTCCATGCCTCTCTCTCGCTTTGTCACAGCTCACCCTTCCCCCTCCCCATATCCTCAAGTCCATTCTCTAGTAGGTCTGTGTTTTTATTCCTGTCTTACCCCTAGGTTCTTCATGACATTTTTTTCCTTAGATTCCATATATATGTGTTAGCATACGGTACTTGTCTTTCTCTTTCTGACTTACTTCGCTCTGTATGACAGACTCTAAGTCCATCCACCTCACTACAAATAACTCGATTTTGTTTCTTTTTAAGGCTCAGTAATATTCCGTTGTATATATGTGCCATATCTTCTTTATCCATTCATCCGATGATGGACACGTAGGTTGTTTCCATCTCTTGGCTGTTGTAAATAGAGCTGCAGTGAACATTTTGGTACATGACTCTTTTTGAATTATGGTTTTCTCAGGGTATATACCCAGTAGTGGGATTGCTGGGTCATATGGTAGTTCTATTTGTAGTTTTTTAGGGAACCTCCATACTGTTCTCCACAGTGGCTGTACCAATTCACATTCCCACCAGCAGTGCAAGAGTGTTCCCTTTTCTCCACATCCTCTCCAGCATTTATTGTTTCTAGATTTTTTGATGATGGCCATTCTGACTGGTGTGAGATGATATCTCATTGTAGTTTCAATTTGCATTTCTCTAGTGATTAATGATGTTGAGCATTCTTTCATGTGTTTGTTGGCAGTCTGTGTATCTTCTTTGGAGAAATGTCAGTTTCGGTCTTCTGCCCATTTTTGGATTGGGTTATTTGTTCTTTTGTTATTGAGCTGCATGAGCTGCTTGTAAATCTTGGAGATTAATCCTTTGTCAGTTGCTTCATTTGCAAATATTTTCTCCCATTCTGAGGGTTGTCTTTTGGTCTTGTTTATGGTTTCTTTGCTGTGCAAAAGCTTTTAAGTTTCATTAGGTCCCATTTGTTTATTTTTGTTTTTATTTCCATTTCTCTAGTAGGTGAGTCAAAAAGGATCTTGCTGTGATTTATGTCATAGAGTGTTCTGCCTATGTTTTCCTCTAAGAGTTTGATAGTTTCTGGCCATACATTTAGTTCTTTAATCCATTTTGAGCTTATTTTTGTGTATGGTGTTAGGGAGTGTTCTAATCTCATTCTTTTACATGTACCTGTCCAGTTTTCCCAGCACCACTTATTGAAGAGGCTGTCCTTTCTCCACTGTACATTCCTGCCTCCTTTATCAAAGATAAGGTGACCATATGTGTGTGGGTTTATCTCTGGGCTTTCTATCCTGTTCCATTGATCTATCTTTCTGTTTTTGTGCCAGTACCATACAGTCTTGATTACTGTAGCTTTGTAATATAGTCTGAAGTCAGGAAACCTGATTCCTCTAGCTCCGTTTTCGTTCTCAAGATTGCTTTGGCTATTCGGGGTCTTTTGTGTTTCCATACAAATTGTGAAATTTTTTGTTCCAGTTCTGTGAAAAATACCAGTGGTAGTTTGATAGGGATTGCATTGAATCTGTAGATTGCTTTGGGTAGTAGAGTCATTTTCACAATGTTGATTCTTCCAATCCAAGGACATGGTATATCTCTCCATTTATTTGTATCATCTTTAATTTCTTTCATCAGTGTCTTATAATTTTCTGCATACAGGTCTTTTGCCTCCTTAGGTAGGTTTATTCCTAGATATTTTATTCTTTTTGTTGCAATGGTAAATGGGAGTGTTTTCTTGATTTCACTTTCAGATTTTTCATCATTAGTGTATAGGAATGCCAGAGATTTCTGTGCATTAATTTTGTATCCTGCTACTTTACCAAATTCACTGATTAGCTCTAGTAGTTTTCTGGTAGCATCTTTAGGATTCTCTATGTATAGTATCATGTCACCTGCAAACAGTGACAGCTTTACTTCTTTTCCAATTTGGATTCCTTTTATTTCCTTTTCTCCTCTGATTGCTGTGGCTGAAACTTCCAAAACTATGTTGAATAAGAGTGGTGAGAGTGGGCAACCTTGTCTTGTTCCTGATCTTAGTTGAAATGCTTTCAATTTTTCACCATTGAGGATAATGTTGGCTGTGGGTTTGTCATATATGGCCTTTATTATGTTGCGGAAAGTTCCCTCTATGCCTACTTTCTGCAGGGTTTTTATCATAAATGGGTGTTGAATTTTGTCGAAAGTTTTCTCTTCATCTATTGAGATGACCGTATGGTTTTTCTCCTTCAATTTGTTAATATGGTGTATCACGTTGATTGATTTGTGTATATTGAAGAATCCTTGCATTCCTGGAATAAACCCCACTTGATCATGGTGTATGATCCGTTTAGTTTGCTGTTGGATTCTGTTGCTAGTATTTTGTTGAGGATTTTTGCATCTATGTTCATCAGTGATATTGGCCTGTAGTTTTCTTTCTTTGTGATATCCATGTCTGGTTTTGGTATCAGGGTGATGGTGGCCTCGTAGAATGAGTTTGGGAGTGTTCCTCCCTCTGCTGTATTTTCTAAGAGTTTGAGAAGGATGTTAGCTCTTCTCTAAATGTTTGATAGAATTCGCCTGTGAAGCCATCTGGCCTTGGGCTTTTGTTTTTTGTAAGACTTTTAATCACAGTTTCAATTTCAGTGCTGGGGTTGGTCTGTTCATTTTTTCTATTTTTTCCTGATTCACTCTTGGCAGGTTGTGCATTTCTAAGAATTTGTCCATTTCTTTCAGGTTGTCTATTATATTGGCATAGACTTGCTTGTAGTAATCTCTCATGATAATTCGTATTTGTGCAGTGTCAGTTGTTACTTCTCCTTTTTCATTTCTAATTCTATTGATTTGAGTCTTCTCCCTTTTTTTTTTTTTTTTTTTTTTTTTTTGCAGTACGCCGGCCTCTCACTGTTGTGGCCTCTCCCATTGCGGAGCACAGGCTCCGAACGCGCAGGCTCAGCGGCATGACTCACGGGCCCAGCCGCTCCGCGGCATGTGGGATCTTCCTGGCCCAGGGCACAAACCCGCGTCCCCTGCATCAGCAGGTGGACTCTCAACCACTGCGCCACCAGGGAAGCCCCTCCCTTTATTTCTTGATGAGTCTGGCTAATGGTTTATCGATTTTGGTTATCTTCTCAAAGAACCAGCTTTTAGTTTTATTGATCTTTGCTATTGTTTCCTTCATTTCTTTTTCATTTATTTGTGATCTGATCTTTATGATTTCTTTCCTTCTGCTAACTTTGGGGTTTTTTTGTTCTACTTTCTCTAATTGCTTTAGGTGCAACGTTAGGTTGTTTATTCGAGGTGTTTCCTGTTTCTTAAGGTAGGACTGTATTGCTATGAACTTCCCTCTTAGAACTGCTTTTGCTGCATCCCATAGGTTTTGGGTCATCATGTCTCTATTGTCATTTTTTTCTAGGTATTTTTTGATTTCCTCTTTGATTTCTTCAGTGATCACTTCGTTATTAAGTAGTTTATTGTTTAGCCTCCATGTGTTTGTATTTTTTACAGATCTTTTCCTGTAATATCTAGTCTCATAGTGTTGTGGTTGGAAAAGAAACTTGATACAATTTCAATTTTCTTAAATTTACCAAGGCTTGATGTGTGACCCAAGATATGATCTATCCTGGAGAATGTTCCATGAGCACTTGAGAAAAATGTGTATTCTGTTGTTTTGGGGTGGAATGTCCTATAAATATCAATTAAGTCCATCTTGTTTAATGTATCATTTAAAGCTTGTGTTTCCTTATTTATTTTCAGTTTGGGTGATCTGTCCATTGGTGAAAGTGGGGTGTTAAAAGTCCCCTACTATGAATGTGTGACTGGATTTCCCCTTTTATGGCTGTTAGTATTTGCCTTATGTATTGAGGTGCTCCTATGTTGGGTGCATAAATATTTACAATTTTTATATCTTCTTCTTGGATTGATCCCTTGATCATTATGTAGTGTTCTTCTTTGTCTCTTGTAATAGTCTTTATTTTAAAGTCTATTTTGTCTGATATGAGAATTGCTACTCCAGCTTTCTTTTGGTTTCCATTTGCATGGAATAGCTTGTTCCATCCCATTACTTTCAGTCTGTATGTGTCTCTAGGTCTGAAGTGGTTCTCTTGTAGACAGCAAATATATGGGTCTTGTTTTTGTATCCATTCAGCCAGTCTCTGTCTTTTGGTGGGAGCATTTAATCCATTTACAATTAAGGTAATTATCGATATGTGTGTTCCTATTCCCATTTTCTTAATTGTTTTGGGTTTGTTATTGTAGGTCTTTTCCTTCTCTTGTGTTTCTTGCCTAGAGAAGTTCCTTTAGCAGTTTTTGTAAAGCTGGTTTGGTGGTGCTGAACTGTCTCAGCTTTTGCTTGTCTGTAAAGGTTTTAATTTCTCCATCAAATCTGAATGAGATCCTTGCTGGGTAGAGTAATCTTGGTTGCAGGTTTTTCTCCTTCATCACTTTAAATATGTCCTGCCAGTCCCTTCTGGCTTGCAGAGTTTCTGCTGAAAGATCAGCTGTTAACCTTATGGGGATTCCCTTGTGTGTTATTTGTTGTTTTTCCCTTGCTGCTTTTATTATGTTTTCTTTGTATTTAATTTTTGACAGTTTGATTAATATGTGTCTTGGTGTGTTTCTCCTTGGATTTATCCTGTATGGGACTCTCTGTGCTTCCTGGACTTGATTAACTATTTCCTTTCCCATATTAGGGAAGTTTTCAACTATAATCTCTTCAAATATTTTCTCAGTCCCTTTCTTTTTCTCTTCTTCTTCTGGAACCCCTATAATTCGAATGTTGGTGCATTTAATGTTGTCCCAGAGGTCTCTGAGACTGTCCTCAGTTCTTTTCATTCTTTTTTTTTTTTATTCTTTATTTTGCTCTGCAGTAGTTATTTCCACTATTTTATCTTCCAGGTCACTTCTCCGTTCTTCTGCCTCAGTTATTCTGCTATTGATCCCATCTAGAGTATTTTTAATATCATTTATTGTGTTGTTCATCATTGCTTGTTTCATCTTTAGTTCTTCTAGGTCCTTGTTAAATGTTTCTTGCATTTTCTCTATTCTATTTCCAAGATTTTTGGATCATCTTTACTATCATTATTCTGAATTCTTTTTCAGGTAGACTGCCTATTTCCTCTTCATTTGTTAGGTCTGGTGGGTTTTCGTCTTGCTCCTTCATCTGCTGTGTGTTTTTCTGTCTTCTCATTTTGCTTATCTTACTGTGTTTGGGGTCTCCTTTTTGCAGGCTGCATGTTCGTAGTTCCCGTTGTTTTTGGTGTCTGTCCCCAGTGGTTGAAGTTGGTTCAGTGGGTTATGTACGCTTCCTGGTGGAGGGGACTAGTGCCTGTGTTCTGGTGGATGAGGCTGGATCTTGTCTTTCTGGTGGGCAGGTTAACGTCTGGGGGTGTGTTTTGGGGTGTCTGTGGACTTATTATGATTTTAGGCAGCCTCTCTGCTAATGGGTGGGGTTGTGTTCCTGTCTTGCTAGTTGTTTGGCATAGGGTGTCCAGCACTGTAGCTTGCTGGTCGTTGCGTGAAGCTGGGTGCTAGTGTTGAGATTGAGATCTCTGGGAGATTTTCGCCATTTGATATTATGTGGAGCTGGGAGGTCTCTTGTGGACCAGTGTCCTGAAGTTGTGTCTCCCACCTCAGAGGCACAGCACTGACTCCTGGCTGCAGCACCAAGAGCCTTTCATCCACACGGCTCAGAATAAAAGGGAGAAAAAGTAGAAAGAAAATAAGAAAGAAAGAAAGAGGATCTAATAAAATAAAATAAGATAAAATAAAAAAACTTATTAAAATAAAAAGTAATTATTAAGAAAAAAATTTTTTTAAAGGAAAAAGAAAAACAGATGGATAGAACCCTAGGACAAATGGTGGAAGCAAAGCTATACAGGCAAAATCTCACACAGAAGCATATACATACACACCCAGAAAAAGAGGAAAAGGGGAAAAAATAATAAATCTTGCTCTCAAAGTCCACCTCCTCAATTTGGTATGATTCGTTGTCTATTCAGGTATTAACAGATGCAGGGTACATCAAGTTGATTGTGGAGCTTTAATCCGCTGCTTCTGAGGCTGCTGGGAGAGATTTCCCTTTCTCTTCTTTGTTTGCACAGTTCCCGGGGCTCAGCTTTCGATTTGGCCCTGCCGCTGCATGTAGGTTGGCGCAGGGCATCTGTTTTTCGCTCAGACAGCACGGGGTTAAAGGAGCAGCTGCTTCGGGGGCTCTGGCTCACTCAGGCCGGGGGGCGGGGGAGGGGTGCGGATGCGGCGCCAGCCTGCGGCGGCAGAGGCCAGCAGGACGTTGCACCAGCCTGAGGCGCGCTGTGCGTTCTCCCGGGGAAGTTGTCACTGGATCACGGGACCCTGGCGGTGGCGGTCTGCACAGGCTCCCGGGAAGGGAGGTGTGGATAGTGACCTATGCTCGCACACAGGCTTGTTGGTGGCGGCAGCAGCAGCCTTAGCGTCTCATGCCCGTCTTTGGGGTCCATGCTGTTAGCCGCGGCTCGCGCCCATCTTTGGAGCTCCTTTAAGCAGCGCTCTTAATCCCCTCTCCTCGCGCACCAGGAAACAAAGAGGGAAGAAAAAGTCTCTTGCCTCTTCGGCAGATCCAAACTTTTCCCCGGACTCCCTCCCGGCTAGCCGTGGTGCACTAACCCCCTGCAGGCTGTGTTCATGCTGTGAACCCCAGTGCTCTCCCTGCTCTCCGACTGAAGCCAGAGCCTCAGCTCCCAGCCCCGCCTGCCCCGGCGGGTGAGCAGACAAGCCTCTCGGGCTGGTTCGTGCCGGTTGGCACCGATCCGCTGTGTGGGAATCTCTCCGCTTTGCTCACCTCTTTGCCCTCGCACCCCTGTTGCTGTGCTCTCCTCCATGGCTCCGAAGCTTAGCCCCCTCCGCCACCCACAGTCTCTGCCCACGAAGGGGCTTCCTAGTGTGTGGAAACCTTTCCTCCTTCACAGCTCCCTCCCACTGGTGCAGGTCCCATCTCTATTCTTTTGTCTCTGTTTTTCCTTTTTTCTTTTTCCCTACCCATGTACGTGGGCAGTTTCTTGCCTTTTGGGAGGTCTGAGATCTTCTGCCAGCATTCAGTAGGTGTTCTGTAGGAGTTGTTCCACGTGTAGATGTATTTCTGGTATATCTGTGGGGAGGAAGGCGATCTCCGTGTCTTACTCTTCCACTATCTTCCCCTTCTCCTAAGTACGTATTTAATTAAGAGTTTCTTCTACAACTCTAGGTGACTTCATGAATAACTTTGAATGATTTGAAAATATATTTATGTAATAAAATCTTTAATCGAATAAACTATTCAAAATTTGCTTTATACATTACTCTTCCCTTTAAACGTTCTATATATAGTTTCAAAAATTTATGTATACTTGTATTTCTAATTGCGGTAGAAATGACCAGAGCTGATGTGAACTGGATGCAGCTTGAACAAATGTGCAGCTCTTATATATTTTATTTCATTTAATAACTGAAGAGAGATATAGTGTAGTAAGCTTTTACTGTGTTGACTGCTCTCCAAGCAGTAAAACTTCAGTGGACTTTCAAATCCACTCTCTTTCACTCTGTTTGACTGATTATTTCCACTTTAATTGTTGCAGTGGGGTCAGATGAACTGGATAGCTACATGTATCAGACAGTGGGTCATCACGCCATTGATTTGTATGCAGAAGCAATGGCTCTTCCCCTCTATCGCCGCACCATAAGAGGAAAGAGCATGGATACAGGACGAGTGTACACCAAATGTGAAGGTGATGAGGTTGAAGATCTTTATGAGCTTTTGAAACTTGTTAAGGTATGCAGTGACTAATTACCTTTACTGAATTTAGTGTGTAATTCAGTAAATTACATTTACTGAGTTATTTAGTAATAAATAATTTACAACTGCTAGTAGCCCAACTGTCCTTTGAAAGGATATTTTGTCTTTTTGGTTAGAAAACTATTACTATGCCTTTATATTACATAGTATTTAAAAACAGAACTTTTGGTGTAGTCTGGCACCCATAACTATCAAATGATATTTAATTAAGTTCTCCTTAGGATTTTGGAGCTGATGACCTTTCAGTCATGTTTTTAGCAAGTACTTTTTGAATGCCTACTATGTGCTTGTTATATATAGTTCTAGGCACTGAGAATAGGGCAATGAACAGATCAAACTAAGTCCTGTTTTGTTGGAGCTTACTTTCCAGTAGAAGGAGTCAGACAATAAGCAAACAAATTATATGCTTGGTGGTGAAGAGTTCTATGAAGAAGTATGAAGCAGAGTCAAGGTGATCACGAGTGATGGCAGGGTGTGGTTAAGCAAGACCTTTCTGATATGGTGAAATTTAAATAGACCTAAAGAAAGGGAGAGACTGAGCCTTACTTTAAGTTAGTAAGAGGTATGAATTAAATACTTAAGTCCCTATATATAAGAGTTTGGCAGTCAATGTGCATTCATTATTAATTTCTCTAGACAGAAAATTTAGGAGAGAAAGTATGGGACTCATATATCTAGTAAGTACTATACTTAGTAAATGTTAATTAATAGAGATCCTTTTATATTAAGCAGTTATCTTTTATCTTTTCATTCTCATTGATAGTCAGTTACTTAAAAAAGAAACTGGTAGGGAAAACACTTAGAATTGTTACATAATTTACTGTCTAGTTATGGATGGCATAAGAAGTAGATACTTTTCAAAGGAAATCACAGGGACCTGATTTCTTCCCTCTGGGGATGTACATGCTAATAACAACTATTTTGATTATCAAACAAAGGGGAAGGCATAAAAGAAGTTTTCACTTCTTCCCATGTGCACAACTAAAACCTTGACAGCATTCACTTTGAGGTGTGAAATACTGAGCGCAAATTCTGCATTTTCAAAATTTCTTTCTCAGGGTACAGAGAAACTGTGTATTAAGTTTTTAGCATAAACCAATATTATAGAATGGTGGGACTCAACACTAGAGGTAATTGGATTGCTTAAAAATCCCTGGTAACTGATAACTTTGGAGAAACTACATGATAATAACAGGCTTCCGAGAAAGGGGAAGATAATAAATTACTAATCAATTTAATTAAAAATGGGCTGATTAGTAGTAATTAAGAAGAAATTTCCCTTTCAATCCATGCTGTCTTTGGAGAAATGGATGCTTTGCCATTATCTTTATAGTAACCGTCAGTTACGACATAAATTAATGCTAATGTTAAATCTTGACAACTTCTGCTTTGGAAGTTCCTACATGATAATTATAACTATAGCTGAAAGAGATGTTATCAGGTTGTCAGGGACTAAATAGTTCCTTCTTTTCCTGTGCAAAAATATTAATTTTACTATAGGATATTTTAAGGACATAAATATTGGAAATATATTGCTTTTATGGAAGAGATTGTATAACCAGGCTTTTATAGTTAAATCCATTTATAAAACACGGTGCAAAGATTCCAATAGAGGTCTTACATATTCTAATGAATAATTGAGTAATTATGGAAAAAACGAATTGAGAGGAGCTATAATTCTTCAAGTTAGACTTCACTTGTTCTAAGGAAAAGATGGAATTGCATTTTTTTAATCCTTTGAATATTAATGAAGAATTGAAAGCATTTAGATTCATTTTCATTTTAAGCATTCATTTATAACAGGTTGCAGTTTTGTGACTTTCATATGTATGTCAGTCTTTTGTTTTTGTAAAACTCTTTTTCCCCCCCAAATATTAGAGCTAATTTTTGAGTAGGAGGTACTTGTTTTTGCAAAGAGTTTAATTGACTAATTGCTGAAAATAAGTAGAAAGACTTGGAAGAATTTACAGAATTAAAAGTTTCCTAACTATTTTCTAGGAGTCATGAAAACTAATAGAAATACAATAAGCCTTTATGTCTCATAGATTGTCAGGTAATTATGACAGGTATATATATGTATATATTTATATCAAGCTGTTTTCAAAATATCTGGTTATGATATAGCTAGTCTTTTATTCTTTAGAATTTCTTTAATATTAAAATGTCATTTTGGTTCTCATCTGGATTAGTTTGATATATAGATAACTTGTATTATTTCCTGAAAATATAGTAATTTTCAAATTGTGTGGGTGTTTTCCTTTTAATTCACATAAAGCAATGAAAGAGTTACTGAAGGATACATCTAAACATCATATCTCTATGGAGAATATGTTTAGGGATCATGTATTCTTTCTTTCTCCACCTGTTGGGAGCCACTTCTTACTGGATCTCATATCGCCCTCTTTCTTGGTTTATTCCCTAATTTCAGTGGAATCCATCATTAAGAGACTTCCTTAGAGGAATTACTTTCAAATCCTTGGATTTTGAAAATGTTCTTATTCTGCCCTCATATTTGATTGATAAATTGGTTGAATTTAATATTTTAGAATGAAGGTTATTTTTCCTCAAATCATTGAAGGCATTGCTCCATTGTCCCCTAGCATTTTGCCAGTGAAAAGTTTGATGCTAATATGATATTTGTTCCTTTTTAGCTGACTGTTTTTTAAAATTAATTAATTAATTTATTTTTGTCTGCGTTGTGTCTTCGTTGCTGCACACAGGTTTTCTTTAGTTGCGTTGAGCAAGGGCTACTCTTCATTGTGGTACGCGGGCTTCTCATTGTGGTGGCTTCTCCTGTTGCAGAGCACAGGCTCTAGGCATGCGGGCTTCAATAGTTGTGGCACGGGGGCTCAGTAGTTGTGGCGCACGGGCTCAGTTGCTCTGCGGCACGTGAGTTCTTCCCGGACCAGAACTCGAACCTGTGTCCCCTGCATTGGCAGGTGGATTCTTAACCACTGCACCACCAGGGAAGCCCCAGCTGACTTGTTTTTCTTCTCTGTTATCTTTTATGATTGTGTCTTTATGTTTGACATGCTGAAATGTCATAACAGTGCACTGGAAATTGAAGGTTGTTTCCCCTGTATCCCTTCTGCAACTTCCTATTGAGTAGCAGCATATCTCTGTCGTCTTTCTCTTAATGATGGTTTAGGGTGGCATTAATGCAGGTGAAAGCCAGTCACAACATGGCATTCTGGCTGTAGCCATTAGGTCAGGGATGGTTTTGTTAACCTGCATTGTACCAAATAGAATGAAGCCTAAGATGATGGATTGTTGGCAGAAGATAAGGTATTTCTCCTGTGCAGAGGGATGTGTGGATATGAGACCTAGAACTGTTGTGGCTTTTTTTGGGGGGTGGCAGGGAAGAGAATATGCTGTCAAATATGACACACAAAACATGGCAGAGTCAATAGAATTGCAGTGTGAGGATGGCTCTGCAAAATGCTCTTCCATTATCTGTTTGATGATTTACCCCCTTTGACTTTCTTTATTCCCTTTTGCTGGTACCCTCACTGGTCAGACTTTAAATCTCCCAGATTGAATTTTCATGTCTCTTGTCTTTTTTCACATACTTTCCATCTCTGTATCTTTTTGTTGTACATTCTGTGAGGTTTCCACTTTAAATGACCTGCTTTCTTGTTGAAATTTTCTTTTTATTTTAGCAATCATATTTTCAGTAGCCAAGAACTTGTTTATTGGTTGTTCCTTTTTTAATAACAATCTGTTTTTTCTTCTATAGATATAATGTCCCTACATCCATTTTAAAATACAGATTAGAGATTTAAACATTATCTTTCATTCCCTAAAATATTCATGTTTTCTTTGGGTTTTTTTTCTCATGTTTCTTTCTCTTTCATGCTGTAGGCTTTTCTCAAATGTCTCGGTTACTTGTTCATATCTAAGCATAAGGCAAGAGGAAAGCTGACTGTGAACGCTTTTGACATTAGAGTTTTTCCAGCCTCACATTTCATCCTTGTTATACCTAGAGTTCAGAATAATGTGGCCTCGTTTGGTTCCTTTCTTGGCTTTCTTCTCTTCCATACAAACAGTAGGTTACAGCTTCCTCTGTTGATTTATCAGTTGTCGTTCCTTATTCTTCTGCTTTCTGACTCAAGAAAACTAAATGAAATTCCTTTTCCATTGGTGTCTCCCCCGTTTTCTTTGTTTTTTGGAGATTATAACTTTGTTTTCATTTTAATGGAATCTCTTGATCCAGAAATATGTCTTAATTTCATTACAATGGAATTCATTTAATATTCTTCCCTAAGTTGAGTATTCAATTTCAGTCTTCCTCTTCTAATCTTTGGTACTTTTCTTCTTTCATGTTCCTTTTTGCATTAGGCATTTTATCTTGGTATTGATGATGTTAGGTTACCTAGTGGACACTTGTAATTTGAATACAACAATAAGTGAATAATGATCTTTTTTCTTTTTTAGATAGAATATTTACTATTGATAGACAGGCTTGTGAAAAGCTTATTTTTTAAAACTGGATATTAATTTAAAATTTTTAGAAAACATCAATTGCTACTTTACTCTTTGTATTGGTCAGAACTCTTTTGATTATAAGGAGCAGAAAGTAATGTTCAAGCTAGTTTAAATAAAAAGAGAATTTACTGACAATGACCTAAAGATAAGTTTAGCTTCAAGTAGATTAGAAACAGGATACAAACTATGTGACCAACCCGCCTGCTGGGCTGTTTTTATCTCTTGCCTTTCTTTTCTTTTGATTCTATTCTCAGTCTGGACCCTTGTAGTTAGAAGATGGTTCACAGTTACATTTTCCTACCTAGTAGGAAAAGCTCTAATCTTAAATAGCTAGAGGGAAAATCCACATATGTTTCATTGTCACTCAGTGGCCTGACATGTATCATCCATGAAGCGTTGTTGTTGGGAGAAAATGATTTCATTTGATTGGACAGGCCTAGATCCTGTGCCATTCGTGGAGCAAGAGACTGAGTCGTGATTGCTATAACCACATCTACTGTGGATCTGTGGGAAGAACAGAACCCACTGTTGGAAGGGTAAGTCTCCAAATATAAAGCAGGCTGTGGCCGGTAGAAGGCTGAACTGTGGCAGAGGGTAAAGAGTAACAAGTTTCCTGAGAATAAATAGGTTCCAACTGCTTACAAACTTGAGAACCATTCTAAATGGTTCTTTTGAGATCTTCCTTTTCTCCCCACCCCTCCCCCCTTCTTTTCTTTCCTCCCTCCCTGTCTTCCTTCCTTCTTGGCTTCTTTCAAAAATAGTTGACCACTGGAGCTACAACAGTAAGCTTATACTCTAGGACCTATATATTCAGTTGCTCATGATTTCTCCCCTCAATATCCTGTAGGCATGGTAAACTCAACAAGTTCAAAACTTATTCATTATCTTTCTGCACAAACTTGCTCCCTTTTCTGTATTTCCCTCTTAGTTGAAAACATTGTCATTTACCCCATTACCTAAGTCTAACCTGGGACCTCACTACCAGACTTCCACTTTCTCTCAGTTGCCTCCCACCCCAACCATAACCATTTGATCTACAAGGCCTTTTGATATTACTTCTATGACTTCGGAAGTTGACCCTTTGACTTCATTCCCACCGTAAATGGTTTCTTTATCTATACTGTGCAAGTCTTCTAACTGGCCCACTTGCCTTCAATATTGCCTTGTGCACCCTCCAGCCTTGCTACCACATTGTCATCAGCTGATCTGCATACATACTTAAATAACCCACCCTTAAGATAAAGTCCAAACACATTAGCCTGGCAAAAAAAGACTCTTTAGGAAGAGGCCCTTGCAAGCCTACCTGTCTAATCCTGATCCTGCCATTCCCACACAAGCTTCTGGGTTTGAGTTATAATGAACTAATTAGGTTTCCAGGAGATTGCTTTTTCATATCTGAGTCTTTGCCTATGCTTTTCTACGCCTTTATCTGTTTGTTCTCCTGAAGAATCTCTTGTTGCTTCATACCCTTCTATGGAATAGGCTCTAATTCACCTTCCTGTCTCTTCCTTGGCAGCTTGTCCATACCTCTACTGTGCTTCTTAGGATTTAATCAATACTAGGATTGTTTTTATGATTGTCTCTTGCTAGACTGTGAGGCCCTCAAAGACAACCTCAGTACTCTTCATTTTTATATCTCTAGTGTCCAGCTATGTTCCTGGCATATGGATGACTTTTAAAGGATAGTTGAACAAATTAGTCCAAAATTTAACAAATGATTTTTATATAATAATTTATCTAATGCAGGGGAGCCACAACATTGTTTAAAAATATGATGTAAAACCATTGGCAAATTCATTTTATTTTTGTTTTTTTCATTTAGAAGCTTAAATAGAAGTGAAACTTTTTTTCATCATAGTGAAACTTTTCAAAATAGGGTGTCCTATCAGATTTGGCAGTGTCACCACTAAGTGTACCAAGAATAATTTCCAGCTGCAGAATGTTTTATAAAAATGCTAAGCAGACACTTTTTCAAGTTATTTTTCATATATATACCTTAGAAAACCTGCTTATTATGGTGGAAAATTACTTTGTGGATCTCTTTTCACTTTGAATCTCAGGGAAAAACCCTAGATAATTGGGTGGCTTGAGGCAAATCCAAAGGGTTTAGAGCAGGAGGCACATATAAGGTGGCCTTAAGATTTTCAGGAAGAACCCATAGAGCTAATTAAACAGGCCCATAGTCCTGTACAGATTGCTTCTGGCTCTTCAACATTGCACAGCTTGCCTCAAGTCCTGTTGGTTCCCAAGATTTTGGACATTAAGCCTAGTCCCTTGGCACAAGAAATGCTTTGCTAGTATTGATTCTGGACTCCAAATAGGAAAACTCTGAATTAGCACAGGCCAGTGTCATTTTGACTCCCAGGTGTGGCTTTATTGAGGCTGTGCCATCTCTGGCCCTTTTAATGGTAAAGTCAACTATGCATGAGAAAGTACATGATGGATGATCTGTCTGGAAATAAAATGTTGGATCATACTCATCAATTATTACAGTTTGTAAACTTATCACAGGTCTAGAGTCTTCATCTATAGATTTCCCCTAAAGCCTGGAAAACATGACTCCTTCATTCTAGCAAAACTATCGTTCTGTCTCCTCAACTTTGAACTTTCTCCACTTAGTGTCAATGAATGTGTGTGTATATTACACATGCACTTATATACTCTTTCTTTTTATCTTTTGCCTGATTCATTGCCTCTCTATAAATTTACCAACTGACTAATTTTTATGTCCTTGTATTCCTTTCTTCTACGAATTATAGATTTCTTTCTATCTTATCATCTACTCTATATATTTTAAAGTATGTTGGGTATGTTTGTCTCGTCTTTCAAATTTCTTGCTTTTATGCTTTTCAACCTCTGATGTTTGTGTCCTATTAACTTTTTGGACTATGCTACTATTTATTTTTTAAGAAACCTTTTGTTAATGTCTACTTCTGGAGTTGTGTTGTCTAAGATGCTACATGTATGTTTCTGTCCTACAGTCTATTATTTCATTTCTAGACCTGTTGTTTACCATGTCTTTGTTATGTTCACTATTAAATGACTGAGAACACATTACAAAGATTTATAAGTATAAATTACTTTATTCCTATATTGTTATCTTTACATTTTTTGTTACATAGGACTTTATTGGTGGTCACACAATAATATGATAGGTCTTGAACTGAACTTTTTATGTCAACTTTCCCTTTTAAGTAAGGAATGTCTTCATTCAGCAAGTTTGTAGTGCCTTAATCATAAAGTAGCCATAAAATCAATGATAATATCAATAAATATTTAGAGCTTATCTTTTTTATTGGTAAGAAATGATTTAATAGGGGCTTGTTCTGTGACATGTGAAAAAATTGAGTGAATTAAAGGGATGTGTTAGTTGACCTTGACTTTTCCTGTTAACTTTAACCTATACTACTACCATTTAGAGACTTTTATGTCTTTCGTTTTGCAAACATTAATTGGATGCTTATAATGTACCACTACTGTAGAGTAAAGAAATGTACAAGGTATAGTCTCTGCCTTCACAGAGCCTAATGAGGTAAGACACATACACAAAGAAACTAATATAATGTAGAGTTGCCATTAGAGTGTGCATTTAATAGGCTTGGGGATTCAGAGGAGAAAAAAGTCCCGTGTTGGGGAATCAGGAGAGGTTTTACAGGGGAAGTTACATTTGATATCCTTAAAGGTTGTTTCAATTTTGACAAAGGCAGGCATGGAAAATGACCAAGAGAATGTTGCAAGTTTAGGGCATAGTTTAGCCACAGTCATGGAAGCAGGAAATCATGAGATATATTAGGCTAGAGCCTAGCTCTTGGCTAGAGCTCAAGAGTTCAAGGAGTAGTGGGAAATAAGTCTGAAAAGGTAGGTTGAAGCCACAAAAAAGACTGTCTTAAATTTTAGACCAAGTTCAGGCAGTGAAGAGTCCCTAAGGCAGTATTTTCCAAACTCAGTTTAGTGGTCACATTTTTTTCCTTTAAATGAAAGAGGCTAGAATAAAATAGAAAACATCAAAATGAAGTGTATGTAGTAAGATTAATTATTATTTTGGGAAACATGCACGCGCGTGTGTGTGCATGCTAGGCTGTTAACATTACATATATATATGTGTTTCTTACTGTTAAACAAATTGTCACGGTCAAACAAGTTTGAAAACCACTACCTTGAAGGATTTTGCAAAAGAAATGACATAGAATTATATGGTTGAAGGTCATTAGCGTGAACCACTAATAATGTAAGAAATGGATTAGGGAAATGGAATTCTGGAGATGAGGAGTTCAAATTGAAAACTGAGATACTCGGCTAGCTGAAAGGTTCTGAGGACCTGAACTGGGGAGTACCAGTGGGAAAGTTGAAGAGGACATTGAAGAGGTGGATTAATAGGGCTTGATGGTAATATTTAAATAAAAAGTGACAAGGAGTCTGTGTAAGGTACCTTGTAAACTGACAGTTCCATGGCTAATCTACTCAGCTTTCACTGGGCACTGTTGATAATGAAATGAATTACAATAGCTATCTATTACAAATATTGTGATCCTCAATTTTGCAGCACCCTATCTTTGTCATCTCTTTAATCTGGTATAGGATGGTATAGAAGGTGCTTCATATCAATCTGGGTTCATTTAATCAAGATTAACTCTTAATAAATGTTTGTCTTGATGGTCCTTTTACATTTTCTTCATAGGGTTGTATGTAGTACACGTCAGCTAAAATAGTCCATCATATTTCTTGACTCTAAATAAAAGCACCTACAGGGAAGTACAATGTATGATATTAATGCTTTTAACATAATAGTCATACATGTAGGTGGGATTCAAATTACCATGGTCTTTCTCCACTCTCTCACACTCTATAACGTATCCTGCAAACTCCTGCCAGGGTAGTCTTTCTAGAGTGTAGATCCAGTCACATTTGTCTCCTCATCAAAAACCTTTGCTGTTTACCATTGACCCCCTAGGTGCTCTGCAATATGACTTCATCTTATCTTTCATATTTTCCCAGTATTCCCCCACATAGAACCTGTGTTCCACCTGCACTAGACTATTGTCAGAACTCATTCTTCCCCATATAGTCCTTGTCTTTCCTGCTGAGTGCTATGTTTTATTCAGTTTCCTGAATAAATTCAGGAATTTCCTCTCCAATTCCTTCTTTAACATGGCATCTCCTTCTTGATGTCGTCCTTGATATGCCCCCACTGAATGTAATATCTTCTTCTCTGGACCTTTCATGTAACATTGTATTTCTCTTATAGTACTTAATTTATCTTGATATCCAGAGCTACTGGCTCTGTTTTGTTGTATAATTTGTTTTTGTTGTGGGTTTTTGTTTAAAGGTTATAATTACTTCAAGGGGCAAGGATTGTATTTCATTCTTTTTTATTTCTTACGGACTATACAGGCATTGTGTTCAACTGTTCTCCTCTGGAATTCAGTTTTTCCATCTGTAAAATTTGGGTATATCTTCCTTTTATCCTTTTTATCTCTTTTGAGAATAAATGAGAAAATATATGAGAGCCTCTTTAAGTTTCTAGAAAAAAAGATGCTGTATAAGTTAGTTTTTTTTAAAGCCTGTCAACTTCATGTCAGTCTCAGATTTTCTTTCTCCTTTATTCCCTAGCTTCCAAAATAATCCAGTACAGCTAAATAAAGTCAATTTTTTCATCGCATACAAATTTCCATTAGTATATTAATATTAAGTAGTAGCTGCAAGTTGGCATGGAGATGAGTGTAATTCCTCTTGACTTTATTAGTACATTAATGCAGAGAAGAAAAAGAATGGTAATCGTTCAAATTGTGAAAGAGGTTTTAATGGGGGCAAATTTATATTATATATTGGATTGAATTTATTCTACTACATTTGTTGCCTTAATTTTTGGCCCTCTGAGTCTTTTTTAGACTCTTTCAGCCAGATAGTTCAACCTTCCAAGAGATGTGTGGAAATAATGTTTTCTGTCTAGTTTCCTATATGAGTAAACTGAGGCATGGATTGTTTCAAAAGAAGATAAAGAAGTGAACCCAAAGATGACAAAGGTTCTTATTAATAGATGCTTTTTTTTCCATTAAAAATTATTTTGGCGTGTTCTTTTAGGATTAAACTATGCTTATTTTTAAAATCAAAGCAGTATATTTGCTATTAACTCATTTGTAAAAAGCCTTAAGCAAGGACTTTCATGGAGGGTTAATGAACTAAATATAGAGAATTTTGACTTTTGAAATAGTATGTAAAGAATTAACAGATTTAAAAAATGGCCCTTAGAATGTCCAGAGGCAGTAAAATGGGACAATTATGTACACTCCTGTATGTAAGAGCAATTTACCTTTCAATGCCAGCAGAATTTTCCTACCCTTATTCATAGAATCTATGGTGCTGAGGCATGTGGTCACTTTGTGTACTTGCACAGAGTAGGTGCTGAATGAGCAGTTGTTAAATTAGACTTACTAATCTGAGTCTATCTAACCTTCACAAAATTTAGCTAATATTGATCCCTATGGATTTCTATAAAAATAGAGACAAATCAGAAGAGGCAGAACTATTTATCAGACATTTATTTTCCCTTCCTTGTGCAAAATACTTTGCTGCCTACTATAAGATTAGTTCTAGAGCCATTGACGTGGTCTGTGGTCTCTCTTAAAACCAGTTCCCTTGTGAATTCTTTCCTACATACTAATTTTGCAAGGTGGTGAGGAGAGGAGGAAGAATCATCATCACTTTGTACATAACCCGTGGTCTTCCCTTTTGAGCCTTTCACAATTTCCCTCCTCTAATGATTTTTATTGGTTTCACAGTCATTTTTGTGACTTCTTAACCCTCACGCAAGTTGTACTGATTTTGAGTGGTCATATAACCTGGACTTGATCACAGAAAGCTAGTAAGAATCAGGCTAGTGGACTTCAGTGCAAGATAACTTGATACTTTAAGACATGATTTCTTAATTTAGAGGGGAGAGGTGTTTTTGAACCCTGAAATTTTGTGCAAATTTTTTGTGAATGTAAATTTTTCTGGGGAGAGGTCCAAATTTTTATCATAGACTCACAGTGATCTGTTCTTTTCAAAAGTTTAAGAACTACTATTTTAACCATCAATTTCAGAAAGCCTTGTAGCCTAGGGGTACACATGACTACTCAGGTTAGGAATCTATTGTCCACTGAGCTATTTGCTATGAGATCAGAGGGAGCTTCTGTGGCTTCCAAAGAATGAAGAGGAAAGTACTATGGAGGTAGCATCTGAGAGCAGATGGGGATGTCAGGCATTTCTCAAGAAAAATATTAAGATCTCAAAAATAATAGAGTGAAAAGTAGCATCTTATAATTTCAGGTAGGAAATGATGACCAGAGAAGGGCCAACAGGCTTGGACCTTGTGTGTGTTCTGGATGGTCCTTAATAAGCCTTTGGATTTTATGTTCTAAGAGAAAAGGATAGGGATACAAAAAGCAGTGTTCCTGATTTTCTCAAATGTAGCTTTCTCTTTTTGAATTTCTGTTGTGTTTAGTTACTCTTTTGGGTTGTTATTACATTATGCCTTGTTTTACATCATTATTTGCATATGTATTATATCTTCCTTGTCAGTTTATAGCCTCTTGAAGGCACAACTTTGTGTTTTTCAACTTTGGATACTCTGCAGTGTTCATCATGGTGCCTTGTCCATAAGAGGTGTGCAGAATTTGTCATTGTGTATTTGCCCTAGGGATGCTGTTGAAGATTTTCACCATATTACATGTTCAACTTTATAACGATCCAAGGGTGAAATTTCTCTCAGGACTTAGTCTTTATAGTGGTTTGCCTTACTATAACTATTAAGACGGTTTTTATTGTATGAACACTAAATCACACAACTCATTTTAGTTTCCTCTTTATATTGATTGTTAGAAAGCCCAGAGCCATGTGATTTTTTTTCAATTATTTTTGTCTTATTGTAATTATAGTTGCTATTGTTCATGTAGCACTACCTGCCAGGCACTGTTCTAATCTCTACACATTATATTCTAATTTATCCTTACCTCAACCCTGGTTTATTATCCCTGTGTTACAGATATGTCATTGAGGTACAGAGGTTAAATAACTTGTCCAAGGTTACACAGCTAGAAAGTAGAACATGTACTTTTAATCACTGTGTTCTCCTGTCTCCCAGCATTACATATGTGTTAATTCATGCAGATATTACCATATAACAATACATATATAATACATATATAGACCAATAAGGCATGTGTGAATTAGCAGTGAGACAGAGGGGCAGGTATGTGGTTTGATAAGGGGAGGTGGAGTTACTATGTCTTGGATTAAAATGATCTATCATCTGCGATCTCATCTCATTTCAAAGCTCTCAGAATAGTTTTAGATTATTGCTACTCAGAGTATGGTCTAGGGGCTGGTGCTAGTCCAAGAAGTGTTTGCTGTTGGCGCAAGGTCAGCTATTTATAGAAATTGAAGATAAGTATTTAGAAACTTTTATAGTAATTTGAGAATAATTTTATATTTGTTGAATCTAATAATAAAAATTTGGCCTTGTGTTTTTTATCTTCTTAATTTTTTCTTTTGTAATTCATTTTAATTGTATTTTACAAAAGTGTTGGTCTTTGTAGGTTTGGAAATCTTTTTTAAAAAAGTGGTCCTTAACTTTTTTTGAGAAGCACTGGTTTAGGTAACAGCTTTTCAAGTTTTTAGGCTGTTTGAAAAAGAAAAGACATGATCTGTAGCTTGAAATTACATTCTAATCTAAACCTGGTTCTGAAGATGAATTAGGAATTGGTATATTTGGCTGCATTGTCAGTTTCTTGATTCTATGAGAAAAGGCCCTAAATTGAATGGACTTTTTAGGGAAGGAGGGCAGTTTTCATTTTTTTTCTTATATTTAGTACTTTTCTCAAGAAAGACACATTTTATTGATTACTTGATCCAGAATAGCATGAGGAACTTGTCTATCATTTATAGTTACAGCCTCCTTCCTTGACTTATCAAAGTAGCTAATAAGGTACTTCAAAGTTTTTTGTATTCAAATTTTTTCCTGGAATAACGGAAAAGCAAAAAGATAACAACAGCAACAGAACATTGCTGATGATGCCACCTTGGTGTGATAGCTTCTGCATTTATGGAAAGCAAAGATAGCTTCATTGAAATAATATTTGCAAAACCAGTTCAGTTTTTATTTTTTTGAATTTTATTCTATTTTTATACAGCAGGTTCTTACTAGTTATCTGTTAAACCAGTTCAGTTTTTAATTTTTCTTTTTCTTTTTAGGTGGGTTGGGAAGTCTTCTTCTATAATATAATATGTTGTAAAATAACTACGTGTTCAGTTACCAATCCTAATAGGGTGTTTTAGTGTCCATACAATTGCCGTCTTGTCTTTAAAATAATCTCTTTTTGGTGATCCCGTAAAGTAGCATTTGATGAGTTCTTTTCATCACTTTTTCTTGGGATGTTTAAAAGCTGGTCTGCAAATAGAGAAATGGGCTAAGGATATGAACAGGCATTTCACAGAGAAAGAAATTCAAATAGCCAAAAAATGTTCAACCTCACTAACTCAAAAATGCAGCTATCACTTGGGCAGGATTAAGAAATGATACTGGTTTTGGAGAAGTGAGTACTTTTATGTGCTGCCAACAGCCCTAGAAATTGGTTCAGCCTTTCTGAGGGTAATTTGGCAGAACTCATCAGACAACAAAAAATACACTGTCTCTTTATCCAGCCCTTCCACTTTGGGGGATATATTCTAAGGAAATAAAGTTGTACTGAAAGATTTAGAAATGACTGGCAAACTAAATTATGGTGTATCCATACAGTGGATACTGAAGTTGCAGAAATATATCTATATATATATTATTAGGAGAAGGAAATGGAGTACCAAATACTCTGTATGGTATAATTACATTTTTGTAAAAGTATTTGTACAAATATATGCATAGAAAAAGATCTGAAGGATAAATTTTTAAGTCTGTATATGGAAAGTATTAAGAGCATTGGTGTAATTTTTGCACGTTGGAATTTTTGATTCTTTCCTCTAATGAGCATGCATTGCTTTTGAAGCTTCTTTGTTGAAGATTTGGCTTCCATCTTAAAATGCACAGAATGGTATAGGAGTCAGGGAAACCTGATAATCAACAGGATGTTGCCATTCCCCAGGTCCTTTACTGAAGCTTCATCAGGAGCCTGTTTTTCTTTTCTTTTTAGAGCTGGTTCTTGAAGCTGTGTTTGAGGGGTTTGTTTGTTTGTTTTTTTGTTTGTTTTTTCCTTCTGTGACAAATGCCTATCATTTTCTAAACAAGAAAGCCAATGTCCCACTTAGGTGTGTGGGGTTCTTTTCATTCACTTGCAGCCCTGCTGTGTTAATACTGAATAGGCAGAGACAGCCTGACTGGTGGTGAAAGATGGTGAGCCAGCCTCAGGGCTTTTTCTGGTCAGCCCTAAACCTCTGATTGCCAGGTTTTCCTAATTTCCCATTTCCAGGGCATCAGTAGAGTGACCTTGCTTGCTGAATATGACGCTCTGAATCCCAAAGATTTTCACATGCATTTGGAAGTGGGCAGCCAGGCGATTGTTTACAGGACTCTGAATGAACTGTGCGCTCACAGCAAGTTTGATAAACACACCATTTCCTCCTTTTATCAGCGAGATTGCAGAATGTGAAGTATGAGTTTCCAGTTTTACTCATTCTCCTCAACCTTTTCCTGTTTAAAAACTTAGACATACTAATTGGATGCTGATCTGTCCCTGTTTTTTATTTTGCTTACTGGTAGTTGACGGCTTATTCCACTACTTACCTAGGCAAGGTTTGGCAGTCCTTCAAAAATAAACTTTCCATGTATTCAACTTAAAGGAGATTCATCCCAAGGAATGTAATGTGAGCCCTAATTAACAGTAACGACTGCTAATCACTTTGCTTTTTATACTCCTTTAGGAGCACTGCTATTATCCAGTGTAGTTAAGTAAAATGCTTGTATATGAATCAACAATGCTGCATCCTTTTAGCAGCTATTGCTCACAGTCAAGCGTTGCATAAATTAGAGTTAACCGAAGTTGATTTTAGTATGCTACATTTCTTTTTATAATAGGAAACTAAAATATCTACTTAAATATCCTGAATATTAAAGACATAACCTGTTTTTCTTTCTTTCTTTCTTTCTTTCTTTCTTTCTTTCTTTTTCTTTCTTTCTTTCTTTCTTTCTTCAATTATCCTTATGGTAGATGAAGAACAATATTGCAAATAAATTTTCTCATAGTTCACGACATTTCTCTTAGATTTCTTTGAAATTGCGTGTGACATACTCTTCATAGTCACAGCAGCACTTTGTTTCTGCTGTATGCATTTTATCAGATCAGTGAAAAGCAATAGGCTTATGTTTAATTTTTCTGGTTTTATGCATTTACTTCCTAGAGGATCTTACAGTTTCTTTAAATTACATGGCCCATTTATATAAACTTGGTTTATAGGATTGCGCATTCAATGTTCATTAAAAGAGGTTGTTTTATTATGTTTAGTGTATTATTAGACTATTATAAAAACTTTCTGTTTATTTACATGCACTCAATATACCTACAAACTGCCTTGCCTCAGGAGGAGACTAAGCAAAACTCATAAATTAATAATTTAAGGGAGCAATACTCAAGTAGCATTTTGGTTAAGTTAATAAGTTAAAGCCTTAGAGTCAGTGCTGGCCACTTCAACAATGCTTTACTTTTGACTTTTATTGGCTGAAAATAACTTGTTAAACTGGGGCTTTTGTAATAAAATGAAATCTACATACCAGCTGAAACCCCTTCCCCTCTTTTTGATTTATGAGTAGGTTGACATATTATTGAAGAATTTTTAACACTTTCACAGTTCTGCACTTTGATTTCAGAGAACGTGCTAATCTCTCTGGAAGTTTGAGAGTGACAAAATGAATTGTATACTGTTTTTCTAGGGAATTTGGGAGTCTTTATTAGAGGCCTTAGTTTTATTTTATTTATTTATTTATTTTTTGAGCCGCTCTGTGCAGCTTGTGGGATCTTAGTTCCCTGACCAGGGATTGAACCCAGGTCCTTGGCTTCGGCAGTAGAAAGCACAGAGTCCTAACCACTGTACTGCCAGGGAATTCCCAAGGCCTTAGTTTTATGATGGTACCTTTATTAATGTTGATTCGTCTAACGTCTAATGTGGTGTTATGATTTGATATATATTAATGCATTTCTCATTTTACATATTATCTCTAGTAGTCTGGTCATGATGTTTTAATTCTTATAGCTATATAGTGTTTCAGCAATTCAGGACATTATTTTTAAATTACCAAAATAAATAATTTAATTTTCCTTTCCCATTTATATTATTTGTGTCAAAATTTTTAATTTTTGGTGAATAAACAAGTGGAAAAAACTTAAGTGGTAGGGTAATAAGAATCTTTGTATTTTATATACTAGCCTCATTGTAATACATTGCAAACATATATATTAAAAAAGATCTTTGGCACTGTACTTAATCGAATTTAGTTGCAAAGAATTGTAACAGGGAATGATGTGAGAGGACAGAAAATACATGGAAAGCTTGAATGCTATCTGTATGTAATTATACGATTAGTGAATATTGTTGTATATAACTTATTTCTTTTATATCCCCGAACTGTTGCACAATAGCATAAAGTTCACATCTCTGAAGAAAAACTTGTTTTTTCTATTTTGCTTTGAGTTTGAGTTTTTACATGTAATAGAATTTCGTTTAAAAATGGTGAGGATTTCAATTTTGATCCTTTTTTTGTTTTGTTTTTTTGCAGTTTGTTTACTTTCATGTGAGGGTGATGGATCTGTAGCTGTCATTTTTCCCAAAGAGGGGACAAATGGAATTGGCCTTTTAGACAAAAGTATGCAAACAGACTGCATTCTTTCTGTTGATAGAATTATGGAAGGATTGCATGAGGTGCCACATTCGTTTTCCTATTGATTGTGAAGAGGATTTTGCAATGGGGTGCTGTTTCCATTGGATAAGGAGGTGCTATGATTAGTTACCTTTCTCATGAAAGCACTACAAAGGGAAATGCAAAATGTGTGCAATGCGGTGTTCTCAAATTGACAGTTGTTTTTGTTAAGTTTTTTGCCCCATTGAAGTTCAGCCTATTTTAGAAAAACATACATTTTGGGTTTTTTCCCTTTATTAGGCTTAGTAGATTACCATGCATTTGACTCTTTAAAGAAATTACACATTCTAGACGTTTTTCTCAGCTTCTATTGTAAAGCTTCAAAGCTAATGCAACAGTGCCCTCTATAGTCTTTTAGTGAACAGTAGATAAATGTAGATGATTTGGAATATTCAGGTAAGAAGCAGGATATTTAAATTTAAGTTTTGTTCAGACAAGAGACTCCTTTTTCCTAAGCAGACATTCTTGTTTTTCACTAGCGGCTTTACTTTAAACAAAGGGAACAAAAGACCATTCTGAGTTTTCATTTAGAATTATTGGCTACCTCTTGTTATCCAGTGGTAAATCTCAATTTTATCAGACATTCATCAGAGTAATTTGAGATAGAAGGAATCTTACAAGCTTTACTGTCTCTTCATGAAATATCTTTTTGAAGTTGAGTTCCAATAGGAGTATTTCAAAAAATAATTTAGTTCCTTTGTACTCATTTCTTCTATTTAATTAGAGCCTGAGTGGGCTGCCTAGAACTTAACTTTTACTTGTTCCTGAATTGGGTAACCCAGGCTTTATACATGACATTATTTAAATTCAAACTAAGGGAGTTACACAATGACTAAAGTATTTGTCATTAATTAGCATTGATTTAAATTTTAGATTTTCCTTTCTCTTTTTTGGTAACCTATTTGATCATATATGTCGATAGCTAAATTTTTCATTGTAAAACAACTTTATGTACAGCTGTTAAATGATAGTAATAGAAGGCATCATATTTAGCTGTGATTAGAAGAGAAAAATTTCAAGTGCTAAGTTTATTTTGCTTCTGAAAGTATTTTAATAAAAAAAACATGGGCCCAAATCCTAGCTTCTCCTTGTATTCACTATGTAATATTGAACACATTTCTTAACCTCTGAGCCTGCTTTCTCATCTGTCAAACGGGAGTGAAAATAGCTTATCTTTTGAGGTTTTGTAAGGGATGAGAGATAATGTGTATTAATTGGCCAAGTCATTATAGATGCTCACATGGTAACTTCAGTCCAAAAATCAGTGTGAAGGTAAGTGGTATTGTTTTACATGGGGAAGTTTTAATATAAATCTAGAACACATTTAATGCACTATAGATTTCTTTAAAAATTCTGATCTCATAACTTCTGATGATTTATGTGAATATGAAAGCTGGCATGGCATTCCTTGGTAATGTGGACTGACAAAGTGAGATGGTGCATTAACTTTCAATTCCCTGCAGACCTCATCCCCAAACTTCTTAAAAAGGCCATGTTTATTAACTTTACTTTAGTAGACATTTACCCACAAACCAATAGTTGGCAACATGTGAAACTGATAATAAATGAAACTCAAAAAAAAGGGAGTCTTTTATTTTTTTCCCTCAGTATATCTGGGAACAGTTAGGATACTCTTCATTTACCTGTGTTCTTAGAGGTAGTCTAGAGCCCTTATTCTACTTTCTAGGTAAGCGGCTTTTGCTTTCTTCACCTGGCTGCAAAAAAGACATGTGTAAAAATAGATGAAGGTGGAACTTTTCTGGTCGAAGTGGACTTGGGTCACTAAAGACCCTCCCCTTCAAAGGAGCAAAGTTTAAAAATCACTTGGTACTGTACTGTAAATGTATATGTGTGTACACACACACACACACACACACACACACCCTCTTTTGTGCAAAGGCTTTGTTCTACTTTGGTTTGAATACAAAGCACTTAATTCTTTACCTGGCACATAAAAGATGCTCAATTAATGTGTGCTGACTACAAAATTTTTTTAACATCGGGGCTTTTTTATTGATATGTAAGATTCGAGATATCATATGTATTAAAATTCACAATTTAATGCAGTGACGTAATATTACAGTAACTGTTTCTCTGTGAACCATTTAAAACAAGCACACCTTCAGAGTAATTCATATACTTATTCTTTAAAGTCAAATTGTTCTAACTACAAATAATAATGGGAAATGAAGTTTTAAAAATTCAGAACTTGTCTTCAAAACGTAAAAGCTGCTTTATTCCACAGTGATGGATTTAGCTAAATATTCAGGCATTTCACATAACCCGATGATAAACATAATCTTTCTCTAAGAACTACTGAATTGAATTTTCTCAACATTCTGTAAAGCATTGTTTTTCTTGTAAGGTTCTTACTGTGCTTCATATTGATTTTGAATAACCTTGAATTTAATATTATAATAAAGCACATATTGTTTTTAGTATATCACTTGGGTTAACATTGAGAACTGCAAAAGCATCTTTTTAAATCATTTTAAAGAAGCAACCAATGTTTAAGCCTTTACATTGAAAATGAACAAGCTCTTAATAAACCAAATATGGTAGTTCTTTTTAAAATAATGGCCAGTTGCAGTAGGAAACATGTTTAAAATTAAATTCTGGTTTACAAGACTGACAAGATGCTGTCTACCAAAAAAAACTAATAAGGTATTTTTTCTTTGCAATGGAAGTACCAAATTAGGAATTCGCTTAATTAAAATAGTGATAAATGTAGATTACATTACTGAAGACAGTGAAATACAGCTGCTCTGTCTAGTTAGAGCCTGCATGATTTACCCAGACTGTACAAAGAAGCAATGGAGCAGCCACTGCAGACTGTTAGAGGAAATGTCCTGTTTATTCTACATACATGTCTTTTTTTAATTAAAATGTCAGTGATAATTTTATAGCAGTCCTCTAAAAAAAAAATCCTTCTTTAAATTTCTTCAAGGTGGTAGAATGTGAGACAAGACCATTACCACTGCTGAATGAAACCTGAGAAAAAAATAGCATTTTATTATTATTTTACTAATTCAGTTTTCTTTATTATAAGTTGATATTGAAATATGTGCTGAAATTTTTTTATTGTGAGTCTTGCATGAGAGAAATGTGGCAAAAATCTTTGAATATACATTTTATTTAAAAATCTTTTGGAGCTACAAGCAAGGTTTGGGTGGAGCCTTAAGTAGTACTGCTTACAAAAAAAGAAGTGTGTATGTATACTGTGGAATTCTCAAGGTGGGTATATCAGGATTAGCTGGGTGGTATTTCCTCCTCAGCTCCATCACTGGGTTGTGATGGGGAATAATATGTTGTCAGTGTTTGGAGACCAAAAATAGGTTGATAGCCCTTGTTACACTGTATATTTTCACCTTTTACTTTAATTATGACCAATGATATCTTCATAATTACATATAGTTCAGAAAACCAAGGTTTTATGTAACAAGAAATGTTGGGGATTTCTTTGTTTCCAAGGGCTGAGTGGGGACTCTGGAGTCAGACTTGTCTGTGTTCCAGGCTCTACCACATGCTAGCTGTATGACCTTGGTTTAGTTAATTTCTCTAGCTTTCACATTTATAAAGTGGGGCCTTCACATTTGTAAAGTAGGGCTAGTGATAGTACCTACATCATAGGATTGAGCATTAATGGGACAGTAAAATAGATCATAAAGGAAGCCTCAATAAATGTTAACTATTACATTATTATCATTATTATTATTATTATTTTTAGTCACTAAGTATTATGCTTCTTTTGCATTAGAGCGGTAGAGCATTGCTCATAGTTAACTAACTTAAGATCATTGTTATCTGTCCTGGTTTATCTGTTGATCTGGTCCTTAGAGCAGTTAACCATGCTCTTCTGTGTCTTCAGGCATAGTGTGGTAGAAATTCTGCTACTCCTTATTTTGTCTTTAATTGTCTTTCCTCTTTGTGCTTCAGATATCAGTTTCTTTGACGTTGGTGAATATGATGTCAAAGCTTATGCATTTCACTATGTGTGTTTTTGACTTTGCTTTAGCTTGATATTGCTGGAATTAATTGAATATTTTCCAGGGTTCAGTTTTTCTAAAGGGTCTTGCAGTTGCCACCTACTAAAATCTTATTAACCGGAAAAGCTTTGTAGACAGAAAATGGTCACATCAGTAGAATTTGAAAAGTTTATATGAGAAAACAATGTGAGGAGGAATTCTTCACATGATTTTATTCTGTATGCTTTTTTCTTTGAGCTTCAGTAAGGTGATAAATGCAAGAGGTGCAAAGATAGGAAGTCACATACTATATAACCATTATTCATAATGTTTACACATGCTCTGTGAGTTGTAGAACATTAACATACGTTTATTTTTTCTCTTGTTTTTTTTTTCTAGGTTTTTTTTTTTCTAGTTGCTAGAGATGTAGATGATTTAAGGCATAGTGCCTGTCTCAAGGACTTAGCACTTTGAGTTTTAAGGGAAAAAGTTACTGCTATGTATTCATCAGAATTATTATTTGTGATGAAATCTTTGCTCTTTTAAAAATATTCCATGTTTCTTGTAGTGTACCTTTGTTGCATGAGTTTGCATTCATCCTTCCTTGTCTGGCCATTGTCACTGAGTTTCTCCTAAGAGTCCTGTGGTCTTTAAGGCTCAGTATTGCTCCATCTAAGCCTGTTTGTGGATTATACTTACGAATCTTGATTTAGCTTATAATTTTGATTAATACCTTCAAATAACTTAGTAGTTTATTTTTAACCAATTTAGTCTTAGAGTCTCTAAGCTTCTTCCTTGTCCTGGTCCTCCACAATGGAGAGTGGATAATTACATGTTAACAGTTTTTCAGTGCTTCCACCACAGTACCAGTTTTGCCAAAGTGAAGTGTGATTTTGTTCTAAATTAGGTCAGACTTCCAATTCAGTGTATCCTGAGGTCATTAATTAGACACTTCTTACTGTTTTAAATTAGTTGCTTTGGAAAGCCAGAAACCACCTCTCCGCTTTATTTATGGAAGCATCATCATATTAATTTCAGATATTCTTTAGGGTTGTCATAGACTAGTTTCTATCAAAGACTAGGTAATTTATACATTAATTTTAGGTTAATATCAAGAGGCCTTGTTTTCAGGTGGAGTTCTCGAACCTTTATGCTCAGGTAGAAATTTTGTCTTCAGCTTTGAGTAGCTTGATTTCTCCTTCATGCTATTGAGCATATATAGTTTCTTCTCAGACTGTCACTTGTGTATATTTTAGACAAAACAGTGATGTATAATAGGTAAAACTAATCTAGTTTGTGAAGATTTCACAGAGTTATAAGATGCCAAACTTATGTTGATGCTTTCTGTATACTTTATGGTTATTTGATAATTACTGATTCCCTACTGTGTATAAAATCAGTGCATTCACTGAATTCCCTGTTTTATATAATGGATTTAGTGTGACTACTCTTTACTCCATGTTTTTATTGATTTGGAATCAACAGATCAATCAAGCAATCTGAAATGAAAATGATTATGAAGCATTTACAGTCAAGAAAAGTTTAAGGGAAAACACAGTAAGTTATAGCTTACTGTTACTAATTAACATAGTAGCTAAAATATTGTTTTATAAAAGACATAGCTTGTGGATTGTACACATTTCAGTATATAATTTTTATCACCTGGACAGTTTAAAGTTGTGTTTTAACTGTGTTTTGTAAAAGAAATGAAAACAGCAGTCTTTGTATCTGTCAACTTCATAGAAAACAAAATGAGGTTCTAGAAATTTGTTTTGTTATTATTTAATAGTAACTAGTTTCTTTCCTTGTATTCAGTCCAAGACTTGGAATAAACATTCTAAAACTAAGTGTTATTATAATTTATTTTCTTAACTTATTTACTTAAACTATTTGGTACTTTTGTAGAGTAAAAAATCACATTGGCATTGATGATATATATCCCCTTTGCTTTCTTTGTCCAATTATTAGATTCTAATAGATCTGACTTTTCTACATTCTTTTTTTCTGTTTTTTTTTGTTTTTTTGCTTAACTGTTTCATCTGTCTTTTACCTCTCATGTAGTCAGAAGAAAGAGCTTCTTTTTTTCTGACACTAGGTTTTTGGTACTCCTCTTGCAGACACACACACAATTTCTTTATTCAGTGGAATAGCTTCAGTGTAACCTTGCAGTATCCTCACCCTTGTTCTTCATACCTTGTCCTTTATCTAAATTATTACTTAATTTTCTTTGATACTTAAAACAATTGATTCTTAAAGAAAATATATAAAAGTATAAGAAAAGATCTTGCTCAAAATTCAGTCATTCAGAGTTAGCATTTTGACATATTTTCCACACCCATATATTTAACACACATACATAGATATACACACACACTTTTTGTGTATAACTTTATACACTGATTTTTTTTAGCTTAAAATATCAGTTTTTCATGTCACTAAAACGTCTTTATGAATATAATTTAATGGCTACTTAATATTCCATCATGTGGCTGTATAATAATTTCCTTAATGATTCCCTAATTTTGTAAATTAGGTTGAATCTAATTTTTACTATAAATAATAGCACTTTGATGTGGGTACATCAATTATTGTCTACATTAAAAAAAATTAATTCCTTAGGATAGATTTTCAGACAAATCTATCCTAAGGAATTAATGGATCAAAGTGTATGATGATTTCTGAAGCCATTGATATATATTGCCTAGTTGACTTCCATAAATAATAAACCTGTTTATGCAAATATTATTTTATATTTGGAAATTTTAAGTCTTTATTTAATAAGTATCTGAAACCTCAACTTGGAATCCTGTTTTTACAGTTCCTGGCATTTGGTGAATACAAGCTGGGAGTAGCATTCTGCCCATCTTTGACTGCATTTTTTTCTTCGAGCAAAACCAGAGATATGTATTAGGGAAGCTCAGTCATGAAATGCAAGATATAGGGTGATTTTTTTTTCCCCTATTATTGTGAGAAGTGAGTCTCCAGTGATTTAATGGAGCTACATTCCATAGATGGTCAGCTGCAAAGTGAGCTGAATCTTACTACACTGTATACTATTAATGTGCCATGTGGATGAATACAGATACAGATATGTATACAGATATATATATATACACACATATATATTATTTTTTAAACAGGTATAATATAACATTAATTATAATTCATTTTTCTCCAGTAAGTTCTGTTTTCTGATTAACCATTATGTTCTCCTGGATATCAACTGGTATATTTTCTATTGGTATCATTAAGTTTGGCAGTATTTATAAATGATTTCTAATTTTCTCTCGTTAAATAAATGATAAAATATTGGATTAATCATGGTAGATTAATCGTTTTAGGTGTGTATATATATATATTTAAAAGTCAAATGTAACATTTTAGGTAAACTTCACACTCTGCAAATTATTACTGCAGGTTTAAGCCATTACTTTATGTCCAATAGAAAATATCTGTTTCTCTTTTTTTTTGAGCTTGTGTTATTAATGTTAGCTATTTTATGATGTCATTAAGAACAATCAAAACTATAGTGCTACTATTTTGAATTTAGTTTCTTAGTATAGTAATAACAACAGTAAGAATAGTACATTCATTTGTAAGAATAAAACAAATAATGTTTATTTTATGGTAACTATTTCTAAATGATTATTTAGACTTTGGAAAAAGAATATTAAATCACCTTTTTAGTGTTTTAATTACCTTGTGCTGTTGGTCTCTTTACTTACTCAGAAGTAATCTTTCCATGTTTACTTGTATTGTTTAATACAATTAGGGAATACTGGTTTCTGTCACAAATTTTGCTTTTAATGCTTATTTCTTGGTAGTTTCTTGTTACTGAGATGAAAAGTATTCCCATCACACTGTCTTGGGCATGTAAAAGAGGGAGTGTGCGGGAATGTGGTTGAGAAGGGGCATTGCTGCTCTTCTCCAAGTTGCTGGGTTCTCACTTTGTTTCTTCTACTTTTTGGCCCTAAATACATCTACATATATACCCTATGTACACTCTTACGGTTCCATTCTCTCCCTTTTATTTTTTTCTCTCACTCTTAATCTACCTTTCCTTTCTGTCTTCCTCTTTCACCTCTCTCACATGTCTGTGCATGCACATACACACATATAAGTGAATTTTCAAGTATTAAAAACAAAGATTGCAGGATCTAGATCTAATTTAATTACTTAAGTTTTGCTAACATTTCCTCCCTGTTTTTTATTATTTAAATTGTGGTCATCTGTAATATTATGTGTTTTTATGAGTACAGGCTGTTCTGTTCTTCACTGTTTTATGTCTCTCAATGCAGAATAAATGGTGGAACTAGAAAAACTTAGACCAGAGCTTCTCAGTGCAGATGAATCATCTGGGAGTCTTATTAAAAATTCATGTTCTGATTCAGTTGGCCTGGGTAGAGCCTGAGATTTTTCTAACAAGTGCCCAGGTGATGCCATTGCTACTGGTCTGAGGCCACACTTAGAAATGTGAGGTTTTAGATGGGTTCTCTGCTGAGAGTACCATTCATTTAGAACAGGAATATTTGAGTTTAAAAGTCACTTTCTTCACACATTAGCTATAAAAGTCTAATATCTCCAAGGATAGGGAGGTACTTTCTTTTAAATCATAATTTGCCATGTTTCTACAGTTGTTCTGTAATTTAGGCAATTGTAAAGCAGGTGATTTAAAATATCCATGAATCTTGGATCTTCTGTGATGTTTCATATACAGCTTCCCTAGTTTAGTTTGCTACCTAGTGTAGACTAATGAAGATATGTATCAAGGTTTATTTTTGATGATTAGATTTACGGTATATCATCTCCCACTGATATCTGAAATTTTTTCTGCTGGGAGGTTTGGGAGTGAAGGTTAGGGGTGGGGAATTGGGATCAGGCATGGAGGCTCTAGTGTAGATGAGAATTAGGTTACTGTAGGGAAATGCTTTTATTCTTTTTCATCCCTATGGTTATCACTAGGAGAATCACGGACAACTGGATTGAAATGAATTACCTGTTAAAAGTGAGAAAACCACCCAGTACATATGCAAGAGTTTTTTTCCCATTACACTTTTGAATAAGATGTCTTTTAACTAAAGAGATCCACACAGCTTCCTGTACAAAAGCCAGCAGCTTCTAGCAATAAAGATGTTTCAGAACTGATGGGCTGATCTTATAAAGGAGATGATATGGCTGAGTTTTTCAGATTGGCCCATTATTTGCAGTCCAGTAGTCAAATGTGGCTACCATCGAAACACCTGCATCTTTGAAGCTGGTAATTGTCGAGTATCTTGGTTTACAACATTGTTGAGGACAATGATCAAATTACATAATGCGGTTGGTTTCTGAGGTGGCAGAAGCCATGTACTCTATTATAAACTCCAAGGAAGAAAGGTGGGAAGCCTTTCCCTTGCCAATAAGCACTGCACTTGAAATTAATTGTATTTTAATATATAACAAAAAAGATTTCATCCAGCATGGATTTTGCTTTTTCAGCCCTTTTCAAACATTATTTTAGAACTAGGTACAACATTTAAGTTATATTTTCAACCTTACGTGTCTGTGTACTTTCAGTGAATATAGATTGCCTTTTCTTTAGTCAGCCTACATTTAAAAAGCTTATGTTTTGCCATAATACAGTAGAATTATTTGTGGTAATGTTACAAGTCTCTAAACTGCATGAACATTATCCTGCTGTTTTATTGTTTTATAATGTAAAAGTAAATGCAAGCATTAAGAAATGTGCAGTGCTGTCAGGCTCCTTCAGAATTTAAGAAAATTGCCCCAACTATTGAAGAACTGAAAATAATCTTTCAGGTTGCAAAGAGCAGTTGTTATAATATTGCCTAGCATTTTGCTTTCTTTTTACTCTAACCATGGTGGTGATTTGAGTCAATGCTGAAGAAACTCAGATTTTATTTGATTTCAGCAAACTGCTCTTGCCTTCTAAGAATTACCTATAAAATAGCATAGTTAAAAATAGGAAGAAAATACAGGACTCATTCTTAACTCTGCACAAGCCTAAACAGTAAATGTGTTTCTTGTAATAGTAAAAATTTTGCAACCCTACTTCTTCATCCAATTTGTGAATTTGATATAATAGCCACAAATAGTATGTGTTAATCACAAAACTGTGAAATTATGTTGCAGTGCAAGCTCTTCATAAAAATGAAACAAACATACAAACAAAATCTTAAAGCCATACCGTACAGAAAAGTTCTTATGAAGCATTTTGGATTTTTAAAATGTAAGGATGGAGATATTCCTTATGGTTTTAGCCTTTTGTCCTATCTGTTTTAAAATATTTCCATTTAAATGCAGATTTTGATTTTCCATCTGGGAGTAGGTAGAAGCCATTCTATTACACTACTAAAAGAATAATCCACTTTAACACAACATTTCTCCCTAAAGGGATGGTCTTTTCTAGTCGTAAGGTATTATTTTTCCAGAATGATATTAACATTCATGATGTAGCGATTTTATCTTGATTTGAAAGATGTTTTGTTCTGGCAGTGAAAGGGATTAGAAGAATGTCCTTTGTATCCTGTTGCTAAAAAAATAGCCTTACCTTGCTCAAGATTAGGTATTAGTGATTTTCAAAGTGTTTTGGGGTGGGTGTATGATTTATATTTTTATAACATAAAATAAGTCTAGTGAAATGGAAATCGCCAGCTTCATTTAATTGAATTCTTAAACGTTGGGTTGTACAAATATACATATTTTTAATAGATCAAGAAGCATGTTTGAAAATTTCTAAACCTGTTAGAACATTTTTTTGCTTTCATTTTCTTTATGCCTTGTGAAGAAGCCTTTGGGGTACATAAGAAAAGTGTTAGAGCAACTAGTTACAACATTCATCGCCATAGATATGTTGGTTTTGCCTCACCTAAATTTATTAAACCTTTAAGATAAAGAGGGATTACATTAATTAAATGGAATGTCTCAGAAGAAGAAAGGCTCTGAAGGCCTCTCTGCTATTTGTTGGGTAAAGTCTTGGCGTGCAGAATGTAGCTATCCAAGGCTTAAAGCATGTTGGGACCCTGTGTGGGATGCCAGTGCCATGCCCCTAGGCACGCTGTCATTCAGCCGCAGATTAATTAACCAGAGGCTGCAGAACCTCATGCTTTCAGTCAGCCCATTCTTGAGGCAGAAAATACAAGGTTTTTAAAACCTTGAACATTCAAAAAAGTTTTTATTTCCTTAACAAAATCAGAGTGTATAGTGACAGTTTTTCTGGGAATAGTTTTATTATACATATATAAATATATATGTGTGTATATATATGTATATATACATATTTATAATTTTTGTCTCTTTGCACCAATGAGTGATTTAAATGGATTAAAATTTTTTTAATCCATGCAGAGGATGATGTGTATAGCCTCCAAAGAGAGGATTTTTCTAGTGTCACTGTGCATCTTTAAAACTTCCTAATTAATGACATTAAATCACAGTGAGTAGTGAGCTCTTAATTATGATTAAGACTTATGAAGTTTCAATAGAGTCAACCTAAAAAAAATACATTTATATATCTGAGTGATCACAAACGATACATTCACATTTTCATTAAGACCATTTTTTATCTTCAGCAAGGACATTTCCATTCATACATGCATAGAAAGTATTTTGAGGTGAATGAAGATTTTTACACTGTAGTGTTTTGTTTACACAACACAGTTTTAAAAATAACTTTTAAAATAACTGTTTTAAAAATAACTTAACATCTTATCTGTATATTCATCTATAGAAATGAGTACATTAAATTTGAAATGAGCCTCTATTTCCCTTGTCCATTTAGCTTGTTTTATAATTATATTAGGCATTATTAATAGCTTATGGGTAAAATATTAATAACTAATTATTTTCTAAATATAGAGCAAGGTCTGTGTTGATAAGATAATGTTTCATTTGTACCTTAAAGTTAGGAAAGAATAAGGCATGTTTTCATTTTTATTTTTTAGCTGTGAAGAATACGACTCCCTCTCCCGCCCTGCAACCTTTTTTCCCTTACACTGTCAATTTTTTAGCGTTCTCACTGGAATTTATTTTGTTGTAGTAAATAAAAGACAAGTCATTATTAAACAGATTTTTCTGTTAATTCAATGTATGATTACCCTTTGCCATAGGTACTTTTAAGGGCTTTTATCCAAAATAAAATTCATTAAAAATGCAATTAGAAAAATCTATTGTTAATGACTGCTTGAGTGACTGGCTCATAATTGGCTCATTACAGTAAAAAAGCCACTGTTTAAAAATCTTGACAATGAGATACAGTACAGAGTGAACACTTCATTGTAAGGCCCTGTGTGATTACAAGATCCTGAAGGTGAAGCAGAGAAGCATGCATATCTGAGACTCCAGCAGAACTTTCTCTTTTATACCGGTACAGTGAGTTTAGGTCGTGACCTAGCATGGGCTGTCAAAGTAGGAGCCCCTCTTATTTACAGTGTCCCACACTGAAGAGTAAACTTAGGTAATATATTCCACTTAAATGCTAGCATTCAGACTCCTCTTTGTTTCCCTTCCCCAGAAATCTTTTCAGTTGACTTAGATTACCAAGTCGTAATCAGGAAATCTTTAGTTCTGTTGGGGCTAAACTAACAAAGACAATATTGTCATACAAGCCATCATTATTACCTGCCCTTTTGTTAACGCAGGAAAGCTTGCAAATAGCTCTTTTTTAAGCTCCAGAATTTTTGTTGAAGCATTCCTAGAGATGTTTTTGTTCTAGTATTTTGGTGATTTAATATTTGCGTTAGATTATTTTTAATTAATTAATTTTAATTCATTTAATTTTTAGGCCATAAATTGCAGGTAAGATAAAAATACAGACTTGGTGATGCAGGAAGGAAAGTAAACTGTACATGATAAGGTTTTTCCTTAACAAATTAGTTTTATTTCTCTTTTTGTGTCTTGGGCTTGACATACTGTGGTTTTAATAATGAACTTGCAATGTCAAACATCAGCTGTTCTTTGCGGAGTATCAAATTTTAAAATACTGACAAGTATAAATAAGAATGATCATTAAATCTCTGCTTAGAGTTCCACCTATAAGGCAAAAATCGTAAGTTCCAACAGTAGTTTAAAGGGCTTCTTTAATGAGCCCTATATTTCCAAAATGCTCTTCCTGTTGGAGGCTAGAAAAACAGTAAAAGTTTTAAAGACTGCCGACTCCTGCTTTTGTTTAGTCTACAACAGCAATATTAATGTTGCTTTTGTGTTCTGGTGAGTGACTTAGGTGTAATTTTTCATTATATGTATTAAAAGTTGAATTATTTTGAACTTTGAACTTTAGACCAGCCCATGTGTGAACCTTAGTGTATAAACAAGGCAGTAACTTCAGGATCAGAATCACTCAAGACCACTCATATTATTAAATGCAATCCAAGAATGTTGACGTTAGAATTTAATATAAATTAGGAAAAAACTCTCAGTGAGATACTCAATAGTTTTTAAAGAAATAAGACACATTTAATTGACTTCATTGTAGCTTAAGTAACTAAACTGCTCTGAGTATTTCATCATTGCTCTGTTTGTGCTACTTTGCATTTCTCTCATCACCTTATTTTGTAACCTTTGCATTTTTATTTTTCTTTTTCTCAATAGAATTAAGAGGAACCGCCTGCAGAGGAAACCACCTTTAAAACATGGTGGAAACCACATTGCTTTCCGGTTGCATTTTTCTTTAAAGATCTACTTAAGGCAGTTTACCTCTACTCTTACAATCAAAAACTGTACCATGAATTTCCCCCACTTAAGGCTGAGTGAGACAGCTTCAATCTACCTCACACTTATATGCAGTTGGGCATGTAAGCTGATGCCTTTGTGATTTATAAGTGTAATTTAGTAAACCATTTAGTAAATGCCATGGTGTGTCATACCAGTGCCAAAATATTTTATACATGTAGGAATTAGAGTAGCGGGAAAAACTATTGAGACTAAAACTTCAGTGTTTGTTTGGTTCATGTGGATATCTTGTAATATTTATAATGTGATGGCTATTCATGATCAAGTTTTGTGGCCTGGAGACAGGCCTAACATTTCTGACTTCTTCTTGCCTTTATGTATTTTACTGTTTACTTAAAGATTGCTTGTGTAGATGGTAGAGTTCTTTGTTCACTGGAACTTCAAGGAAGAGTCTATACTTGTATTACTATTTAAACAAAAATATTCTCTGCATATTGCTAGGTTTTTAGCCATTTTATAGGCAAATAATTACTAATTAAGATTATGATGTCTCTTATGATATATTCATTTATCTTCCCATGTCCAGAGCACGTTGATTTTGAATAGTAAAGGCGAGCTACATCTATTCATTTATCAAATGTATTCTGAGTGACTGCTGTGTTCTGGGTACTGGATACAAATATCAGTAAGAGAATGTCCCAGTTCTCTAAGAGCTCATAGTCTGTATTACTAATGACAGAACAATATTATATTGTGATGATAGAGTTGGGTTTTTTTTACAAGTATTTTGGGAATGTAGAAGTAGGAGAGAGAGATTAGCTTTACCTGGGGAAGGTGCAGGATGGGTGGTTTGGAAAATACAGATGAGTAATGATTCATCAAGAGAGAATGAAAAGTGACTTCCCAAACTGAGAGAACATTCTATGTGCAGCAGAAGATGTGACAAAGCATGGTACATACTTCTCAGAGTTTGATGATTAGAGGATATGTGTAAGTAATTGCAGGAGTAGAAGTGAGAAGGTAATTTTGGAGCAGGTTATGAAGAGTCTTGTGTGCCTTGCTGAAGAGTTTGGAGACCCTGTTTTGTAGGTGATGGAGAGTCATTGAAGGTTTGTAAGTTAAAAACCATAATGGATAGATTTGTTTTTGTAGCAGTGTAGAGGAAGCATAGGGAGAAAAGAGATGGAGTCTAGGTCTTTCGAATATATTGAAATCAAGGTATCTCAAAATAGGAAGTAATGAAACTAAATAGGGAAAAATCAAGACTGGATAGATTGATGGTAGTGATTATTAGTGTATAATTAATAATCAAAGTCATGTGAGTAAATATCCTTACCCAGGGGATGAAGTGTTGCATAGTGGGAAAGAACTGGGCTCTGGTACCTGGTTTCTCAGTTACTGCTTACTAGCTATGTGACTTTGGGCAAGTCACTTAGCCTCTTTGTGCCTCAGTTTACTTTTCCATAAAATGGAAATAAATACTGCTTACCTTATAGAGTTGTGATGAGGACTGAATAAGTTAATGTTGTGTTAATTATTATTATTAATGTTATGCTATTATTTAGAATTGAGAGTCGGGGTTTTTTTTTTTTCCCATGAAGTGATTTGATAAGGAGGAAAAAATGGCTAATCAGTAGAAGGAACGCATTTTATAAGATAAGAGAGATTGGGATGTGTTTATAAGTTAAGAAAAAGTAGTCAATAGAGAGGAAGTTATTGAAGACAAGTGACTGAATGAGATCCAGGAAGATACGGAGGTGATGGTGTGAAGAGCACAGGATTGTGGGTTAGCTCTGGACAGAAGAATATTGATATGTTTAGAAAGGAGAAATGGAATGATAAAGGACTGTGTGTCCTTTGCTATTTTTTTTTCTGTGGTCTTGGAGGCAAGACCATTTACCTCAAGTGGGTGGAGATGATGGAAGTAATTAAGGGATTTGAGGAGAATTTTAAACATTTGGAATGATCCCTTTGGAGAAAAGAAAAGAGGACTGATTGCCAAACTGCCCAGAGTCCATGTGTGGTTAGAAATCAGAAATTTGAAAAGGAGATAGTTTTTAAAATTTAACTTTCACTTAAGTTGAAAAGAATTAGGGATGTTTGGTAAGTAAGATCACTTTTAAGGAAGCAGATTACTTATGTACTTATATCAAAGGTAAGTAGTAAATATAATTTATTATGGAATATATAACTAAAGCATTCCAGAAAACATAGCAGATAGCAATTGCTAAGTAAAATTTCTATGAGAATAATCTTCCATACTTCAGAAGGGAGAATACAGCATTAGTATGAACTTAAATGAATACAGCTGCTGAAAGATTCTGTTTTCTGGGCAACAAACAACAGATGATACAGTCACTTTATGATGGTCACTTAACTATGTCAGTGATGAAAGAATCACATACCAGAAAACAGTTCATGGATTCAAACAAATATAGTCCTCCCTTTCTAGTATTAATAATGATCCTAAATAGAAATAGGTGCCTAAACTGCCTTCTTAAGTGAATTAAAAACAAAATGAGGGGCTTCCCTGGTGGCACAGTGGTTGAGAGTCTGCCTGCTGATGCAGGGGACACGGGTTCATGCCCCGGTCTGGGAAGATCCCACATGTCGTGGAGCGGCTGGGCCCGTGGGCCATGGCCGCTGAGCCTGCGCATCCAGAGCCTGTGCTCCGCAATGGGAGAGGCCACAACAGTGAGAGGCCCACGTACCGCAAAAAAAAAAACAAAACAAAATGAAAGAGAGATATCTACAAATAAGTTAAATAAATGTCTGCATAACAGTCTAGTGTTGCAATTTTTCTATATTATGTATAAATTGCTTCAAGAGTTATTCCAAGTAGCTTTTTTATTTTTCAAATATTCCTCTTTAAATGTTTATCCTATATTTAATTTATAAAACAGTAGTCTCATTTTTAATAATTGAGAATAACCTTTAAAATATTGTCACTTAATTTACATTAATTTATACTACAAAGGATGAATAAATATCCCAATGTCAACTACTTACTGTTCTTTAACTGCTGAGAAATGGACAGCTTATAGTTTGGATTCACCAATAGAAAACAAACAAACTGAATGGGCAATTATTTGTCAATAGGAGAACAGTGGTTGGAAATAGTAATGTAGAGATTCTGGTGGTATTTTGTTTCCTATCACTCTGGTGGCTATTTAATGCTTAATTTTTCTTTTTCTTTTTTAACTTTAGAATGAGGAAAATTTTAAGCATGTATAGAAGTAGAGAGAATAGCATTATGAATCCCCATATAGCTGTCTCCCAAATTCAATAATTTCCCACTCATGGAATGCTTCATATAAAGTATACAGATTCATATGATGTCTTGGTGCCAGTATAATTAGCTGTATCTTAATTATAAATATAGAAAACTGCAGAGTAGCATTTAAAATTGTCAATTTGCATAAAAAGACTTTGAAGGAGTAAGTTTTTCCTCTGAATGAGCATTTTAAAGCCATTGTTTTTATTGTTTTCCAGTTAGGAAAATTAAAGCATCATAGTTCTAGATTATTTATCAAATGAGAGATTGAAGTCAAGAATATTTGCCACGGCTTTCCGCACCAGATAAGGGTCAATACGGCTTTGTTCTGGATTCCCATCACAACTTAAAGGGAAACTTTAACAATGTCTGGAGCCCTTGATGTCCTGCAAATGGAGGAGGATGTCCTCAAATTCCTTGCAGCAGGAACCCACTTAGGTGGCACCAACCTTGACTTCCAAATGGAACAGTACATCTACAAAAGGAAAAGTGATGGCATCTACATCATAAATCTGAAGAGAACCTGGGAGAAGCTTCTGTTGGCAGCTCGTGCCATTGTTGCCATTGAAAGCCCAGCTGATGTCAGTGTCATATCCTCCAGGAATACTGGCTAGCGAGCTGTGCTGAAGTTTGCTGCTGCCACTGGAGCCACTCCTACTGTTTGCCGCTTCACTCCTGGAACCTTCACGAACCAGATCCAGGCAGCCTTCCGGGAGCCAAGACTTCTGGTGGTTACTGATCCCAGGGCTGACCACCAGCCTCTCACAGAGGCCTCTTACGTTAACCTGCCTACCATTGCTCTGTGTAACGGAGACTCTCCTCTGCGGTATGTGGACATTGCCATCCCATGTAACAACAAGGGAGCTCACTCAGTGGGTCTGATGTGGTGGATGCTTGCCTGGGAAGTTCTGTGCATGCGTGGCACCGTCTCCCGTGAACACGCATGGGAGGTCATGCCTGATCTCTACTTCTACAGAGATCCTGAAGAGATTGAAAAGGAAGAGCAGGCGGCAGCTGAGAAGGCTGTGGCCAAGGAGGAATTTCAAGGTGAATGGACTGCTCCAGCTCCTGAGTTCACTGCTACTCAGCCTGAGGTGGCGGACTGGTCTGAGGGTGTGCAGGTGCCCTGTGTGTCTATTCAGCAGTTCACCACTGAAGACTGGAGTGCTCAGCCTGCTACTGAAGACTGGTCTGCAGCTCCCACTGCTCAGGCCACTGAGTGGGTAGGAACAACCACTGAGTGGTCTTAAACTGTTCTTCCACAGACTTTAAAATGGAAATAGGTTGATGGAAAATAAACAGTTTCTAAAAAAAAAAAAAAAAAAAAAGAATATTTGCTACCTAGGTGTGAGGATTGAACTGAACTTGAGAATATTCCATGCTAAACCTAAATTGGATGGGTTAAGGTCTGGCTTAAGAATGTCTTTGACCCATTGTGTAGTCCTTTTTACCTTGATTAGGAATTCTCTGAGAACTATTTTAAAATATAGCCACCCTTAAAAGAATATGAACAAAATTAAAATCAGAATGACTTCCTACTTTTTCTCTAGAAGATAAATGTAAAAACTCGAGTTTCGGAAGTTTCTTAATGAAGGAACAAAAGTACGATCAGGGGGGCTTCCCTGGTGGCGCAGTGGTTGAGAGTCCGCCTGCCGATGCAGGGGACACGGGTTCGTGCCCCGGTCGAAGATCCCACATGCCGCGGAGCGCCTAGGTCCGTGAGCCATGGCTGCTGAGCCTGCACGTCCGGAGCCTGTGCTCCACAGTGGGAGAGGCCACAACAGTGAGAGGCCCGCGTACTGCAAAAAAAAAAAAGTATGATCAGAGTTTTATTTTAGGGTTAACTTTTCAGGAACATATTTACTCTGTTTATTAAAAAAACAAAGAAACAAACAACTAGACTGACTCTCCAGTACACAAATCAACTCAGTGGTTCCTAAAATGTTTTCTCTGTGTAAAACAGAGACCGAGCCTTTGTTTTTCACTAGGAAGTTGAAGAAAAGTTGTAATGTGCAACTAACTTTTCTATGTTTTTTATCTTTTATGTGAAACATTATGAATATTTCGAGGAAGAATTACACTTGTTAGAAATTGACCCATTTAGCAGTTTAGAGGACTAATTGAGTTTTTGACTAAGCTGAATACTCATGCTAACAGGAAGGCTGCTCTGGCATCCATGAGAGTCACTTTGCTGAAAAGTGAAAAAACAAGCTAAGAGGCCATGGTTTTCAACAGAAAGTCATATAACCATGAAAGGAAGCTTCTAATGTTTTTCCATATCTTAGGTTGTTATTATTATTGTTGTTGATTGTCATTATGAAATTAGGGGAAATATCTTTTGGAAAGAGGACGGGCAATGAGAGAGGGAAAAAAGGGAAGAAATACACGGCCAGTCGTTTGAATGGAGAAATTCGTATAATGCGTAAATCAAACTAAGCCCCATTTTATTTAACGTTAAAAATTATCATGAAAAGAGAGTACATGTTAAAATCTGCTGGCTTGCAGTTTATTCCTAGTAGAAACAAAATGCTGGACAATACCAGATTTGAGTAGGCATGGTGCCTTGTTCATATTTGGGTACCCCAGTTATTTGTTAAATGAATAAGTAAATGCCAGTGAACAAAGCAGTGGAAGTTTAGCCTTCATGTGAACAAGTATGTAGTAAAATAACCTACACTGCTTGTAGAATGATAGGTTGAGTTATTATTTAAATCACAACAAGGACCCCCAAATCAATATATGCTTGTTAATAAAAATAGCCCTAGCACTCTCATTCTCCTTGATCACTAGATTACATTGCCAGCAGATGCAGTTCTGAGAAAAGGTAGTGAATATCAAATTAAATTGACTTGGATCATATTGAGCTTCTTGTTAGTATGCTGAAAACATTTGCAAGGTGGAGAGTATAGCCATCAGTGATCTATTCATTGACTGTAGCAATATGATTTGACTCATAGAAGGTATAAGATTCAGGACTGAGAATAGGAAGCTTCTAATGAAGAGAGAGCCCATCACTGACTTCCTAACCATCAGCATTATATGGAGTGATTATGATACTGATTATGTTGTGGCATACACTGATACATTCATTAGCCTGGAAAATAGAGGACTTACTTAAAGGATAGGACCAAAAACTGTCCTCATATTCATGATAGGGGTGAACCTAGAAAAATATGACAACTTCCTTAAAATTATTAACTTTACCTCTTATCTCATCAACTTCTTAACCTCTTTGCCCAGTGGAAAACAAGCCGCATTACAGTCTGTGACCTTGTTGACATTCAGAAGACTGAATGGTTGCTTTAGCAAGCTGGTTGTTATGGGTATGTTATTGCAGGAACCTATTCCTGCTTCTTTCTATTGACACTGCTGCAGCTGTTGGCAAAGTACTTTCTGAGTTAAATGGGAAGCTCGCCATCATGACACCTCTGCACCTATGCCCACCAGGCACACCTGTCAAATACACAGTGGTCAGAAAGTAATGGAACAAGCATCTGCTAGACCCACAAACTTGTGATTTTCCTTTGCTGCTGTGACTAGTTATTCTCTTTAATACTTAAACAAGTTCAGTTATTGATAAAATGATTTTGGCTATGACAAACATGCTATTCACATTAGGACCCTGGGGCCTCTATCCCTATAGCAGTAGCCGGCAGACCATCTCTCTTAACTCTTCCCTCGTTATCTTCCCTTTCCTCCTCAACTCACAGTGGAATAATTACTATTTCACATCTAAACCTTTTCCCAGATTTCCATGGACGTAGGTTCGGGGCCAGAGATATTCTTGTATTCTGTGTCATTAGTAAAATTTGATAGGTTGGAACAGAGGAGGTACACATATCAGCCTAAAATGCATTTGTAATCAAAAGGTAAGTTAAGTCTTATAATCATCAGAAAAATAACTTGTGGGGGGAAAGGAAGGGAAGGGAGGGAGGGAAGGAGAGATGGGGAGAGAAAGAAAGAGACGGAGGAAGGGAGGAGGGGAGAGAGGATTCTGCCTTGCTGTAAGTTCTATAAGTCCTGCACTTAGACTGTTTCATTTGGTTCTGGTTGTCGTATCTCAAGAGAAATTTTGTCAAGAGCAAAGGGAATTGGAAAGGAGTATGAGAAGGAAGAACAAGGTCATTCTATATTTAGTGTTCTAGAACTGGCAAGAGACAAATTTAGGAAAATAGAAAAGTATAGAGTGGCTTTCTCAGGGAAGAGCAAACTACTGGAACTTGCTACTCTGAGAGCTACAACATTGTGGGAATGGTTAAATAAGTTATTCCCATGGGATATCCCATTAAATATCCCAATGGGATAGTTCAGTGCTAAAGCCTATATATTAACACATAAAAATGCATATGATTTAACGAGATAGAAAATTACACGTATACTTTGACAACATCTATGTAAAAACAACTGTATGAATTGAGACTAAAAGGGAAGATCAAAAGATCAAATTGTATTGACTCCCACAGTAGGCAGGCCCATTCCTAGCAACAGCGAAGCCTGTACTTACCACTGGTGGCCATTTCTTAACTGTACTTCCTGGGAAGTGGGGAAATGTGGGATGAGGTGAGGGGAATGAGTAGAAAATTTCTAAATAACTAACCTTATGCTTTGATAACCATGTGACAACCTGTGCAAAATATCTGTGTCTTATGGTAGACAAGGAATAAGAGGATTCTCTAATTTTCTCCCAAGAGGTGATTTTATTTTTAAAAGTGAGAGTTGGGAGAAAGGAGTGAATGCGGGATGGGGAAGAGAGACTCTAGTGCTCATATAAGCTCATGACTTTTCTGTTAAAAATGAGGGACCTGGGCTTCCCTGGTGGCGCAGTGGTTGAGAGTCCGCCTGCTAATGCAGGGGACATGGGTTCGTGCCCCGGTCCGGGAAGATCCCACATGCCACGGAGCGGCTGGGCCCGTGAGCCATGGCCGCTGAGCCTGCGCGTCTGGCGCCTGTGCTCCGCAATGGGAGAGGCCACAACAGTGAGAGGCCCGCGTACCACAAAAAAAAAAAAAAAAAATGAGGGACCTGAGACTGAAAGGGGATTTTTGTTGTTGTTCTTGTTTTGTATTTTAAACATTTTATCATTCTAGATCTATTTGGGACAAGCCTGTGAACTTACAAACATCCAAGAGCATGGTTAGGAAGACATTTGAGATAGTTATTAGGGGCAGGGGCTTTTAAACTTCCGAACTATCCAGAGAGAAAGTACTAATTATTAAACTATGACCTTGCGTGGTGCTGGACTTAAGAGTCTTGTATCTGCTCAACCTATAGCAAGTGAAGGGGATGGTTTGCAGAGTGATGAACTCATGTTGCATAGGCTTCCTTCTAGTATTGAAAAAAGAATACAACTCTGTGCAGTCAACAATAATAGGCCATTTTAACAGATGGCAATCTTTTGTTCTGTGGTCTTCCATTCGTGTGGTATTTGGTGTTTCTAAACTGTTATATGATTTTTACACTATTGGGTAATGTTAGTAGAATAATAATTGTTTTTTTAAATACCTCATACTTGGAGTAATGGCTTTGGAATGACAGTGGATAATATTAACTAAATAAGTTTGAAGATCAGTTTTGTGTCTTGGTTTTGTTACTTTTAACTATGATTTTGAGTTATCTTTTTCCCTCCATTGTATTGAGAGTTGATTAAATTTTTGATAGATTGGCTGGATAGTATTCTTTTTCTTTTCTCTCCTCCCCCTGACCCCCACCCCCAAAATATAGAGATTGATTAAAAAAGAGGTTTTTTGAGGGTTTTTTGGTTTTGGTTTTGGTTTTACTGTCAGTAGTTAACCATATTATTGAGCTCTACTTTCTCAACTTCTGACTATGGATATGGTTACAAAAAATTTAGGAGTACCCTTCCCAGGACAAGAAAACTTGCTATGTGAAAAAGGAACACAGTTTAGAGAATAGAGTTGATTCCAACTCTACTAGACAACTTTGTATCTTGGTGTCATTGATGGTTTCCAAAATGTGTAAATATTTGTAAATTCACTCCTGAACAACAGCAAAAATAACAACTGCTGTATAAGGAAGAACTCACTAATACCTCTTTCTTGATTCCATAATATTTTATTTTTAGATTTCATTAAATTTCATTCATTTATTTAACAAATATTCATTGAGTACTTACTGTGTGACAGGCCCTATGCTTACTGCTAGGAGTATAATGGTGAGCATCTGCTTAGAGTCTAGTAATTAATGTCTATGTTAATTACTAATTAATTACATAATTAGTTGTTAGTGTCTACAGATATTAATCAAATAAACCATCTAAAACATAAAATTGCAGCTACGACAAGTACTACAAAGGAGAAGTACATGAGGCCATGAGGAGGAATTTAAACTGGTCAAGGATTATGAAAGGCTTTCTTGAAGTGAGGTTTGAGTGTAAGAAATTTGTCCAATTGAACAGTATCTGATTAAGTGCTGGGAAGGAAGAGTGTTTCCATCCCACCGATGGCTGTGAGCAAAGGCCTCTAGCAGGCAGGAGAGCAGCCTGGTGCATAGTATGAGGCTGAGAGAAAGCTAGTGTGGCTGCAGTGCTGAGAGTGAAAGTTGAGAGTGATATGTGAAGAGGCTGAAGTAGGTAGATTTGGGTAGAATTTACTTAGGTGGTTTTATTTGTAAGTACTCATCAAGGTGTCCACTTTGATACACTTTTCTATATGTGCATTCTACCTCAATTAAAAAGTTTGCTTAAAATTTGTTTGGGTTCACTTCAGAGAATATTTTAGAAGGGTCCAAAGTTTTATACAAAAGAGCACCTTAGTAATTCTCTTATATCCACTCCTGGTTACCACTCTCCCTTCACTAAAGGCAGCCACTATCCTGGCTTCAATCACCATGGGTTATTTTTGTCTATTGTTAAACATAAAATAATTGGAATCATAATATTTATGAGTTTATATCTGGCTTCTGTTGATCCATTTTATGTCTATGAGATACTTCTGTGTTTGCACAGAGCAGTAACTTGGTGCACTTTTATTGTAGCATAGTATCCCAATGTATAAATATACCATATTTTGTTTATTCATTCTACTATGGATGGTCATTTGGGCTCTTTCTAGTTTGGGGCTGTTACAGAATATTTTGTACATATCTTTTGGTGTACTTGTAGGCTCATTTCCATTAGAAATGTGTATAGGAGTCAGATTGCTGGGTTATAGGGTATGCCTATGTTCAGCTTTAGTAGATATTACCATATAGTTTTCCAAAATGGTTGTTCCAATTTATACTCCCACCAGTAGTATATGAGAGGTCCAGTTGTTCCGCGTCCTTGTCAGCAAATGGCATTGCCACTTTAAAAAAAAAAAAAAAGTTAGTCATTCTGGTGGTATATAATGTTATGCATTATGATTTTAATTTGCATTTCTCTGCTGAGATTGAAAAGTTTTTATATGTCTTTTGTCCATTTCGATTTTTTTAAAATTTATTTTCTTTTTGGCTACATTGGGCCTTCGTTGCTGCGCGTGGGCTTTCTCTAGTTGTGAGCGGGGGCCACTCTTCATTGCGGTGCACGGGCTTCTCATTGCAGTGGCTTCTCTTGTTGCAGAGCACGGGCTCTAGGCGCACGGGCTTCAGTAGTTGTGGCTTATGGGCTCTAGAGCCCAGGCTCAGTAGTTGTGGCTTAGTTGCTCCATAGCATGTGGGATCTTCCCAGACCAGGGCTCAAACCCATGTCCCCTGCATTGGCAGGTGGATTCTTAACCACTGCTCCACCAGGGAAGGCACCATTTCGATATTCTTTTTTGGTAGTGCCCTGTCAAATCTATTGACAGTTTTTCTGTTTGATCCTCTCTTTCTCTCATATTGACTTAGGAGTTCTTTATATTTCTGATATTGTTAAGTCCTTTGTTAGATAAATGAGTTGCAAATATTTTTTATTCTGTGGTAGAAAAATATCTTCTACTCTGCTTAAAAATTTTAAATTATCAATTTTTTCCTTTATTATTAGATAAGGCATCTCTATACCTTGGTTTTGGAATCTTTACCTATCCAAAAGTCAGAAAAGTATTCTCCTATACAGTCTTTTAGAAGCTATTATTCACTTACACATTTAGATGTGCACTTGAAATTGATTTGAGTATAGTGTGAACTAGGGGTAAAGATTCATTTTTTTTTTTGTCCCAAATGGATATCCATTTGTCCCAGTATTATATATTGAAAAGACCTCACTATACCACATTGTCATCTTTGACGTAAATTAAGTGATCTTATACATGTGGATCTGTTTCTGAATTCCCTATTTTCTTCTGTTGGTTCATTTGTTCCTTCTTGTGCCATTAGAACACTTTTTAAATTACTGCAGCTTTATAATAAGTTTACTATCTGGTAGTGTAATTTCTGCAACTTTTTTCTTTTTTAAGAGTGCTGTGCTTTTTTCCCAGCTATTTTAGATCAGGTTGCCAGTTTCTACAAAAATAATCCACTGGCATTTTGATTGGGATTATACTGAATCTATAAATTAATTAGAAGAGATCCGGCATCATTACAATATTGAATCTTTAATCCATGAATGTAGTATATCCCTCCATTTATTTGAGTCTTCTTTAATTCCTCTTAATGTTTTGAAGTTTTTTGTGTAGAAGTCATTCACATATTTTTTTAGATTTATGTCTGAGTGTTTTTGATGCTAATGCCAATGTGTATTAGTTTGTTAGGGCAGCCATAACAAAGTACCGCAGAGTGAGTGGCTTAAACAATAGAAATTTATTTCCTCACAGTTTAGAGGCTAGAAGTCCAAGATCAAGGTGTCAGTAGGATTGGTGTCATTCTGAGGCCTCTTTCATTGGCTTACAGATGACCTTCTCCCTATGTCTTCATATGGTCTTCCTGTGTCTGTGAGTATATCTGTGACCTAATATAAGGTATAGAAGACCTACTCTTCTTATAAAGACATAGTCATAGTGGAGTAGGGCCCACGCATATGACCTCATTTTACTGTATTTACTTCTTTCAAGGACTCATCTCCAAATACAGTCACATTCTGAGGTACTGGAGGTTTAAGACTTCAACACTCGAATTTTGTGGAGACATAGTTCAGCCCATAATACAGTGATATCAAATTATTTGTTGCTGACATATAGACATACAATTTTAATTTTGCATATTGACCTTGTATTATATGGTGATCTTGCTAAACTCACTTATTAATCTAATAGTGTTTCTGTTAACTGTTTTGGATTTTTGTGCATAATTACATCACCTGTGAATAATGGCAGTTTTATTCCTGATCTCAGAATGAAAGCCTTTAGTTATTTCACTGTTAAGAAGATACCTGCCATGGGCTTTTTGTAGACACTTATCAGATTACGGTAGCTTTCTTTCTATTGCTCATGTTTCTTGTTTGTTTGTTTGTTTTTTAACCATGAACTGACTTTGAAGCTCTTAGACTGTATGAATGTTAATTGTTGCTGTAATGGAGACAAGTTGGTAGAATTTATTGATGGATAATTTTGATATGGAGAATGGTGGAAAAGAAGTTTCTTGTTTGAAGTATGAAGTTTTGTTGAAAAAGTTAAGAATTCAGCAAAAGTTAAGAATTCAGCCATCTAATATTTCTAAAGATACAGGTATTTATAATCATCAACAGTTGAGTATTTTAACATGATTTTTATTTTTTTAGTTCTTGCCAACTAATGTTGTTATCCAGTTTATTTTCAGTTAATAATGGAAATAACTGCTCTGGTTTCTTTGCTTTGGTATTTTGGAGTTTGGTGCTCCAAAATAGTGAGTATGTGCAAAAGTTAAACTGTGCATTGCACAAATAGCTATCATTTTAGAGAAATCTGAAAATCATTAAAAAGTATGTCATTCAGAAATAGATGGATGACAAGTAGTAGTAATGATGGTAATAGTAATAATAATAATTGTTAGTAATAATAACTAAAGGCAGTAATAGTAATAATAACTAAAGGTAATATTTTTTGAGCAAATAAAAATTGCCTACTTTTGAGCAGGCACTGTTCTAAGTGATTTACATGTATTAATATACTCCTTACATTAACTCTATACTACTGTTTTATCTTTCCTTTTTACAGATAAGGAGACTGAGTCACAGAAAGATAAGTAACTTTTGCCAGGCCGCACAGCTAATAAATGATTGAATCATAATTTGAACCTAGGCAGTTGGCTCCAGAGCTTTCTCTAGAAGGCTATATTAGGCTGGGATAGAAATCTTCAATTTTAAAATAGAATCTTAAAATAGGTAGTAGTACATTTTAATCTCAGATTCAGAAAATACAGCAGGAGCAATAAAAATGTTATTAAAATACCCTCATCTGAAATACAAGAGTTCTCCACATTATGACTTCATTATTTGTCCCTGTGCATTTACTAGGTACATGGTTCCTCTCCCTTCTGTTATTCTTAAGCCGTTTGTCTAACTCTCTGCCCAATTACTCCCTTTCTTACCTCAAGCCACTTCACATGTTTTATTTGTGACTACGGATGAGAGAACGTTGGTAGATCAGCATGAATCTACTACTTTTGAATAAAGAACTTAAAAGTTAGTGACCTTCCTAAGGTAGAAGATAGAACCTAAGGTAGAAGATAGAAGATAGTGACCTTCCTAAGGTAGAAGATAGAACTTTTGAATAAAGAACTTAAAAGTTAGTGACCTTCCTAAGGTAGAAGATAGATAGAACCACTAAAAATCAGATAAAAGTAGTTCACACATTTGGAACTATGTTTGTCAAGTTCTGTCTAGTGTCTAGTAAACCAAAATAGTGGACTTCATTATTCATTTTTTTCTATACCTTTGCCTTGATGTTTCAGTGTAGTGGTTACAAGTCCAGACTCTGGAGCCAACCTGCCCTAGTAGTTGTATGTTCTTGAATAAGTTACTTAATCCCTCTGTGCTTCAGTTTTCTTATTAGTAAAATCAAAAGTAAAGGAACATACCTTATGAAGTTATAATGAAGATGGAATAAGATAATACATGTGAAACCCTTAGCAAAGAGCATGCACTTATTTAACACCTCAGTGATTGTTAGCAATACTCTCAGACTTGAAAATCTCAGTCAGTGAAGGCCATGGGAAATAATCCTTAGTGAGAAAATGTTTCTGAATCTTAGGAAATCTTATTCCTATAGATTACTATTACTGATAAGGAGGAAATTTGTGGATTACCTTCTAGCACCCACATGATAAACAATTTTCATTTGTTAGTTGGCAAATATTCTTATTTCTGAGTGAAAAACTTGAATAACGTAATAGGTGAATTTAATTGTCTTCCTTCATTGGCCGCATGTTTGATGTTTGACCATGGAAGTTCAGATGATTAATTGAAAATGCCACTGAGAAAGTGATTATAGGAAGAACTTGAAAGAACTTGGTTTAGGACATTAATTTCAGTAACAGTCTACTTTGTAGAAAAATTTTATCTACAAATCCAGTCATTTCACTTTTGACCAAGCAAGGTAGTCAGCTAACCTTATGGCATTCTTGTTGACTCTGTGCCAGGCACTGTATATCGATATCCATTAATTTTCTCTTCCCTAATGTTGTGCGGCCTTTTATCTGTCTTCATTTTTCTATTCTTTAAAAAAGAATATATATACATATATATGTATCTTTAAATTCCCAAAGCAAGCTGAGATGGCACAGTGTGTTTAAGCATTGTGGATTTCGTCAGACATCACATTCTTCCAGATATATTTTTCCAAATGGAAAGATGGCTCAACATTTTCTATTATTATTTTAGATGAAATGTTCTGCAATATGTTGTTGACATTGTACTGAAGTAAATACTGTATGCTCAAGTCTCTCAGGAACCCTCATGAAAATGAGATGCGTGTCCCAGGAGGCTATCTCAGAAAAGAAAAATTCTAAATAAAATAGCATGAATGAAGAGGCACACAAGAATTTATTATAAGAAAATATTCTTTTTGTACATTCCTGGACCTAAAGAAAGTGAAAGGTTGGCACAACAGATTGCTCTCATTATATGGCTCTATGTGGTCACATACACATAATAATTTATAATAGTTTTCCTTTTCTAGTCAAATAGACTGAAGGTATTTTGTTTTACAATGATGGAACATAGTTCATTTATTAACTATATTCCACATTCACTTGATCCACTACAAATCTCTCTTTATAACTGACAATTCAGACTGCTTTCTTTTCTGGTTTCGGGGGATATATTTTCCTTTAAGAGGGACTAAATGGGAGCCACAGAAATCTCAGACTTTACTTAGTGAAGTGCAGATTCACCCAAGAATTGAGGTGCAGTTGAAAAAGGGCCAGGGATCCTAGAGTAGATTTAATCCAAGTACAAAGATAAATGCTCAGTCTTCTTTTAGCCTTGGGTGTTTTAAGTTTAGGTGCACCTCCTGCATGAAGAGCATTGCTTCAGGGCTTATGCATTTTCAGTAATTTTGTCTAATTGTTTGCTTGCCAAAAATAGTTTATTGCTTTTTGCTACTTTTTAAAAGTAATCGTTATTAGGTTGTTAATTAAGAAAAATGTTTAAAAAATCTTGTAATCCCATACCCAGATAACCTTTGCTGACATTCTAAAAAATAGTGCATTATTAGACAAATAGAACTGCACATGAAGGTATAGAATTTGTTTTCCATCCCCCCAAAGTAAAACATTTAATAGTTTTTATATATTGCACCAGAAAAAATGGTTTTTATATTTAATATTTCATTATGTAAATGAAAAGCATCTTATTCTGTGTACACTGTAATATGAACATGAGAAAGATATGGACCCTTTCCTGCAAAAGTTTGGTGAATAAGTTTTGGTTGTAATTCTAGTTAATATTTATTAGTATGCATCTTATTCTACTTATGATGTATTAGTTGGGTCTTTTTTAATCTAGAAAAAAGTGTTTTAAGGACAGAAGGGAAGCCAATGTCATAAAACTCTAGAGCAAGGGACTGGAGTACTTTCAAAACTCTTCTCTCTTATTTCTGCTTCTCTTTAAAAATCCACTCTATTTTCTCTGAAAAGGCTGGTTTTCTCAGATCCCCAGATTACATGGTAGAAAACATGGCTGCTCCTAGTTTTCAAGGTTATAACTCCCTTTTCAAGAGTCCGTCTTAGCCTGAGATTGAAATCTATTAGTTTCAATTTCAAATTTCTGAGAAACAACTGTTGGCCAGCTTGGAGTGCCCAGTTTTGAACCAATTAGTTATCTCCACAGGGACCAAATCATCTTGTAAAAAATAGTTGTGGTTACCACATGGATGGTAGGTGGGTGTTTTGCACAAAAGAGATGCTGGACAGACAACTAAGTATGTATTTACTGTATTCATTGGCTGAAATTACAAGATGCTAGGTGATTTTATAGCTTGCTATGCACAAAGTTGCAGTATCAACCTTGTATTTTTAGAGAATTTAATATTAATAAAATTCAGAGTCTCATTTTTTCCTGAATTAAAATGTCTATGGCCCTCAACCAGATTTTTAAATTCCCTTTGCCTGATTATAATTTCCTTTCCTCATCATTTCTATCTCTTTCATAGCTCTGTAGAACTTTATTTTACATAATGTACAATTCTTTTTTTGTTCTTTTCAAACTAATATTTAATTACTTAAACTAACTAGTGATTTTTGGTCTCCTAAACTCCAGAACCATTTAGGGAAGAATAGTGGGTGCTAGGAAGGGCCCTGGACTCAGAAGCAGGAGTTCCAGTGTGAGTTTTGAATTCCCCACTTACTTACCATACTACTATAATCCAAATAGAGCAATACTATAAACTGTCAATTTAATTACAGGCTAGTGTGAGAAGGATCAAATAAGATAATATATGTGAAATTACTTCATAAATTCAGAAATATTCTATCCAAACAGTTTTTAGACATTTGACTTGGACAGAGGGAGAGTGAAGCATGAGAAAAGGAAGCCTTGCCCTGCCAGCTGATCAGAGACTGATGAAGGCATGTGATTTGTTAGAAGAACAAAAGAGAGTTGAAAAGAACAGCTGGCCACATTTATGATATGTATAAATAAGAAATTACATTAGCTATTAAATATTGCTTACATCTAAAAATAATCCATGCTGATCTTTTGAGCAGAGTGTGAACCATAGAATAAACTTGTCTTTGTAATGACCTGATCCTGTAATGGGGTTGACAAGAGAGAATAAGACCATTTAGTTATTTTGACATAATAACATATCTTGACACCCGAACTGTGTAGTAATGATGTAAACATTAATAAGACAACACATGGCAACACAAAAAATCTTAATCCCCTTCTCCAAGAATTCCTAATTCTGAACTTTTGATGTGTTCCCCATGTGCCATTCAGTCCCCATCCCCCTCCCTGCCACCCATGGAACTTTTGGCTCTACTACTTACTAGCTATGTGACCTTGGGCAAGTTATTAACTTTTTTTTTTTTTTTGCGGTACGCGGGCCTCTCACTGTAGTGGCTTCTCCCATTGCGGAGCACAGGCTCCGGACGCGCAGGCTCAGCGGCCATGGCTCACGGGCCTAGCTGCTCCGCGGCATGTGGGATCTTCCCGGACTGGGGCAGGAACCCGCGTCCCCTGCATCGGCAGGCAGACTCTCAAACACTGTGCCACCAGGGAAGCCCAGTTATTTAACTCTTTGTACCTTAGTTTTTTCATCTGAAGGATGTTAGTAATACCTACTGCAGAGTATTGTTGTGAAAATTAAATTACACTAATACATGTTAAATGTTTAGAACAGTATCTGGTATGTGGTAAGTGGTCCAAAAATGTTAAAATAATCATTTTATTATTTTTTCATTTAACAACATTTTCATTATTTTGCTACTTTGTAGAAACTTCTGAAATTTTGTTAAAAATAAATGTTTACTTGCATTTAGTTTCTGAAAATAATACTTTCTCTCTCGTGAAATTTTTATTAGGAAAAATTTCAAACATACACAAAAGTAGAAGGAATAGTGTAACTAACCCAATTACCCGTTACATATTGCGTTTGACAGCCTCTAACATGGTCCCCAATATCTCTGCTTTCTAGTGTTCCTGCCCTTTTGTAATCTTCTCCCTTTGCATGTGGGCTGGACCTAATGACTTTTTTTTAATTTTTAATATTTGTTTATTGATATTTATTTATTTTTGTATCTTGGCTGCACTGCACGGCATGCAGGATGGTTCCACAACTAAGGAATTCCTTGTTAATTATTTGTATTTTATAGTTTTATTGAGGTATAAATGGCAGTGTGCTATAAAATACTCATTGTAAGTGTACAATTCAGTGACTTCAGTAAATTTATAGAGTTGGACAATCAACCACCATCTAGCTTTAGAACATTTTTACCTCCACCAGTTTTCCTGTGCTATTTGTCCTTGTTCCCATACCCCAACCCAAGGCAACCATTAACCTGCTTTCTGTCTCTATGGATTTGCTTCTTCTAAACATTTAATGTAAATGAAATCATCTAATATGTAGTCTTCTGTATGTGATTTCTTTCTCTTAGCATAATGTGTTTTCTAGGTTTATCTACATTGTACATGTATCAGTGTTTTATTCCTTTTCGTTGCTGAATAGTATTCCATTATATAGGTATCTCACATTTTGTTTATCCATTCACCAATTAATGGAAAATTAAATTGTTTTCAGTTTTTGGCTAGTATATGTAATGCTGCTATGAATATTCACATGTAAATTGTGTGGACATGTGTTTTCATTTCTCATGCATAGGTACCAGGAATGAAATTGCTGGGTCATATGATAAATTTATCCTTAACTTTTAAAGAAGTTACCAAACTGTTTTCAATATGACTACACAATTTAAAATCCCCATCTGCAGCGAGTGAGGGTTTCCCTTTCTCTACATTCTCACCTCACTTGTAGACATTTTGATTTTAGATATCCTAGTGAGTGTGTATTGGAATTGCATTGTTTTAATTTGCATTTTGCTAATGACTAAAGATGCTAAGCATCTTTTATGTACTTATTAGCCATTCATGTTCTCTTTGGTAATACTCACTTTTTAGTTATGTTGTTTGAATTCTTATTATTCAGTTGCAAGAATTCTTCATATATTCTGTATACCAGTCTTTTAGCAGATATATTATTTGCAAATACTTTCTCTTAGTCCATGGCTTATCTTTTAATCTTCTTAACGGTATTTTTTGAAATGTGAATTTTTTAAGTTTTAAGAAGTCCAATTTGTCAATTTTTTCTTTTATGAACTGTGCTTTTGGTGGTGCTTTTAAGCTAAGGCCATTTGGGTATTCTTTTTTATTTTCTCTTAAGTGTTTTATAATTTCGGCTCTTACTTTAAGTCTGTGGTGTAATATATTTTTAGTTATTTTTTGGTATGTGGTGTGAGGAAAGGATTTGAATTAATCATTTGCACATAGATAATTATTTCAGTACCATTTGTTGAAAACTATTCTTTCCTCCATTTAATTGCCTTGAAAACTTTGTCAAAATTCAATAAATGTGAAGGTTTATTTCTAGACTCTTAATTCTAAGTTTAAATGACCTATTTGCCTATTCTTACTCCAGTACCATTATCTTGATTATTTGATTTTATAGTAAATATAACATGTTTAATAATCAGGTACTATTCCCTTTTGTGTCCTATCTGCATAGGCTTACCATTGTCAGGAATGTGTAGCTAGCTTGGGCCCTCTCTTGTGTCTCCTGCATATATATGTGTAGAATTTATCAATTGGTTCTATGCTGTTTCATTTTCTGGGTCTCCTGTTATATGTCTGGCTAGTCTGACAGTCCATTGCTTCACCCAACCGGGATTGCAGCCTCAGCCTGAGTCCCTGGTCTTCTCACTTCATTTGCTGGGGAAATCACAGTTGGTACTGACGATGCCACTGGATGTGGAGATTTTTCCATGGCTCATTCCAAATCTAGTCAGCCTCCTCTATCAATAAAACTGGTGATTTTTTCAGCTTCCCCAGCCTTGATATGGGAGCAGCTCCAGGCAAGAATGCCACAGACTCCCAAAGTTCAGTAGTTTTTCACGTATTCAGTGTAACCACTTCTTAATTTGGTACATACCTTTGATCAATTTCCAGATCCCGGAGATAGTTGTTTCTGACAGTTTCTCCAGGTTTATCATTGCTTTTGTGGGGATAGGACTTGCTGAGAGTAAATCCACCAGGTCTTATTTTCTTTAACCTTTTTGTTATTTTTTTTTCAAAAAAATTTAAACATTTAAAAAGAAGGTAAAGGGGGGACGGAATCAAGATGGTGATGGGGGAAGACACTGAGTTAGCATCTCCCCACAACTAGGGTGCCTGCTGGCTGACTCCCAAGGAGATGGAAGGAACCCCCAAGTGAACTGGTAGGATGTGGGGGGACTGAAGGGGGAGGAGAATTGGAGGCCAGACAGGATTGGTGCCACTGAGGCCAGGAAGATCAGGAGAGACAGGTGGGAGGGACCCTCTAGGAGGAGCAGGAGAGGAGAAGAGGGTGATTGCCCCACCCCCTTGGGCCCCAGGGAGCAGGCTGAGCTCCCAGGCAGATCCCCTGCCCTGAAAAGCCCCTTCCAGGCCATATATGTCCATGTAGGTCCTTGGAGGTATAGGAAGGAGGCCAAGGGGAAATCAGGAGAGGCAGGTGGGAGGGGCCCTGCGGGACCAGAGGAGCAGGAGAGGAGAGGAGGGCATTTGCTCTGCACACTCAAGCCCAGGAAGCCTGCTGCATTGCCAGGTGCAGTCCCCCACCCTCTGAGACCAGGGGTGGAGGGCATGCCTGGGCCCCTTTCTGTTCTGTTGAGCCTAAACCCCTCTGCCGACAGCCCCCAGGGCCTTTTCCAGCCCTGTGGGTCCTAAGCATAGGCCACACCCACTGCCCAAACCTCAACCTTGCTTAGGCCCCGCCCTCCACAGCCAAGTCCTACCCCGCCCCCCTTTTTTTTCTCTTTTCCCTCCTCTTTTTTACTGTTGTGGTACTATTGTACCTTCTGGTTGTTGATTCATAAATATTTTTATTTTTATATTCTTTCTAACATATCTGTTAGTTTCCTAGTCTAATTTTATGTTTTACTTTGTTATTGTTCTCTTTTTTTTTTTGCCACCCCATGTGGCTTGTGGGATCTTGGCTCATGAGCCGGGGTTGGACTGAAGTTCCTGCAGTGGGAGTTGTGTGTCGGAACCACTAGACTAACAGAGAACCTCAGACCCCAGGGAATATTCATCGAGGTGAGGTCTCATGGAAGTCCTCATCTCAGCATCAAGACCCAGCTCAACCCAACAGCCTACAAACTCCAGTGTTGGAAGCCTCAGGCCAAACAACCAGTAAGACAGGAACACAATCCCACTCATAAAAAAAAAAGAGATGGCAAAACAATATGTCACAGATGAAGGAGCAAGGTAAAAACCTACAAGACCAAATAAATGAAGAGGAAAGAGGCAATCTTCCTGAAAAAGAATTCAGAGTAATGTTAATAAAGATGACGCAGAATCTCAGAAATAGAATGGAGGCATAGATTGAGAAAATGCAAGAAATGTTTAACAAAGATAAAGACCAAGCAAACAGAGATGAACAACACAATAACTGAAATGAAAAATACACTAGGGGAATCAATAACAGAACAACTGAGGCAGAAGAATGAATAAGTGAACTGGAAGACAAAATGGTGGAAATAACTTCCGAGGAGCAGAATAAAGAAAAATGAATGAAAAGAATTGAAGACAATCTCAGAGACCTCTGTGACAACACTAAACACACCAGCATTTGAATTACAGGGGTCCCAGAAGAAGAAGAAGAGAAAAAGAAAGGGTCTGCAAAAATATTTGAAGAGATTATAGTTCAAAACTTCCCTAACATGGGAAAGGAAATAGTTACCTAAATCCAGGAAGCACAGGGAGCCCCATACAGGATAAAACCTAGGAAAAACCCACCAAGACACATATTAATCAAACTAACAAAAATTGAATTCAAAGAAAAAAGATTAAAAGCAGCAAGGGAAAAACAAACAAAAACATACAAAGGAATCCCCATAAGGTTGTCAGCTGATTTTTCAGCAGAAACTCTGCAGGCCAGAAGGGAGTGGCAGGATATACTTAAAGTGATGAAAGAGAAAAACCTACAATCAAGATTACTCTACCCTGCAAGGATCTCATTCAGATTCGACAGAGAAATCAAAAGTATTCAGACAAGCAAAAGCTAAGAGAATTCAGCACCAACAAACCAGCTTTACAACAAATGCTAAAGAAAGTTCTCTCGGCGGAAAACACGAGAGAAGAAAAAGACCCACAAAAACAAACCCAAAACAATTAAGAAAATGGTAATAGGAACATACATATCCATAATAACCTTGAACGTAAATGGATTAAATGCCCCAACCAAAAGACACAGACTGGCTGAATGGGTACAAAAACAAGACCCATATATATGCTGTCTACAAGAGACCCACTTCAGACCTAGGGACACATACAAACTGAAAGTGAAGGAATGGGAAAAGATATTCCGTGCAAATGGAAATCAGAAGAAAGCTGCAGTAGCAATACTCATATCAGATAAAATAGACTTTAAAACAAAGACAGTTACAAGAGATGAGGAGGGACACTACATAATGATCAAAGGATCAATCCAAGAAGAAGATATAACAATTATAAATGTTTATGCACCCAACATAGGAGCCCCTCAATACATAAGGCAAATGCTAACAACCATGAAAGGAGAAATCGACAGTGACACAATAATAGATGGAGACTTTAACACCCCACTTACACCAATGGACAGATCATACAAAGAGAAAATAAAAAGGAAACACAAGCTTTAAATGACACAGCAGACCAGGTAGATTTAATTGATATTTATAGGACATTCCACCAAAAAGTGGCAGAATACAGTTCTCAAGTGCACACAGAACGTTCTCCAGGATAGATCACATGGTGGGTAACAAATCAAGCCTCAGAAAATTCAAGAAAATGGAAGTTGTATCAAGCATCTTTTCTGACCACAGTGCTATGAGATTGGAAATCAATTACAGGAAAAAAACTGTAAAAAACACAAATATATGGAGGCTAAACAGTGCACTACTAAATAACCAAGAGATCACTGAAGAAATCAAAGAAGAAATTAAATAATACATAGAAACAAATGACAATGAAAATACGATGACCCAAAACCTATGAGATGCAGCAAAAGCAGTTCTAAGAGGGAAGTTTATAGCAGTACAATCCTACCTCAAGAAACAAGAAACATCTCAAACAATCTAACTGTATGCTTAAAACGACTAGAGCAAGAAGAACAAAAAACCCCAAAGTCAGTAGAAGGAAAGAAATCATAAAAATCAGAGCAGAAATAAATGAAATAGAAACAAAGAAAACAATAGCAAAGATCAGTAAAACTAAGATCTAGTTCTTTGAGAAGATAAACAAAATTGAGAAACCTTAGCTAGACTCATCAAGGAAAAAAGGGAGAGGATGCAAATCAATAAAATTAGAAATGAAAAAGGGGAAGGCACAGCTGACATGGCAGAAATACAAAGGATTGTAAGAGACTACTACAAACAACTATATGCCAATAAAATAGACAACCACGAAGAGATGGACAAATTCTTGGAAAGGTACAGTTTTCCATGACTGAACCAGGAAGAATTAGAAAATATAAGCAGACCAATCACAAGTAATGAAATTGAAACTGTATTTAAAAATCTTCCAACAAACAAAAGTCCAGGACCAGATGGCTTCACAGGCGAATTCTGTCAAACATTTAGAGAAGGGCTAACACCAATGCTTCTTAAACTCTTCCAAAAAATTGCAGAGGGAGAAACACTCCCAAATTCATTCTACGAAGCCACCATCACCTTGATACCAAAACCAGACAAAGATATCACAAAAAAAGAAAATTATAGACCAATGTCACTGATGAACATAGATGCAAAAATCCTGAACAAAATACTAGCAAACAGAGTCCAGCAACACATTAAAAGGATCATACACCATGATCAAGTGGGATTTATCCCAGGGATGCAAAGATTCTTCAATATACACAAATCAAACAGTGTGATACACCACATTAACAAATTAAGGACTAAAAACCATATGATCATCTCAATAGATGCAGAAAAAGTTTTTGACAAAATTCAACACCCATTTATGATAAAAACTCTCCAGAAAATGGGCATAGAGGGGAACCTACCGCAACATAATAAAGACCATATATGACAAACCCACAGCAAGCTTCTTACTCAATGGTGAAAAACTGAGAACATTTACACTAAGATCAGGAACAAGACAAGGATGTCCACTCTCACCACTCTTATTCAGCATAGTTTTGGAAGTTCTAGCCACAGCAGTCAGAGAAGAAGAAGAAATAAAAGGAATACAGATTGGAAAAGAAGAAGTAAAACTGTCACTGTTTGCAGATGACTTGATACTATACATAGAAAATCCTAAAGATGCCACCAGAAACTACTAGAACTAATCAATGAATTTGGTAAGGTTGCAGGATACAAAATTAATGCACAGAAATCTCTGGCATTCTTATACCCCAACAACAAAAAATCAGAAAGAGAAATTAAGGAAACACTCCCATTTACCATCGCAACAAGAAGAATAAAACACTTAGGAATAAACCTGCCTAAGAGGGGCAAGACTTGTACTCAGAAAACTAAAACTGATGAAAGAAATCAAAGATGACATAAACAGATTGAGAAATATACCATGTTCTTGGGTTGGAAGAATCAATATTGTGAAAATGACTATACTACCCAAAGCAATCTACAGAGTCAGTGCAATCCCTATGAAACTACCAATGACATTCTTCACAGAATTAGAACAAAAAATTTTATAATTCGTATAGAAACACAAAAGATCCCAAATAGCCAAAGCAATCTTGAGAAAGATAAACAGAGTTGCAGGAATCAGGCTCCCCGACTTCAAACTATACCACAAAGTACAGTAATCAAGACAGTATGGTACTGGCACAAAAAACAGAAATGTAGATCAGTGGTACAGGATAGAAGGCTCAGAGATAAACCCACGCACATATGGTCACCTAATTTACGACAAAGGAGACAAGAACATGCAATGGAGAAAAGACAGCCTCTTTAATACGTGGTCCTGGGAAAACTGGACAGCTACATGTAAAAGAATGAAATTAGAATACTGCCTAACACCATACACAAAAATAAACTCCAAATGGATTAAAGACCTAAATGTAAGACCGTATACTATAAACCTCTTAGAGGAAAACATAGGAAAAACACTCTTTGGCATAAACCACAGCAAAATCTTTTTTGACCCACCTCTGAGAGTAACCTAAATAAAAACAAAAATTAAAAAATGGGACTTAATTAAACTTAAAAGCTTTTGCACAGCAAAGGAAACCATAAACAAGACAGAAAGACAACCCTCAGAATGGGAGAAAAAATTTGCAAATGAAACGACAAAGGATTAATCTCCAAAATACACAGACAGCTCATGTAGCTCAATATCAAAGAAACAAACAATCCAATTAAAAAATGGGTGGAAGACCTAAATAGACATTTCACCAAGGAAGACATACAGATGGCCAAGAGGCACATGAAAAGATGCTCAACATCACTAATTATTAGAGAAATGCAAATCAAAACTGCAGTGAGGTATCACCTCATGCCGGTCAGAATGGCCATTATCAAAAAATCTAGAAACAGCAAATGCTGGAAAAGGTGTGGTGAAAAGGAAATGCTCCTGCACTGTTGGTGGGAATGTAAATTGATACAACCACTATGGAAAACAGTATGGAGGTTCCTTAAAAAACTAAAAATACAACTACCATATGATCCAGCAATCCCACTAATGGGCATATACCCTGAGAAAAGCATAATTCAAAAAGAGACATGTACCACAATGTTCATTGCAGCACTATTTACAATAGCCAGGACATGGAACCAACCTAGATGTCCATCAACAGTTGAATGGATAAAGAAGATGTGGCACATATATACAATTGAATATTACTCAGCCATGAAAAGAAACGAAACTGAGTTATTTGTACTGAGGTGGATGGACCTAGGGAAGTAGGTCCATCCACCTTACTTCATACAGAGTGAAGTAAGTCAGAAAGAGAAGAACAAATAACGTATGCTAATGCCTATCTATGTAATCTTAAAAAAAAAAAAAGTGATACTGATGAACCTAGTTTCAGGGCAAGAGTAAAGATGTCAACATAGAGAATGGACTTGAGGACACGGGGTGGGAGGGGGAAGCTTGGTGAAGTGAGAGTAGCATTGACATATATACAGTCCCGAATGCAGTTTAGTTAGCTAGTGGGAAGCAGCAGCATAGCACAGGGAGATCAGTTTGGTGCTTTGAAATGACCTAGAGGGATGGGATAGGGCGGATGGGAGGAGGCTCAAGAGGGAGGGGATATGGGGAGATATGTATGCATATGGCTGATTCACTTGGGTGTACAACAGAAACTAACACAGTATCGTGAAGCAATTATGCTTCACAATAAAGACCTATCAAAGAAAAAAAAAGAAACGAAAAAAAAATTTCAGATAACAGCAAAAAAAAAAAAGAAGACAGGGCTTCCCTGGTGGCGCAGTGGTTGGGAGTCCGCCTGCCGATGCAGGGGACACGGGTTCGTGCCCTGGTCCGTGAAGATCCCACGTGCCGCGGAGCGGCTGGGCCCGTGAGCCATGGCCACTGAGCCTGCGCGTCCGGAGCCTGTACCCCGCAGCGGGAGAGGCCACAACAGTGAGAGGCCCGCGTACCGCAAAAAAAAAAAAGAAGACAAATATAAAGTAATAAATATGATGGCACCTATTAGAGAGCTTCAACAACAACCCATCTTCTTTCATCTATATACCTGCTTACTTACCTCTGTCAATTATTATTTTGAAGCAAACACCAGACAGATATCATGTATCATTTGCAAATATTTCAGCATCTATCACTAAGAGATAAGATTTTCCTTTTAAGTATAATGGTAATACCATTATCACAGATTAAAATAATGCATCGTAATTTCTTAATTCATTATATATCCAGTCAGTGTTCAAGTTTTCAGTTGTTTCATAAATGCCTTACATTGTTTTGTCTTGTTTAAATCAGGATCCAAATCAGTTTTATGCATTGTAATTGGTTGGTATATCTTTTAAGTCTCTTGTAATCTATATTTTCTCTCTCTTTTAACTTCTCTGTTGAAAAAACTAGGATAGTTTTCCATTAGGGTTCCCACAGACTGACAAAATCCCCACAGTGTAGTGCAGTATGTTTCTTTGTTCTCTGATTTCCTGTAAATTCATAGTTCAGTCTAAAGCTTTGCTGTCCAATATGGTAGCTATGAGCTACGTGTCATTAAGTACATCAAATTTTTAATTAATTGAATCTAAGTAAAATTTAAAAATTACTTCCTCAGTCTCACTAGCCACATTTCAAATGCTCAGTAGCCACATGTGGTTACCATATTGGATGGTACAGAAAGAACATTTCCATCATTGCTGAAAGCTCAGTTGAAAAGCACTAATCTAGAAGTTTCATTAAATTCAGGTTTGAATTTTTTTAAATTATAACTCACAAATGGTTTTATGTTCTTCCATTAGGAAACATAACATTTAATTCTCTCTCTTTTTTTATGATGCTAACATCATCAGCTGTTGATGATTGTTGCTTAGATTTATTATTTAAAAGGAGGTTGCAAAATGTTGATATTAATGATTCAACCATTCTTGCTTCATTTATTAGTTGGAATATTCTATAAAAAAAAGACTTCCCTTCACCTATTATTTGGTTACTCAGCAGCTACCCAGTAATAGAGTTCATATAAGAAAGACAGGACAAATTCTTAATTCTTAACTTACTTGAAAATAGTATTTTCTTAAAGATAATACCCAACCTTAAATATTAAAGTAGTTTAATTTCTCTTGTTAAATTATTTTAATGGAATTTTTAGGTTAAATATCAGCATGCCATATGTGAAATATTATAGTGCTTGCTTTAAATGTTAAACATTTCATTTAAGGATAAAAACGTAAAACTGCTATAAGTTTTACAGCCATCCTATGTAAAATCCCACAAATGTGTTTGATATATATGTGGTTGGTATTGGATAGAAAACTACGTAGCCTTTAGACTTAATTGTTGTGGTTGTTCACTGGCACTTCATCACTGCAGAATAACTTTAGTGTATTAAAGTTTGGGAAGCTTGTTTATGTCAAATTCAGTTTTAAATATAACTCATCATCAGGCTTCTAATGGTGGTCATTCTTATATGGAGGATTTCCTGAAGGAATTGTCTGTAGGAAAATGCTGTGTAAATATTTCAGCTTTTAAAGGGAGAAACCACAAAATTCATACATATTTCACTGCAAATAAATATCTACCTAATATTAGCTTTTTTTTTAGCTAATATTGTTATAAAGTCTTCTGGTTGACTTGAACTCATCCCAGGAGCAAAATTGGATTGTTACTATAAATTTCTTTTTTAATTCAAGATTAATTTTTATTTTGTTTTCTTCAAAGTTTAATAGGTCATCATATTTATATCTTACATATTTATATTTATATCAGGTCTATATCAGTAATCACATATCCAAATAAATTTTATCATTAAAATAATTTTTTCTTAATATCTTCATTGGAGTATAATTGCTTTATAATGGTGTGCTAGCTTCTGCTGTATAACAAAGTGAATCAGCTATACATAAACATATACCCATATACCTCCCCCCTCTTACATCTCCCTCTCACCCTCCCTATCCCACCCCTCTAGGTGGACACAAAGCACTGAGCTGATCTCCCTGTGCTATGTGGCTGCTTCCCACTAGCTATCTCTTTTACATTTGGTAGTGTATATATGTCCATGCCACTCCCTCACTTAGTCCCAGCTTACCCTTCCCCTCCCCATCTCCTCAAGTCCATTCTCTATGTCTGTGTCTTATTCCTGTCCTGCTACTAGGTTCTTCAGAACCATGTTTTTTTTTGTTATTTTTTAGATTCCGTGTATATGTGTTAGCATATGGTATTTGTTTTTTTCTTTCTTTCTTCACTCTGTAGGACAGTCTCTAGGTCCACCACCTCACTACAAATAACTCAATTTCGTTTCTTTTTATGGCTGAGTAATATTGCATTGTATATATGTGCCACATCTTCTTTATCCATTCATCTGTCGATGGACACTTAGGTTGCTTCCATGTCCTGGCTATTGTAAATAGAGCGGCAATGAACATCGTGGTACATGACTCTTTTTGAACCCAGTAGTGGGATTGCTGGGTCGTATGGTAGTTTTATTTTTAGTTTTTTAAGGAATCTCCATACTATTCTTCATAGTGGCTGTATCAATTTACATTCCCACCAACAGTGCAAAAGTGTTCCCTTTTCTCCACACCCTTTCCAGCATTTATTGTTTGTAGATTTTTTGATGATGGCCATTCTGACTGGTGTGAGGTGATACCTCATTGTAGTTTTGATTTGCATTTCTCTAATGATTAGTGATATTGAGCATTCTTTCATGTGTTGGTTGGCAATCTGTATATCTTCTTTGGAGAAATGTCTATTTAGATCTTCAGCCCATTTTTTGGATTGGGTTGTTTGTTTTTCTGATATTGAGCTGCAGGACCTGCCTCTATATTTTGGAGATAATCCTTTGTCAGTTGCTTTGTTTGAAAATATTTTCTCCCATTCTGAGGGTTGTCTTTTCATCTTGTTTATGGTTTACTTTGCTGTGCCAAGGCTTCTATGTTTCATTAGGTCCCATTTGTTTATTTTTCTTTTTATTTCCATTTCTCTAGGAGGTGGGTCAAAAAAGGTCTTGCTGTGATTTATGTCATGGAGTCTTCTGCCTATGTTTTCCTCCAAGAGTTTTATAGTGTCTGGCCTTACATTTAAGTCTTTAATCCATTTTGAGTTTATTTTGTGTATGGTGTTAGGGAGTGTTATATTTCATTCTTTTACATGTAGCTGTCCAGCTTTCCCAGCACCACTTATTGAAGAGGGTGTCTTTTCTCCATTGTATATTCTTGCCTCCTTTATCAAAGATAAGGTGACCATATGTGTGTGTGTGTGCATGGGTTTATCACTGGGGTTTCTATCCTGTTCCATTGATCTGTATTTCTGTTTTTGTGCCAGTACCATACTGTCTTAATTACTGTAGCTTTGTAGTATAGTCTGAAGTCAGGGAACTTGATTCCTCCAGCTCCGTTTTTCTTTCTCAAGATTGCTTTGGTGTTTCAAGGTTTTTTGTGTTTCCATACAAATTGTGAAAATTGTTTTTCTAGTTGTGTGAAAAATGCCATTGGTAGTTTGATAGGGATTGCATTGAATCTGTAGATTGCTTTCGGTAATATAGTCATTTTCACAATGTTGATTCTTCCAATCCAAGAGCATGGTATATCTTTCCATCTGTTTGTATCATTTTTAATTTCTTTCAGCAATGTCCTATAGTTTTCTGCATACAGGTCTTTTTTCTCCTTAGGTAGGGTTATTCCTAGGTATTTTATTTTTTTTGTTGCAGTGGTAAATGGGAGTGTTTCCTTAATTTCTCTTTCAGAATTTTCATCATTATTGTATAACAATACAAGAGATTTCTGTGCATTATTTTTATATCGTGCTACTTTACCAAATTCATTGATTAGCTCTAGTAGTTTTCTGGTAGCATCTTTAGGATTCTCTATGTATAGTATCATGTCATCTGCAAACAGTGACAGTTTTACTTCTTCTTTTCTGATTTGGATTCCTTTTATTTCTTTTTCTTCTCTGATTGCTGTGGCTAAAACTTCCAAAATTATGTTTAATAATAGTGGTGAGAGTGGGCAACCTTGTCTTCTTCCTGGTCTTAGTGGAAATGGTTTCAGTTTTTCACCATTGAGGATGATGTTGGCTGTGGGTTTGTCATATATGGCCTTTATAATGTTGAGGTCATTTCCCTCTATGCCTACTTTCTGGAGAGTTTTTATCAAAAATGGGTGTTGAATTTTGTCAAAAGCTTTTGCTGCATCTATTGAGATGATCATATGGTTTTTCTCCTTCAATTTTTAATATGGTTTATCACATTGATTGATTTGCGTATATTGAAGAATTCTTGGGATAAATCCCACTTGATCATGGTGTATGATCCTTTTAATGTGCTGTTGGATTCTGTTTGCTAGTATTTTGTTGAGGATTTTTGCATCTATGTTCATCAGTAATACTGGTCTGTAGTTTTCTTTTTCTGTGACGTCTTTGTCTGGTTTTGTTATCAGGGTGATGGTCGCCTCGTAGAATGAGTTTGGGAGTGTTCCTCCCTCTGCTGCATTTTGGAAGAGTTTGAGAAGGAAAGCTGTTAGCTCTTCTCTAAATGTTTGATAGACTTCACCTGTAAATCCATCTCATCCTGGTCTTTTGTTTGTTGGAAGATTTTTAATCATAGTTTCAATTTCAGTGCTTGTGATTGGTCTGCTTATATTTTCTATTTCTTCCTGGTTCAGTCTTGGGAGGTTGTGCTTTTCTAAGAATTTGTCCATTTCTTCCACGTTGTCCATTTTATTGCATATAATTGCTTGTAGTAATCTCTCATTATCCTTTGTATATCTGCAGTGTCAGTTGTTACGTCTCCTTTTTCATTTCTAATTCTCTTAACTTGAGTCTTCTCCCTTTTTTTCTTGATGAGTCTGGCTCGTGGTTTATCAATTTTGTTTATCTTCTCAAACAGCTTTTAGATTTATTGATGTTAGTTGTTGTTTCCTTCATTTCAGTCCCTTCCTTTTTTTCTTCTTCTTCTGGGACCCCTATATTTCGAATGTTGGTGCATTTAATGTTGTCCCAGAGGTCTCTGAGAGTGTCCTCAAATCTTTTCATTCTTTTTTCTTTATTCTGCTCTGCAGTAGTTACTTCCACTGTTTTATCTTCCAGGTCACTTATCCGTTCTTCTGCCTCAGTTATCCTGCTATTGATTCCTTCTAAAGAAATTTTAATTTCATTGATTGTGTTGTTCATCATTGTTTGTTTGCTCTTTAGTTCTTATAGGTCCTTGTTAAGCATTTCTTGTATTTTCCTCATTCTATTTCCATGATTTTGGATCATGTTTACACTCATTACTCTGAATTCTTTTTCAGGTAGACTGCCTATTTCCTCTTCATTTGTTTGGTCTGGTGGGTTTTTAGCTTGCTTCTTCATCTGGTGTGTGTTTCTCTGTCTTCTCATTTTGTGTAACTTACTGTGGATGGGGTCTCTTTTTCGCAGGATGCAGGTTCGTAGTTCCCGTTGTTTTTGGTGTGTGTCCCCAGTGGGTAAGGTTGGTTCAGAGTGTTGTGTAGGCTTCCTGGTGGAGGGGACTGGTGCCTGTTTTCTAGTGGATGAGGCTGGATCTTGTCTTTCTGGTTGACAGGACCACATCTGGTGGTGTGTTTTGGGGTGTCTGTGACCTTATGATCTTAGGCAGCTTTCTGCTAATGGGCAGCATTGTGTTCCTATCTTGCTAGTTGTTTGGCATAGTGTGTCCATCATTGTACCTTGCTGGCTGTTGAGTGGAGCTGGGTCTTAGCATTGAGATGGAGATCTCTGAGAGAACTTTCACCATTTGATATTACATGGGGCCGGGGGGTCTCTGGTGGATCAATGTCTGAACTTGGCTCTCCCACCTCAGAGGCTCAGGCCTGACATCCGGCTGGAGTACCAAGACTCTGTCAGCCACCTGGTGTGTAGCACAGGGAAGTATACTCAATATCTTGTAATAACCTATGTAGATGCTGTTTCTGCTGTTTTCTTCTTCTTTGTGTCAATCCAGGTTTCCATGTTATATAATTTACCTCTGCTAGAATGATTTCTCTTAACATGTCCTACACTGCAGTTCCCTCTGTGAAGCATAATTGCAACATGTGCATCTGCTGGTCTTGGAGACTCTCCTCGAGAGGCAGCAGGGACAGCTGTGGTCACCCTGGGGATATAATCACTGGCAGCAGCCATTCTTGGGAGCTCTTTCTACCATGTGGACACTGGTGCTGGTGCTAGAGTAATTTTTTAAAGAGTAACATTTTCACTATTCTGGAAAATACATTTGAAAATATAGCAAATTGTGTTTAGAACCATAATAAATACATTATCTTAATAAATGATGTTATTCTTATTTTCCTTGCAATTACTTTTAGAGTATGGACCTAGTATTGTAATTGTAGTCTCAAATAAAACTGTGGATAATTTCCTTTACAGTTAGAATTTTTAATTCTTGTAAATCATTACTCTTTTTATTTAAATAAGATGTTAAGTAATACTCTTGCATGGATTCGAAGTTGTGGAGCGTTCAGAGGGACAGTGTTGTGACCATTAATATGAGACTTGCAGAGGTCAGAGGGAGTGTGAATTAATTAAATCCTGTGGTATGAGAGGAGACCAAAAAGCCCTGGGGATTACTTGAAGCAGCTAAATTGAGTCACCTCTTGGTGACCGGTTCGAATTTCATTCTATAACCCTAAGATAATTTTTCAGCTGCTCTTTGGTGAACTCTGAAATGTGTGGACGTCTTGGAGAAGCTTTAACCTGGTTTAAGCAGTGTTAGTCCTTGATGGACTCCCATCGTCCCAAGTGTTTCCTGAAAGGTGTATATTGCTGCTTGTAGCAGTTAGGAAAGCAAAACCACTTCCTCTGCACTTCAGGTAATTCTTGACAGAAACAGTGATTTCAGAGAGTCTGTATTAAGCTTTTGAATGTATTGAGAAGTAAAACTTTAAGATACAGTGATCCTCTATCCATATGTGGGTAACAAGTTTGAAATTCTGTTGAATAACTTTAATTTGTACTATGGGCCTCTGATGTTTTGTGGTTTGTATTTGTGTAGAATTGGCCCAATTCTTCTCCTGTCAGTGGTCTACTTACTAAGAAGTTGCATTTGATAAAGAGTATGAGAACCTTGTTGAGGTTGAACATATTATCTGATCGCAGTAGAAGAGAAGAATAAAGATGATGGAGTATTAATTTGAAATTTTCTTTGTCAGAGGGTTAGGGACTCCTGCTCTGAGTTACAAATGGATTTTTCATAACTACTGCCTATTATGTCTTTCAAAGATAATTTTCCATTCTTTTCAGATTTAGTTTCTTTCTGGCATTTGTTACTGATATATCAGTTTATAAGATAGCCCTTTTCTATAGTTAAAGCAATCTTAATTAGGAATCTGAGAATGCTTTGCAAGTCATAATATGCTCTGTAAATGTAAAGGTTTGCCAGCCTCTGTATATAATAATAATTGTAGGATCTTTTAAATCCTCTTATTAATAACCAGGCCCCTGATGATATATATTATTTTAATTGGTAATACTGCAAATGACTGTTGGTGCTCATTGTCACAGGTAAAAATTGTCTGCTTTCTTAATTAATTTAGGATCTTGCTATAGTTTAATCTACCTCAGATTTTTTAAAAAATTGGTGAAATTTGTATCATTTCAGGCACTAGGAAGAACTCTGTGGATGAATGATCTTGAATTTACGTACACTTTCCCTTAGCCATTAAATATTTGGTTTACTTAGTATAATTTTTCAAGTGTCCTAGAAGTAGTCTTGGTGATAATAAGCACTTTTTCAATAAAATCTCTCAGAGAATCTAGTTTTAAGAATACCATTTCCCTACTCCACTGCATGTTTTTAGTATCTTTTTGTGGGTTCATTTATATATAAGTGTGCATACGTTTGTTTTTATGTGTGGGTAAAATATCCCTAGTCTTTAAATTACTTTTTTTTTCCTTAAAAACATTTAGAGTAATTTGAATGTTGACTATAACATTTCTTTCCAGACAGACATTGTTACAGTGGTAAGCAGTTCTGTTTACTTATAGGCTTATCAGTAACCTTTACACATAATGTGATATTGTCTGAATGTCTTATTTTGTTCAGCTTTCCCTGGCACTGATGAAGCCTAAGGCTGCTGTTTCTTTGAGTTACTGATAATTTTTTATCTGATTAACTGACACATTTAGTTGAAATCAGACACAGCCCTTAGGCTGGGCATGGATTTAATTTAAAAAGTATCAAAGGTTTGCTCTGTGTGCTATTTAATCATCATGTTTATCAGGCAAAGAAAAATTACCGGAAGGACCATAGGGAGAGGGTTATCTTAAGGAGCAGTAGCTTGGGAAATTGATAATAGCTACAAGGTAATTTACTGCTAACTTTTACATTCATTAATATAACATTTCCTGCTAATAATTACAGTGTATGTAATATACTAATTAAATTGAAAGCATTATCACTAATTTTCTTTTTGCTGAGCCCTAAGATGGCTAGATAAGAAGTGAGAATGTGAAATTGAAGAAAACCCATATAGTCACACCAATTTAAACAATTGGTTAGTTGGCCAGTTAAAACATTTTGGAGACAGACAATGAAATTATCATGAATGTTCAGAAAACTCATTTTAGGCTGTGACAAGGAAATGAAATTTCTAAATGAGTGAAATCACTATGTACTGTAAGTCTATAAAATATTGCACTGGTCTAACCTGTAAGAGTAATACATTACCAGGAAAAAGTGCATCACTACTATCCATGTGTATGATGGCACTACTCTAATGAATGAATATGCTGCACTGATGGAATACACTGATGCTATGGGGCCTTTGCAGTGCCTTTGTTTGTTATATAGCTCTTAGCACTTAATAATATGAGTCATTTTTTACTTAGAAAAACATTTCATGCTATATAACAAAGTACAGTAGCTCCACATTAATATTTAAGAGAAAATCTACCCCCCATCTAAGATCCCTTAACAAAAACAAAAAAAAAAGCTAAAAAAAGATTTATTTAAAATTTTGATATATAGTTATGGTATAATTGTACATTTTAATCTAGCAATAAGCCTCCAGGGTTTTTCCCCATTTTCATTAATGTTATGCATAGGGTATATTAAAAATGAAAATGACATAATCATTTCAGCTTGTATGAAAAATAAAACCTATAATTAAGAAGTCTTATCTTTGTAGCTATAATAAAGTATCATGCTACCTCTAAATGTCTTTTTTCACAATTCACAAATGTATTTGTTTTTATTTGGTTTGGTTTGGTTTTTGAAAGTCTCACATTGTGTTCATTTTTAGAACAGAAAAGTTTAGTAGTTTCTGAGGAAAGAAAATGTTATAAAAACTGAAAAGCTTTGTTAAGTGGAAATCTGCAGTCTTTTGCTACCTATATTTCCTAGATTATTTTTCTTAACACTTAGTGTTCTATAACTGTTCTATAATGAATGCTCTGAAGGCTAAGTAATGCATTGGGATTTCTCTATAATACACAATGTAACTAGTAAGTGGAACTCAATCTAAAGTCAGTCTCTCTTGTACCTGATTAATCACAGACTGTGTTTTAAAGAAAGTTCACCTTTAAGTGATACCATAGGATAGATCTTGAAAACTTTGTAATCAGAAAGTTTTTATTTTTAATTTAGTTTATATTTTATATTGGGGTATAGTTGATTTACAATATTGTGTCGGTTTCTGTTACAGCAAAGTGATTCAGTTATACATATACATATATCAATTTTTTTCAGTTTCTTTTCCCATATAGGTTATTACAGAATACTGAATAGAGTTCCCTGTGCTATACAGTAGGTTCTTGTTGATTATCTATTTTATATATAGTAGTGTGTATATGTTAATCCCAAACTTCTAATTTATCCCTCTCCCCCACCTTTCCCCTTTGGTAACCATAAATTTGTTTTCAAAGTTTGTGAGTCTATTTCTGATTTGTGAATAAGTTCATTTGTTTCATCTTTTTAGATTCCACATGTAAGTGATATCGTATGATATTTGTCTTTCTCTGATTGACTTTACTTAGTATGATAATTTCTAGGTCCATCCATCTTGCTGCAAATGGCATTATTTCAATCTTGTTAATGGCTGACTAATATTCCACTGTATATATGTACCACATCTTCTTTATCCATTCATTTGCCAATGGACATTTAGGCTGCATCCATGTCTTGGCTATATTGTAAATAATGCTGCAGTGAACATTGGGGGTGCATGTATCTTTTCAAATTATGGTTTTCTCCAGATATATGCCCAGGATTGGGATTGCTGGATCATATGGTAGTTCTAGTTTTAGTATTTTAAGGAACCTCCATACTGTTCTCCATAGTGGTTGTACCAATTTATATTCCCAACAACAGTGTAGGAGGGTTCCCTTTTCTTTACACCCTCTGCAGCATTTATTGTTTGTAGACTTTTTTTTTTAATTTTTTTAACATCTTTATTGGGGTATAATTGCTTTACAATGATGTGTTAGTTTCTGCTTTATAACAAAGTGAATCAGTTATACATACACATATGTTCCCATATGTCTTCCCTCTTGCGTCTCCCTCCCTCCCACCCTCCCTATGCCACCCCTCCAGGCTGTCACAAAGCACCCAGCCAATATCCCTGTGCCATGCGGCTGCTTCCCACTAGCTATCTACCTTACTACGTTTGTTAGTGAGTATATGTCCATGACTCTCTCTCGCCCTGTCACAGCTCACCCTTCCCCCTCCCCACATCCTCAAGTCTGTTCTCCAGTAGGTCTGCGTCTTTATTCCTGTCTTACCCCTAGGTTCTTCATGACATTTTTTTTTCTTAAATTCCATATATATATGTGTTAGCATACGGTATTTATCTTTTTCTTTCTGACTTAATTCACTCTGTATGACAGACTCTAGGTCTATCCACCTCATTACAAATAGATCAATTTCGTTTCTTTTTAAGGCTGAGTAATATTCCATTGTATATATGTGCCACATCTTCTTTATCCATTCATCCGCTGATGGGCACTTAGGTTGTTTCCATCTCTGGGCTATTGTAAATAGAGCTGCAATGAACATTTTGGTACATGACTCTTTTTGAATTTTGGTTTTCTCAGGGTATATGCCCAGTAGTGGGATTGCTGGGTCATATGGTAGTTCTATTTGTAGTTTTTTAAGGAACCTCCATACTGTTCTCCATAGTGGCTGAACCAATTCACATTTCCACCAGCAGTGCAAGAGTGTTCCCTTTTCTCCACACCCTCTCCAGCATTTATTGTTTCTAGATTTTTTGATGATGGCCATTCTGACTGGTGTGAGATGATATCTCATTGTAGTTTTGATTTGCATTTCTCTAATGATTAATGATGTTGAGCATTCTTTCATGTGTTTGTTGGCAGTCTGTATATCTTCTTTGGAGAAATGTCTATTTAGGTCTTCTGCCCATTTTTGGATTGGGTTGTCTGTTTTTTTGTTATTAAGATGCATGAGCTGCTTGTAAATTTTGGAGATTAATCCTTTGTCAGTTGCTTCATTTGCAAATATTTTCTCCCATTCTGAGGGTTTTCTTTTGGTCTTGTTTATGGTTTCCTTTGCTGTGCAAAAGCTTTGAAGTTTCATTAGGTCCCATTTGTTCATTTTTGTTTTTATTTCCATTACTCTAGGAGGTGGGTCAGAAAGGATCTTGCTGTGATTTATGTCATAGAGTGTTCTGCCTATGTTTTCCTCTAAGAGTTTGATAGTTTCTGGCCTTACATTTAGGTCTTTAATCCATTTTGAGCTTATTTTTGTGTATGGTGTTAGGGAGTGATCTAATCTCATACTTCTACATGTACCTGTCCAGTTTTCCCAGCACCACTTATTGAAGAGGCTGTCCTTTCTCCACTGTACATTCCTGCCACCTTTATCATGTTTGTAGACTTTTTGATGATGGCCATTCTGACTGGTATGAGGTGATACCTCATTGTAGTTTTGATTTGCATTTCTCTAATAATTAACGATGTTGAGCATCTTTACATGTGTTTGTTGGCCATCTGTATGTCTCTGGAGAAAAGTCTGTTTAGATCTTTTGTGCATTTTTGATTGCATTGTTTGTTTTTTTTTGATATTGAGCTGCATGAGCTGTTTGTATATTTTGGAGATTAATCCCTTGTCTGTTGCTTCATTTGCAAATATTTTTTTCCCATTCTGAGGGTTGTCTTTTCATTTTGTTTGTGATTTCCTTTGCAGTGCAAAAGCTTTTAACTTTCATTAGGTCCCATTTGTTTATTTTTGTTTTCATTTCTCGTGGAGGTGGATCCAAAAAGATATTGCTGTGATTTATGTCAAAGAGTGTTCTGCCTATGTTTTCCTCTAAGAGTTTTATAGTATCCAGTCTTACATTTAGGTCTTTAATTCATTTTGAGTTTATTTTTGTGTATGATGTTGGAGAATGTTCTAATTTCATTCTTTTACATGTAGCTGTCCAGTTTTCCCAGCACCACTTCTTAAAGAGACTGTATTTTCTGCATTGTATATTCTTTCCTCCTTTGTCATAGATTAGATGACCATAGGTGCATGGGTTTATTTCTGAGCTTTCTATCCTGTCCGATTTATCTATATTTCTGTTTTTGTGCCAGTGCCATACTGTTTTGATGACTGTAGATTTGTAATATAGTTTGAAGTCAGGAGGCTGATTCCTCCAGCTCTGTTTTTCTTTCTCAGGATTGCTTTGGCTATTTGGGGTCTTTTGTATTTCCATACAAATTGTGCAATTTTTTGTTCTAGTTCTGTGAAAAATGACATTGATAATTTGACAGGGATTGTATTGAATCTGTAGATTGCCTTGGGTAGTATAGTCATTTTGACAGTATTGAGTCTTCCAAACCAAGGACATGGTATATCTTTCCATCTGTATAATCTTCGATTTCTTTCATCAGCATCTTACAGTTTTCAGAGTACAGGTCTTTTGCCTTTTTAGGTAGGTTTATTCCTAGGTATTTTATTCTTTTTGAAGTGATGATAAATGGGATTGTTTCCTTTAATTCAGTTTTTCTTCTGTACGTTGAATATAATATATTGGGTTGGCCAAAAGGTTCATTAAGTTTTTTACATAAGATGGTTCTAGTAGTGCTTACTTAGCTGTCTTTAACATCATTCAAAACAATTTTGTTAGATTGTATTATGACAGCTGTCATATCAGTGTGCATTTAAAAAAAAACTTATCAAAATTGGCGAATCTTTGTGTAACCATTTTAATATTGAAGATAGAAGAAAAACAACATTTTCAGCATATCATGCTGTATTATTTCAAGAGAGGTAAAAATGCAACTGAAACACAAAGATTTGTGCAGTGTACGGAGAAGGTGCTGTGACTCATCGAACATGTCAAAAGTGTTTTGTGAAGTTTCATGCTGGAGATTTCTCACTGGACGATGCTCCACGGTCGAGTAGACAAGTTGAAGTTGATAGCTATCAAATCGAGACATTAATTGAGAACAATCAACATTATACCACGTGGGAGATAGCTGACATACTCAAAATATCCAAAGCAAGTGATGAAAATCATTTGCACCAGCTTGGTCATGTTAATCGCTTTGATGTTTGGGTTCCATGTAAGTTAAGCGAAAAAAACCTTGTTGACCATATTTCCATGCGTGATTCTCTACTGAAATGTAATGAAAATATTCCATTTTAAAAACAAATTGTACATGGTTGATGAAAAGTGGATACTGTATAATGTGGAACAGAAGAGATGGTGGGGCAAGCGAAATGAACCACCACCAACCACACCCAAAGGCTGGTCTTCATCCAAAGAAGGTGATGTTGTGTATATGGTGGAATTGGAAGGGAGTCCTCTATTATGAGCTCCTTCTGGCAAACCAAACGATTAATTCCAACAAGCACTGCTCCCAGTTAGACCAACTGAAAGCAGCACTCGATGAAAAGTGTCCAGAACTAGTCAACAGAAAACACATAATCTTCCATCAAGATAACGCAAGACTGCATGTTTCTTTGATGACCAGGCAAAAACTGTTACAGCTTGGCTGGGAAGTTCTGAGTCATCTGCTGTATTTACCAGACATTGCACTTTGGATTTCCGTTTATTTCTGTCTTTACAAAATTCTCTTAATGGAAAAAATTTCAGTTCCCTGGAAGACTGTAAAAGGCACCTGGAACAGTTCTTCGCTCAAAAAGATAAAAAGTTTTGGGAAGATGGAATTATGAAGTTGCCTGAAAAATGGCAGAAGGGGCTTCCCTGGTGGCACAATGGTTGAGAGTCCGCCTGCCGATGCAGGGGACACAGGTTCGTGCCCCGGTCTGAGAAGATCCCACATGCCACGGAGCGGCTGGGCCTGTGAGCCATGGCCGCTGAGCCTGCGCATCCAGAGCCTGTGCTCCGCAACGGAAGAGGCCACAACGGTGAGAGGCCTGTGTACCGCAAAAAAAAAAAAAAAAAAAAAAAAAAAAAAAAAACAAAGGCAGAAGGTAGTAAAACAAAAGGGTGAATACGTTGTTCAATAAAGTTCTTGGCAAAAATGAAAAATGTGTCTTTTAGTTTTACTTTAAAACTGAAGGAACTTTTTGGCCAACCCAATAGTAGCAATAAACTAAAATCATCAAGTAGAAATAGCCCAATCTTTGTGCTTCTGTGTAGACTTTTAAAAAACTAAGATTTTTAGATTGTGTGTACATTGATAGTGTTGTAGCTTTCTGGTATTTGAGAATTAAATATCTTTCCTAGCATTTATTTGTACTGATTTCTTTGATAACCTGCTTTGGAAAAATGAAGCCGTGTTTCATTTATTTATTTATTTGATTTATTTGGTTTATTTATTTGATTCAACACAGCAGGACCAAGTTACATTCTATATTCTCAGATCATCTGTTATTCCATCATCCTAACTTTATGCACAACCATATTTATTAGTTCAGCTGCTCAGTATCAGGATAATAGACACACCAAGTCTAAACTTCTTATTTACCAATGACGGACCTGAGATCTAGAGAAATTAGGAATCTTGGCTAATGACCCATAGTTAGTGATTGTCAAAAATATATACCTGGTAAGATACTATTTCTATCTTAGGAACTCAACAGTTAGGAATATTTCTTACTTTTATAAATCATCTAATAATTTTTAAAATTAAAAAATACCTTTTATTAAAAATTAGTAAGCCTTCTCTTGTCCCAAATCTTTTCTTTTCACGTCTTATGCACCCTTGGTTGGTATTTGCAACGATGTTTTGCTGTTTTGTTTTTATAAGATTTTTTGTTTTGTTCTTTTCATTTACTGTTTTGTATTATTCATATATCTTTTTCTCCAGCTACGTGTAAGCTTGTTGAGGGCAGAGATGGTGGCTTACATTGCTTTTTAATATTCTTTCCAGGTTTCTTTTGGTTCATGTTATAATTTATTACTATTTTTGCTCTGCCACTCTTACCCCTCTTCTTGACTGTCTTTTTTATCCAGTATTTTCTGTGTTAATTTCAAGTTACTCTGATGAATTATGTGCAGAAATTAACACTATTAAAATGTTAACGTCTGCAATTCTGGCAAAATACAAAATGCTTCAAAGCAACATTAAAATTCCGTTTTTCATCAAATGCATCAAAAAATTTTGGTTTTCTGTAATTGACCTCAGAATATCAAAGACTTGAACTAAGAAATATATAATTCAGCTTAATCAACATGTCCCCAATAGCATTGCAGTCTCTTTAATTGTAACTGCGTGTCATCTTAGTCAATACTCGGTCTAGAAAGACCTTGACAGGTTTGGGATACTGGTTCTGATTAGGTTCTCCAGTTTTATGATTTCCAAGGGCCTTCGATTGCAGAGAGTTCAGGGAAACTAAATAAACATTGATGTTTATAGATTCTGAAACCATTGCTGATCTTAAGGTTTATTTCCATATCTGCCCTACAGCTGATACTGACCCTGAAACTAGAAAATCACACCACCAATTTCTTGGATGTATGTATGGAAAGAAGACTTATAAAAGACTGTTTCCATGTTTTGTTTAACTCTCATTCTCATCCTATCCCTATTCTATGCAATATTTAATGTTTGGCAGCTAGAACCAGGATAATATACTTTACTAAGTCTGTTGTTGCAGTACTTCATTATCTAGATGCAGGGATGAAGCTGGAAGGAGAGAGAAAATCAAGAATGGTGGTAGCTGTTTAAGTTTTTTCTCCCAAGTGTGAGCAGGTAGCATGAGGGGCAGTATTCTAACTACTCCCCTCATAGGACTGGGCCTTGATGTCCCAACTCTTGATATCAAAGATCTTCTGAATGAAGACCTTTATTATTTTATTTTTGCATTTATTTTTTATTTATGCATTCTTTTCTGATGCAGTTATGGAGCTAATATTCATTAATTAGAGAATTCTGGTGTATTGATGACTAATAACATTGAAAAAAATCTTTAATTATTTAACTCTACATTTATATAGTATTCCAGTATGGTTTGAGAGAAACCCTGTTTGGCTGGTGGTCAGCATTCTTTTTCCTCAGGGTTGCTAAAATGAATAACTAAAAGATGATCTACCAAGAAAAATTGGCAAATAGATCTGTGCTTTGACTTAATTAGCCTAACCATGTGCAGACCATTGGCGGGTTAACCTTAAAAGAATTCTGAAAACTACGGTCTCTGCCTTGAAACTATAATGGTATGTCTGTTGGTGGCTTTTTTTTTTTTTTTTTTGAGTTTATCAAGGGCAAAGAAGAGTTAAGAATGTAACTGGTCTTCAGTATTTGCTTCTCCTTTGTGTAATTCCATATGTTTATGTGACAACATTCTGTTAGAGTTTTAAACCTAGTGACTCTATAGTTGTAACAGCACTTCAGGCAATAATATGTAGACCAAGGCTAATTGGAATTTTTCCCTTGAATTTTTCTTTCTCTTAAAGAGGGGAAAAAATTAACTTGGTTTGGAAATCAGTTTCCTGCCAAATTTGCTAAGGGCAAAAAGATTCAGAGGATTTTGCTGTTGAAGTTGCTCTTAATCTTGTTTATTTATTGAATAGGCAATGCATTCACCTGGTTCAAAATTCAGAATGTTCAAAATGTTCATGGGGACCTCCGATTTGTAGCCAAATGGGACAGAAATTGTGAGTAACCTGGGGACCTACTACTTGCGATTGGCATCTGAAGGAGGTGTGGGGGCAGTCTTGTAGGACTGAGCCCTTAACCTGTGGGATCTAATGCTATTTCCAGGCAGATAGTGTCAGAGTTGAGTTAAATTGTAGGACACTCCGCAGGTGTTGCAGAATTGCTTGATGTGGGACAACCCTCCCCTGACATTGGTGTCAGAAGTGTTGTGAGTGTAGTAGTAGTGTGAGAGTAAAGGAGAAACACAGGAGGAACTGGGTTTTTTGTAACATAATGATTATGTTATTACTGATCAAAGCTTTTATTTTCATTTCCTTAATGAAAAGAAAACATAACGGAATGTTGGGAGACCTGAGTCCTTTTCCTGATAATGATTTATTTGGTGAACCTTATGTAAATCAAAGCACTTGCTTCATTTTTAAAGCTGGCACCGTGAGTTTTCTTTCCCAGGATTGTTACCAAACTTTATGTAAAAATGAGACAACTCCTGTTTGCTGAGTGACCTACATGGTGTTTATTAATTAGCATATATAAACATGGATTCTCTTTCTATTCCTGACTTCTGGCAAAGTATTCTGTAGTTGAAATTGATCATCTTAAAGACCATTCCTCCTAAATTTCTATTTTGGGTATAGTCAGTTAAAGTTGCTTCTCTCAATTTCGGGATTAGTATCTAAGAGAATTAAAAGAAAAGAACATTTCAAATAGAGCTGGTAGCCCACCGTTCTTAACCATTTATATGGTGATGCTGGAAACCACCAAAGTTTATGTTATATTACTATGTCTTATTTATTAAGGTTGATTATTCTAGCAAGCCTTTGCTAGACAGTAAGGTCATTAAGGTAAAGATGATGTCTGTATAATGTTTTATCTGTAGTGCAGAGCATGTAGGAACTCGATTATTTGTTGAATAATCTACTGAGTGAAAAAAAATAGTGTGTTGGGATTTGTCTCTTGCTGATTTTTAGACATTTTACTTTCATAAGTAGTTTTTTTCTTTTTAAAAACATTTTCTTAAATGATTACATACTGTTAAGGTCATTGTACAGGTCCTGGGCCTCTGCCTTCATATCTGTCTTTTTTGCTCCTTCCAGACCCTGCTTGGTATTCCAAGGGGACTTAGTGGGCTTAGATTCCAGAGCTCCCAGTAGCTGGCATTCCCTTAGATAGGAGCCACTGGGGAGATTAAGGTCAGAAGGAAGTGAGAAACCCTGGTTCTTCCCTTTTTCTCTGCCTAGGTGGATTTTGTGCTATGGCTGGCTTGCCTCTTGCTTAGCTCTTATTGGACAGGCCCACTGAGGTTCCAGCTTCCACCAGGTACTTGGTTCCTGGGCTCTGGAAAAGTCCTCCCTTGTCCCTTCAGCCTAGGGATAGTAACTGTTTTCTGCTATTGCTGGTTCCTGGGTTCTCTCGCAATGCTCTGTTTGGCTTCTCAGTTCTGTAACCTGTGTAATTAATTCCCTGTACCTTTCTTTAAATTCTCAGAGTGCTTTTTTTTTTTCTACTTGTACTTTGACTGATACAGTCATCAAAGGCTAATTTTATAAAGTATAACTTTAATATTGCTAAATAAATTAGTCATCCTTTTACTTTTGTCATTGTAGGATCTATAGAAATGACTGCATTCTCATGTACTTTTTTGATGATTGAATGTAAGACACTATACTGGGTGCCTGTGGATGCCAACAGAATCAAACAGAGTTTGTTGTTATTTTATATATATATATAAATGACATATGTAAAATGCCTCAAGAAGTGTACAGAGTAAGAGGTATAAAGGGGTGAAAGGCAGAAGAGATCACCTCTGATCAGAGGGATCAGGCAAGGCTTCATGGTGTGTGAAGAATGAGTAGGATTTCATTTAGTGGAGATTGGGGCTAGAGGATTGGTAGAAAATTGCAAATGGAAAGAAGAGTAGGATAGGAAATTAGTACATTCAGTCTAAATAGAAGATACATAAAGGATTTATGTAAATAAGTGTAGATTAGAGAGAGAAATGTATTTGGCTGATAGGGAAGTGTGAAGGGATTGCTTTTAGGAAGATAAATCTGTTAGTTGGATCAACTGGAGGGAGAAGAAATTAGAGGTAGAGAGAGCAGTGATGGCTCCATTGCTGTTATTCTAGGGAGAGCTGAGAGGATCTGAACTAGTACTAACGCAGTGAAATGCCTAATTTGCCATACCTAGTGACTAGATATGGGGAGTCTTTCTAGTCTCAATGTCTGTCTGGCTCCAGGTGAGCACCCACAGAGGGTGGAGAGTCTAAGGTCACTTGTACATTTTGAAGCTGGGTGATGTTAGTGACAAATACAGAGAAATGAGAACATAAAGGAGGTTAATGAGGAAATATTTGTATTGCTCTATGATTATTTGAGCACTTTTCCATATGTTATACTAGTTGCCTCACACAACCCTATGAACTAGATTACCATCTTTATTTTATGAAGAAACTATGCGTATAAGAGTTGAGATTTGTACAAGATTTTGTTATTTGGTATGTTGTAAAGCTGAGTATTTTAACTCAGGTCTTCTCTTTTCCTGTTTTCTTTTTTTAATAATGGACTTTATTAGCTTCCTTGATCACATTTAAAATCATATATTCTTTTGACCATAAATCACAGCTTCTATAGTAATTATAATAAGGTTAATTTTGGACATGTTTTTAAAGGAAAGTTAGAAACTTTTAAAAAAGTTTTTCTTCTGAGAGTACAATTATTGAGGTAAAAGTAAGTTTTCTCATTTTGTTTTACTTTTTGGAGGATACTCGTACTTTTAGAGATTATGAAGCTACATACATTTTCTTATGGTCGTGTCATTCTTGACCTGGATAGCATTTCTGTATGTTAGTAGAAGTAAGACTGAACTCGGAAATGTTATTTCAAATTCTGATTTTCATGGTGGTGCCACCACTATGTTTTGTGAACTTGTAATACTAAACATTATGTATCCCTCCTTAATCCTACATTCTCTTCTAGCAATTGCACCATCTCTCTACAACAGATCTTTTTGGAATATTTATATATATTTATTTTCTTTCTCCTTGCCCATTCTATTATGCTGCTTCAACTTAGTTCCCATCAACAGCAATGCATTACAACTTCTCTTCTTAAGGTCAGTAACAACTAAATCCAGTGGACACATTTTATTCTTTTTCACTCCCAATCTTTGGGAACTTGTAAACTTTTCTTCTTTGACCTTGTCTTCTGTGATATCCTCCCCTCCTAGTTTTCCTTCTGTTTTTCTGTCCTTAGCTTTCTTTCAAGACCCTTCTTTCTCTACCCAATTTATAATGTTATAGTTGCTCGTGGTTCATTTTTCACCCTCTTTTAGTCTACACTTCCTTGCCGTTTGACCCCATCTCTTCTTATGGCTTCAGTTACCACCCAATTATATCTTTTTTTTTTGAGCTCCATACTCAACTGTCTACTGGACAACTCTTATTGAATGACCAAAGACACGTAAGGCTTAATGTCCAAAATAGTACTCATCATATTCCTCCCCAAATTTGTGTATTTCTTATAAAATTAACGTCATTGCTCTCCATCAAGTGACCAAGCCAAAAACTTGAGAGCTTTCTGGATTTCTTTCTCAGCCACATGCCACCAAAATCTGTTGATCTTTTCTTGTATCACAAATCTGCCTTTTCCTTGTCATCATCATAACCACTGTCTTACTTTAGACCTTCATCGTTTCTTACTTAGATATCTTTTGGGTTCCCTAAGTAGTCATTCTGCTTCTGTACACTTTTCTGATCAATATTCCTATGTAATAATTTAAAAATGCAAAGCCAATTGCACAACAGTGTTAATGTACTTAACATTCAGTGCTCAATTGGAAAGGTAATATTGTTAAAATGACCATACTACTCAAAGCAATTTATAGATTCAGTGCAATCCTATCAAAATTCCAGTGACATTTTTTATAGAAGTAATAAAAAAAACTCCTAAAATTTTTATGGAACCACAAAAAATCCCCAATATCCAAAGCAATCTTGAGAAAGAACAAAGATGGAGGCAAACTATATTACAAAGCTATAGTAATCAAAACAGTATGGTATTGACATAAAAATAGACACATGGATCAGTGGAACAGAATACAGAGCCCATAAGTAAACCCATGCATATATGGTCAATTAATTTTTGACAAAGGAGCCAAGAATATACAGTGGGCAAAGAATAGTCTCTTCAATAAATGGTGATGGGAAAACCAGTTAGCCACATACAAAAGAGTGAAACCGGATCCCTGTCTCACACCATAGATAAAAATCAACTCAAAATGGGTTAAAGGCCTGAATGTAAGATCTGAAACTTTTAAATTACTATGAAAACATAGGGGATAAACTCCTAGACATTGGTCTTGGCAATGATTTTTTGGACTTGACACTAAAAGCAAAGGCAACAAAAGCAAAAATAAACAAGTGGGACTACATAAAACTAAAAAGCTCTGTACAGCTTCAGAAACCATCAAGAAAATAAAAAGGCATTCTATGAAATGGGAAAAAATATATGCAAACTGCATGTATGATAAGGGGTTAACATCCAAAATATACAAGGAACTCAGACAACTCAATAACCAAAAAAAAAAAAAAAAAGAAAAGAAAAGAAAAAAACCCAAGTAACTCAATTTAAAAAATGGGCAAAGGACCTGAATAGACATTTTTGCAAAGAAGACACATGAATGGTGAGTAGGTATGTGAAAAGGTACCCAAAATAACTAATTATCAGAGAAATACAAACCAAAACCACTATGAAATATTACTTCACACCTGTTAGGATGTCTGTTATCAAAAAGACAAAAGATAACAAATGCTGGCAAGGATGTGGAGAATAGGGAAACCTTTTACAGTGTTGATGGGAATGTAAGTTGGACAGCCACTAGGAAAAACAGTATGGAGGTATCTCAAGAAATTAAATATATAACTACCATATGATCCAGCCATCCCGCTTCTGGGCATATATACAAAGGAAGTGAAATCATTATCTCTGAAAGATATCTGTACTCTCATGTTCATTGCAGCTTTATTCAGAATAACCAAGGTATGGAAACAACCTAAGTATTGTTGATAGATGAATGGATAAAGAAAGTATGATATATGTACATAATGGAATATTATTCAGCCTTAGAAAAAGAAGGAAATCCTGACATTTTGCAACAACATGGATGAACTTGGAAGGCGTGCTAAATGCTAAATGAAATAAGCCAGATAAAGACAACAAGTACTGCATGGTATCACTTATATGTGGAATCTAAAAAACAAAGGTTTTTTTAAGATGAACTCATAGAAACAGAGAGTGGAAAGGTGGCTGCCAAAGGGTGGGTGATGTGGGAAACAGGGACAGGTTGGCAAAAGGGTGCAAACTTTCAGTTATAATATGAATAAGGTCAGAGAATTTAATATATAACATGGTGGCTATAGTTGATAATACTGTATTGTAAAGTTGAAGTTTGCTTTGAGAGTAGGATTTAAATATTCTTACCAAAATGAAAAGAAAGAAAGAAAAAAGTTAAATATGTGAGGTGATAGATGTGTTAAGTCAGAATCCTTTCACAATAATATGGATCATCATGTTAAACATTTTAAGTATCTTACAATTTTACCTGTCAGTTATTCCTCAATAAAGCTGGAATAATTAAAAAACATGTAAAATATAATAATCCCCATTTATATAAGTTGCATTTTAAAAGTTATCTCTAATCAAAGGAAGTTTTCTTAAGAGCATAGAAAATGAGTTCAGAAAGCAGCTTTTAAACAGATTAAACACCTTCTACCAAACTTGTTTGTTTAGAAATGAATACTTCTTGATTCTTTATTCTTCCAGCAAAGATGAACAATTTAATCCTTCATTTATTTATGTATGTTGTTGTTAGAGTTTCACAGAAGTCCTCAAAATGTTACTTTTCTTGTTAGCAAGATGAATATTCTTGGGAAACTAAAGGAAAAATAATAAATAATTGTAGTTCTAGACTTCTGTTCAGTTTCATTTCAGGTTGAATTTGGTCTAGGATGACCAGCAATCTCTAAGTCCATTGAGGTTGGAACACACCACACTCTCTGTAGCAAACGACTGATTTATTACAAACTAGGAGTGTCATACTGTTGCAACTCAGATGGAGACTCAAAAGTAAAAGAATACACATTCGTTTTAAAATGGAAATAAATGACAAATGATTATGATTTTCTGCAGTTTCTTTGTCATTTAATTTCCAGCCTTAACAAATTTTTCCCTATTTAACTGAGAAAGTTCACAAAGGGAAACAGTAATGCTACAAATTAGTGACCTGTCATGAGCTCACTGTTTAATGGAAGAACTCCAGATGGTGATCATTTCCCATTTTGGAAATATTTTATATTGATGATGCTAAGAAAAACAATAACAAGTCAAACAAAAATTTTAGTCAGACGCCTGAATATATCACTTGGAAATTCTCAGTGTTACTTTCAGAATTATTTCATATAAAAGAATATTCATTTCTGTGGTTATTTTTACTAACCTGGACTGGTCTAATTCTACTAAAGTGAAGAATTAGAAGTTTAAGGAAAAATCATCTAGTGCTTTACTGGCCACATAAATTTCTTGTTTAGTTATCCAGTCCCCAGAATATCATTGACATTCACAAATGTTTCTTATTTAATAATGTCATGCTGCCATAAGTCCAAGTATCGCCACTCAGAGCTATAATGCAAGTGTGCTTCTTTAATGAATGGTTCATATTAAAAATGTTAGAATGCCTTTCAGATGAAAAACATTTTGAATTCAGCAGTTCATTTTTTTCTCAACAGGCAGGAACTCATTAACAGAATAATACTGGTAACTGAGGCATTTTTCAAAGAAAATAATATCCCCAATAAATGCAAGCTGCATATCTTCTCATCTTTGGAATAAGTAGGCCTAGTTTTCATCTGTAAAAAGGGACAGCTTGTTTTCATCACGTTGCACATTTTAAACATCTTACAATTTTATTTGTCAATTATACTCAATAGAGCTGGAATTGTTTAAAAAACATAAAAAATAATAATCCTCATTTATATAAGCTGTAATTTAAAAGTTGTTTAAAAAGTTTATGTTGTTGGCTTTGTGAATCAACTCTTCATTATGAAAATAAGTGAATATTGAGTGAATAAATCTAATTTGGGTCTAAATTTCTTGTAATTATCGCTATTACCATATGACTGAATGCCTTCATCATCCCAATCTCTATATTGGGTGCCCTTTAACTGTTATATGGTAGAGTTTTGCGTGAGGACACATCAAGTACATTTCAGAGTGGAAGCCTGTTTCTATCCTTGTGTTCCTGATACCTTAGGGTATTGATTTTAAGAGAAGTCAATAAGATTTAGTAGTTAATAAGGATTTAGGACTAGGTTATAAACTTATATGGGCAGGCCCTCATAATCTGATGCAGCTCCCTGCCTGGTGCAAAGGCTTGGACTTCTAGGGCCAGGCCTGGGCTGGGCTCACAGGAGCTTCGTGGAGCCCTCAGGGCAGCTGTCCACCCAGCAGAGGACTCTGGCTTTCTGAGGATCTAGGCCCAGGCCAAAAGCAGTGAGCATCCCAGGAGCCACAGAAGAAAGGTGCCAGGCTGGCACAGGACCCTCCCCATGGCCTTGACAGATAGACATGGTCATATATTTTTGATGATTATTGATTGCTATTTTCTATGGAAGATGGAACCACACAATCGGATACCAAATGGAGATAAATGATTAGTATTATGTAGATTGGTTAGCTAATAAATTGTATGTATTTCTTTTTAGATCCAGATTTATTTCTTTGAAGAAAAAATACTTGGTGGATTTTGTACATAAATGCAATATGAAGGAGGGTAGAGGAAGACAGTAGAAGGAGCTGTTATCTATTTTCTTATGGTCAAGGACAAAGAATCAACATTTTTGACTGTTGAGTATTTGCAGTATAATTTTTTTTTTAAGAAGTATTTTCTAATATCATTCCCCCAGCAAGAATTCTTTCCTTTGTGGTCCATTATGCTCTATATGGACTAATGTCACTTATTTTACTTAATTTGTCCATTCTGCCACATCCCTCACCACTAGATTTTAACTTCTTAAGGTTAGCAACTGTGCTGTTTTCAAATGTGTTTCATCCTTCCTAGTATAGGACCTGTCACAATAGGCCTTTATAAATTACTGTATAATAAATACATGAATAATTTTGTCTGCTAGCTTACCAGCACATAGGATAAGAGATGAGTATGTGCAATGCATATGTGGATTTTAATAACTTTCACCCTAATTGAAAAGTAGTACACGTGTTGTAAAATATTTGAGGAAGTATAAAGTTGGAAATGAAATAGGAAAAATGAATTACTATTCAGAAGTAAGCATTATACAATTTGGTCTATTTCTGGTCTCCAGAAGTTAAAATGTATTCTGAGAAGCATGGTTGACCTTGGATTCTTAAATAGAATGTTGATATATTGATATATTTGCTCTTTCTGAATAAATCCTTGGTATAACTGCCCTTTTGCACACAAGTAGGTGTAGAAATAGTAATAATGAAGTTGTGTTTTGTACCAGTTTCTGAGTATGTGTCTGTTTTTGCAAGTGAACTCTCTATTGTTATGATTGGTGAGGTAGGTCAGTAGCTGCCTGGACTAGCTCCCCAGCAGTCTTGCAGGTGTGTTTCACATTGACAGAATTGGGAAAAAAGAGTGATCTAAGCAACAAATAAACTTGTGATGTCTGCTTAGCTAATCTGATCATTGTATTTACAAGTATTACATAGCATTTACATTGTATTAGGTATTTTCAGTAATCTAGAGAAGATTTAAAGTATGTGAGAGAATGTGCATATGTTATGTGCAAATACTACACCATTTTATGTAAAAGCCTTGAGCATCCTTGGATTCTGGCATCCACAGTGGGATCCTGGAACCAATCCCTGTGGATACGAAGGGACAACTGTACTCTGATGCTCAAGAGAGAATAGAGAAAGATGGGGGTGCTGTCAGCATGTAGGAGAACTTGAAGCCACAGGAGCAAACAAGAACCTCAAGAAGCAGGACATAGAGTGAGAAGAGGGCTCAGTATATGACCCTGAGGGTTCAGTGACTTGTAAGAAGAGAGGGGAAGAGAAGGAAAATTCAGTAAAGATGTTGAGAAAGAGTGGCCGTGATAATGAGACACAACAATGGTGTGTGCATAGAAACAGAATTTTGATGAAAAAGTAAGATAAAGTAACAATATTACCAAGTTCCTATTATATACCAAGATTTGTGCTAGGGGCTTTGTATATATTATCTCAGTTATTCCTTATAACAATCCAAAATATTATTAACCTTATTTAATATGTGAGAACACAGACATTAACCTATTCAGGTTGTCATAGCTGGTAAGTAGAATAACCAGCCTTTAAGGCCTGTCTGCCAACCATACTTGTGTTCTTTCTTGTATACATAGTACCAAATTCTGTAGAAAGTTCAACAGAACCACTGTATTTTACAATATTTTACAATTAGGAAATTGGTTATGACCACTGAGGGGAAAGTTGTCGATGTTTAATGAAAGCAAGAACACAACACTTGACACATATTATTGCCAAATTCTTCAACGAATAAATTTCAGACCCTCAGTAAAATAAATATGGTTAATCAATTAATGAGTATCTATTGCTAAATTCAACACAATTCAGAGAATTTGGAGAGTTGAACACGTATTAAATTATATTCCTGTCATAAAGTAGTTAAGAACAAAGAAGGCAAAAATAAAAATTAGTAATGTCAGTAATAGAGAAGTTAGAGACAAGGGCCTGGGCCCTAAATAGTCTGGCACATTACTAAGCCACAGGGACTTCCAGACACAAGTGGAAACTGTTTAGCTGAGGCCATTATCACTATTGATGATGGATGTGTAAGTTCAACTCAGGAAATATTAAAATCAACAGTAGCATCACTGAGTACCAGAAACAGCAGCACATAATGTCATTAATCATTTATATTCGTTACTAACCTCAACCCTGCTCCAAGGTAGATAAACATTATAAGGGTTGCTAAGAAATTTTAACAAAATTCTGTGCACACACCATTACTCTATCCCGGTGGTGTCTCTTATTATCCTGGCCACTCTTTCTCAGTGTCTTCACTGAATTTTCCTTCTCCTTCTTTTCTTACAAGTCACTGCACCCTCAGGGTCATACATTGAGCCCTCTTTTCACCCTCTTCTCACTCTATGTCCTGCTTCTTGAGGTTCTTGTTTGCTCCTGTGGCTTCCAGTTCTCTTACATGCTGACAGCACCCCCATCTTTCTCTATACTCTCTTGAGCACCAGAGTATAGTCATCCCTCGGTATCCACAGGGGATTGGTTCCAGGACCCCATTGCGGATACCAAAATCTGAGGATGCCCAAGTGTCTTATATAAAATGACACAGTACTTGCGTATAACCTATGCACATTCTACCATACTTTAAATCCTTTCTAGATTACTTATAATACCTAATACAATGTAAATGCTCTATAAATAGTTGCCAGTGTGTGACAAATTCAAGTTTTGCTTTTTGAAACTTTCTAGAAAATTTTTTAAAAAATATTTTTGATCCACTGTTGGTTGAATCCATGTATGCAGAACCCATGGATATGGAGGGATGACTGTACTCAATATACCTAATGGTCTTATCTACTTTGGATACCTAGCGAACAAATTGAACACAACACGTACGTTGCTAAATAAACTCAGTATTTTCTTTTAAGACCTATATTTCCTTTCTCAGTTAATAGTCACTTAAATTACAGTCATTGGCCCCATGCTTCATGTGTGCTTCTTGTCACTGTTCACAAGTCCTACTAATTTTGTCTCTAAATCATTTTTGGAGTTTGTCCTCTTATCTCCATTCTTCAGTTCTTTCAGATTAGGCTCCTTCTTCTGTTTCTCTACTCTCTAGTCAATCCTTCACACTGTCGCCACGTTTATCTTTTTATTTATAAATATCGTATCTCACTTGTTAAATTCTTTAGTGACTCAAGAAAAGTGAAAACATATATTAACACAAAGCCATAAAGTAACATTCATAGCTTTATTCATAAGAACCTTAAACTCAAATATCTGTCAACAAGTGAATGGATAAACAAACGTGGCATATCCATACAATGGATTAAAATGGAATCGAAGGAATGAACTATGGGTACACATACAGCATGGATGAACCTCAAAATCACACTGAGTGAAAGAAGCTAGAAACAAAGAATACGTATTGTAGGCCGCTATTTATATAACATTACAGAAAATGTAAACTAATGTATACTGACATAAAACAGATCAGTAATTGTATAAAGCCAGGAGTAAAGGGGAAGGGCTGGGCTGCAAAGAGGCACAAGGTATCTTTTGGGAGTAATCAGTAATCTTGATTGTGGTGGCAGTTTCACTGGGGTGTGGGTTTGTCAAAACTCACTGAATTGTGCACTTTAAATAGATGCAGTTTATTGTATGTGAATTGTACCGCAGGAGTTGGTCAGAAAAAATTTTCTACAGGGAAGGGTTCTCTGTTACCTTCAGGATGCAAGCCACATTTCTGACCAATCTGATCCCAGTTTGCTTTTCCATCCTTTTTCCTTCCACTTCTTGATGTGTGCTTTCAGCTCCAGCTACCCCACACTGCTGACCGCCTCCTAATATGCCAAACACTTTATTTTGTTGCCTTGGTTCATATTCTTCACTCTGTCTGAATTGTTCCCTACTACCTTTCTTTCCTTTCTCAACAAAATCAAATATATCCTTGATGAGTAGGCCCTGAAGTCTACTTCTGTGAAACCTTCCCCAACTTTTTGCTTTCATATCACTTTCTTTATTACTTAGTTTTGGTGCCTTAATCTCCCAACAGTAGAGCTAATCTTATTTATTAAACTGGTACATAGTATGGACATATAAAACATTTTTGGTTACATGTTTTAATATTAGGTGAACCATTAAAGAATGATGACATGACAATTAGCATTATTGTTAGAAGAGGTTACATGGCTGGTTAAGCTTGGAAATATTACTTTGGTGAGTACTGTGGTATAGCTCTCCAGACTAGAGACTTGATTTTGACAATGTACCAAGAAGTTATCAGTCTCTTTAGTACAGACAAATACAGACCAAATTCATTTAAGACTAATGTATAGGCTTGAATGCCAGTTTGTTGATTTATAATGTAGACCATTTTTGTTGAGTGGATGAGAATGCTTGTTTTTATGGATTAGCATAATCTTTCTGGGTTTGACAGTAACAAGGCAACCTAAGGTTGCTTAGTGGGCATGGGATTGATCATGGGAAGTTGGTTCGAATCTGGTCAAATTTCTGGGTCTCAGATTCTATATTAACTGTTTTCTGCAGCACATTTATTTATTTGTTTGTTTTAAAATATTTATTTGTTTTGGCTGCACAGGGTCTTAGTTGTGGCACACGGGATCTTCACTGTGGCATGCCTGTGGGATCTAGTTCCCTAACTAAGGATTGAACCTGGGCCCCCTGCTTGGGAGCGTGGAGTCTTACCCACTGGACCACCAAGGAAGTCCCTGCAGCACATTTATTTTTATTTCAGTTATGTCACAGGGTGATTTATTTGGCTATGTCTTTATGCTGCCTCGGTATAACACCTTTTATTCTGGGTCTGGTAGCTCAGGTGGGACCTGAGTTTAGCTTTGTATTTTCTGCAGAGTAGATTGACTGTGTGATAGATTTTTATCTTTTATAGGTCTCACTTCAAAATTAGTAGTATGTTCTGAATGATTAAGGATTCAACAGAAGTCTTACTTATCCTTGGATTATTCAGGGCTCACTAGGTTGGAAACATTTGTGACTGGACTGTAGAGTTGGTTGTCAAGGGTTATGTATTAGTCAGAGTTCTCCAGAGAAACAGGACCAATAGGATATATAAAGATATATAGAAAGAGATTTATTTTGAGGGATTAACTTATCTGATTATGGAAGCTAAGAAGTCCCATGCTCTCCATTTGCAGGCTGGACACCTAAAAAGCTGGTAGTATATAGTTCCAGTCTAAACCCAAAAGCCTGAGAATAAGGGGGCCAGTGTTGTAAATTCCACTCTGAGTCCAAAGGCCCAAGAACCAGGAACACTGTTGTCTGAGGACAGAAGAAAATGGATGTCCCAGCTCAAGCAGAGAGTAAATGTGCCCCTCCTCTATCTTTTTGTTCTATTCAGGTCCTCAACAGGTTGGATGATGCTCACCTGCATTGGTTAGGGCAATCTTTTTTACCCAGTCTACGAATTCAAATCGTAATCTCTTCCAGAAACTTCCTCAGAGAAATAATGTTTTACCAGCAATGGGTACCCCTTAGCCTAGTCAAGTTGATACATAAAATTAACTATCATGGGTTAGTAAGCTAGTTAAAAAGTGATAATGAGCAAGAGATAAAGCCCAGGAATGAAGGGCTTTGTTGGTCAAGTTAGGCCTTTATCTAGTTGTAGTGGTGGTGGTGGTCAGTAGTAGTAATAGTAGAAGTAGTAACAGAAGTAGTTATAAAAGTAGTATTATTGATAACAAAGATTATGATAATGACAGAAGAAAATATTTACTGAGTGCTCACTAGATGCTAGTCACTGTTACTTATCTGTATTATATTACTCAATGTTCACAATGCATGTAGACTAAGAAGAATTAAATAATTATTTTAGGGTTGTAGTGAACATTAAATGAGAATTATAGAACATTAACACATTTTAAGTGGAGAGTAAATGCCAATTATTATTTTAACAGTGGCTTGACTTAGTTTAGAAAGAAAAACACCAATGACTTGTGTTTGTTTTCATGATCTATAGAGAAACACACACACACGCACACACACACACACACACACACATACTATTCAGTACCTTATATTTTCTTTTGGCAGTTAAACAATATATGGTAAAAGAATATAACTAAAATTTTGATTTTTGATAACATTATTCACTACTCTATGATCCTATGCCATATTTGCATTTAATGAGGATCACTATGCCATGCTTTTTTCTAGTAATACAATGACTTTTATGAAAAGAAAATGGCTAGGAAGGTTAGAGAAAGGTTACAAGCAAATGTTCTCACAAAGTTGCTGAAATAGGAAGGCAAAGGAAATAGCTCTTTTCCTGGAATCCTTATCTAATAGAAAGAATCATTTTATTTTGGGGAGGTTTGGGAAGATGTTTCTCTGTCATTTTAGAGGGGAAATTTTAAATTGGCTTTATCTTCAAAGACATGAGAGATTCCTGTTGTGCATTTTTGTTTATTTATTATGGCATCATTTTAGGACATTTCGGGGTTATTTTAGAATGTCTCCAAGTATTACATTTATTTTTATGTGAAACACTATTGTTCTTTTTTGTAGGTTTCCAAGTTTGGAAAGACCAGTGTTAATAATGAAGTCATCTCTCTGAAGTAGTTTTCTTCTGTACTCCATAGGCTAGGATGACTTTTCTTTTATGCCTATTCAGAGAATTTCTATTCAGTTTGTTATTAGTAATCACCCCCCAGTCACTTTCTTCATATCTGTTTTCTAGATAACATTTCCCTAGTTTATACCTGTGTTGTGTGTGATTCTTCCTTAAGGGTATTGTTTTATTCTTCTTTACATTAAATCTCATCTTAGACCTGTCCTTTCAAATCCCCAGGTTGTCCATATCCATCCAGGTACTTGATTGATTTTCTTTTCTTTTTAATCCATCCTAGCTTTGTATCATCTGTAGACTTGATCATATTTGAATTTTCATTCTCCTCCATGTCATTAATGGCTATGTTGGATAGACTAGTCCTCATCCCTGGGGGACTCTGCTGGATATACTGCTAGATGTTCTCAGCTCTACTGATAATAATTCATTGCTTCCTTCTCATCCTAGATTTCTTTATCCACTATTCTGTACTGTTATACAGGCAATGCCTCTATCATCTCTGCTTCCTGGATGCTCCTATGTCAATCATTTTAAGATATGGATTAAAATCATTGTATTCCTTTGTCTACTTATACCGTTGCTTAATTTTTTTAAAAAAAGTTACTCAACCTGGGAATACATTGTCCTTAAATAGAAATTTCTTGGAAATTTCTATCAAACATCAGTGAATCTTTAAAAATATATCAAGTGAGAAAACATTTTGGAAGTGCTTCCTTTATCTTCTCCATGGAAAATGGTCTCCAGTTATTTGGATTTTAGGTAAAAAGAATAATTATTTCCCCCCAGAGCTGAGAGGGTGACTTAAATATATATATTTTTAATATACTTTCTTTATCTCTGAATGTGGATTGCATTTCCAGTAAGTTATTCTGTTTCAAGGTGGTCTTCTAAATGAAACACGTTTCATTTATAATTTTTAAAAAATGATACAGAGCCACATGTTATTTATTTTTTAATCATATTTTTTTCTTTATTTTCAGGAAAAAGAAGAAGTAGAGGGAATATCAGTAGGTGCTATACTCTCTGACTATCAGCATGTTCGAGTAGAAAATGTGTAAGAAAATGTTAATTTGTCCTATATTTTTAAAGTTTATGTATTTTAAGAATGTGAATAAATAAAAAATCAATATGGGATTGACATATATACACTAATATGTATAAAATAGATAAATAATGAGAACCTGCTTTATAGCCCAGGGAGCTCCATTTTGCTGTACAGTAGAAACTAATACAACATTGTAAAACAACTATACCCCAATAATAAATAAATAGATAATTGTATCTAAATAATAAATAGATACGGTATTCTACATGCCCCATGAAACTAAATGTATTGCCCTAAGTAACAAAAGTTGCACTTTCACTTTTTTTCTATCCTTGTATCAACACATGAGAAAACTTACTTACTTACCATAAGGAAAAATAAATTATTTATAATAAAAAATTGAAACAGATTTTTTTGAAGTCAAAGTATTATTTTCAATTTTTCCTTATTTGAATTAGTACACCCTTTTAATATCTTATCATCATTTGTAATAAAAGTGCAGTAATATTTTTTAAAAAACGTATTAAGAAATCTCTTCTTTGGTCCTTAGAATTCAGTTCTTGACTAAAAATATTCATGCGATTGAAATACTTCTATAAAAAGCCATTCAACTTTAAAGGAATTTTTAGATTGTTGCTCCTCCCATCTCCCCCACCTCCCAAGCAATGTAGTACTAGTAAAACATTGTCTGTACAGGTACCGAAATAGTCAACTCCTTTGATCTACTCAAAAAACATAAGGTCAGATGAAAATAATGATTATAAGGGCTCCCCTGGTGGCACAGTGTTTGAGAATCTGCCTGCTAATGCAGGGGACACGGGTTCGAGCCCCCGTCTGGGAGGATCCCACATGCCCCGGAGCAGCTAGGCCCGTGAGCCACAACTACTGAGCCTGCGCATCTGGAGCCTGTGCTCCGCAACAAGAGAGGCCGCGATAGTGAGAGGCCCGCGCACCGTGATGAAGAGTGGCCTCCGCTTGCCACAGCTAGAGAAAGCCCTCGCACAGAAACGAAGACCCAACACAGCAAAAATAAATTAATTAATAAACTCCTACCCCCAACATCTTTAAAAATAATAATAATAATAATGATTATTAAACGTTGGCTTGGCAAAACACCCACAAATGAATTTAATTTTCATTTTTAATTTATTCGGATAAATAAAGTATTGTGTAGAGACTTTACATGTCATTATATTAGCAAAACAGAAAATAAGGACTTCACTATTAATCTTGAGCACAGTTCGACGTAGAAATAAATGATTTTGCCATTTAAAAGGGTAAATGAGAATAAGATAAGGGCTGTATTTATGTAATAGTTTCATGTTCTTGACAAAGAAACATTCATATTGACTATCTCATTAAAAACTTGCATATTAATAGACTTGAAAACTTGTTTTATATTTTATTTTATTTATTTTCTCTCTAATTCCACAATGAATTTAAGGCAGTTAAATATATAGAATTTTAAAAGTAAGTGAAGGGAAAGCAGGGCAAAGAATAAATAAACAAAAAGAAGTATGATGATCTCATATTTGGGGGACTATCAGGATCTCTGGAGAATGGAGAGTGGAGGTGGAAGTGGGGGAGGAGGTCAAACGTGTATTTGGAAAAAGTTTTCCTTACATTCTGTCTGCCTACATTTGAGAACAACTGATTTATAGATGGAAATGGATTGCATATCCCTTAGCCATATGTTAAAAATAATATTATTCTCATCAAGTTTTAAGTCATGTTCTCTGAGAATTATTTTGTTTAAAAATCTTTATTTTTGAATAAGTTCAAACCTACATGGTTCACTGGGTAGCCAAGCTGCAGATAGGGCTGACATCTATTTATGAAAGCTTTAAGGAGCTGAATGAAAATGTGCTCCTGAGGTGAAGCTGCCTTATAGCAATATCTAAATGGGAGAAGGGCCCATTGATTACTCAAGCTATTTCTCAAAATGCAGTCTCAGGTGCACTTCAACACATGGTTTAAGATGCCCAGATTATATACCATAAAGCACATCTGTAATAATCCTTGAAAATTGTAAAGCAGTGTTATTGGGAGTCTGTTGGTCTACAAACTCAGTTTTGAATTAGCTGATCTTCAATTTGTAGTTAGTGTTGCATCATTATATTTTCAAGGTATGAAGCACTTAATAGATGTCACAAGCTCAAATACAATAGTGATTTACAGAGGAAGCTTATTTCAGCCATGATTTTTTTTTTTTTTTTTTTGCGGTACGCAGGCCTCTCACTGTTGTGGCCTCTCCCATTGCAGAGCACAGGCTCCGGACGCGCAGGCTCAGCGGCCGTGGCTCACGGGCCTAGCCGCTCCACGGCATGTGGGATCTTCCTGGACCGGGGCACAAACCTGTGTCCCCTGCATCGGCAGGTGGACTCTCAACCACCGCGCCACCAGGGAAGCCCCAGCCATGATATTTTAAACTGTTAAAAGAATTTAAATAGGTAAAGAAGTATGACTTAAGTCTAAAAACAGCCAAAAGATCAGGGATACCGAAGAAACAATCAAGAATTTTGCAATAAGGCCTGGAAGGAATAAAATTTTTTTCAAAACAAACAAAAAAAAACCTTTTAGCTGAAAAAGGTGGAGAGAAGTTTGATTAGTAGGCATTAAAGATTGGTGATAGGACAGCAAAAACTGTAATGCTTGTGTTACATGGAGAGTTACAGTTTTATTATTTTTGTATTTATTAACTGCCTCCACATTGCTTTAGGTGCTCAGGACATTTTACAAAGGTAAATTATATACTGATAAGAGTCTCTACATTCAGGAAGATTTTGATTTCTTTGAAGGTCAGGGTATATGTGCATGAAAAAAAGAGTGATATTTCTAAGACCATATATGAGTAAATGACTAAACGTGTGGTACATTTAATAGGTAGTGGGATTATCTGAGAAAGAGTTCAGTGTGTGCTGGAGTAGTCAGCCAGGAAACCTTACTGACACTAGGGATGATGGGGTTTAGAGATATGTTTTTTTAATTTGAAATCTGATCTCAGCCACTTACTCTGTGACTTGAGCAAGGCACTTGGCTCTGACTACCATTTACTGAAGACCTACTTTATCCAGGTATTGTACTACATTTTTTATCTACATTACTTTTAATCGATTAATCAATTTATCTACATTAATTTTAATCAATGGGTCCTCCCTGAGAAAGTGACATTTAAGCAAAGGCATAAAGCAAGTGAGGAAGGTAGGGAACATGGCAAGTGTGTTAGGCAAGCGTGAGCAGGCCATGGGTGGCAGGTTGGAGTGAGAGGAGAGAAGTGGGAGATGAGGTATGAGAGCCAACCAGGGTGAGATCCATGTAGGTCTAATTTACTAGGAGTAATGGGGAGAGTTCTGAGCAGAGAAATCCCATGATCCGTTTATGTTTTAAAAGGGTCACACTGGCTACTATATTGAAAACTGATTTTAAAAGGGCAAGAATGGAAATGGGAAGAAGTTAGGAGAGATACTGGTGGCTCAGACCAGCATGTTAGCAGTGGTATTGGTGAGGAGTGGTCATATTCTGCATTGTGGTAGATTGGATGTGGAATGTGAAGAAAAGAGGAATAATGAATGACTTCACTTTCTAATATTTTAATCTTCTCAAGAACTTTGGAAGGAAATATTTTTGTCCGTATGTATGAACTGGGAAACTAAAAGCCTGGAGCTTAGCTCTGACTTGTCAAAGTCATGCAGCTAGTGAGTGTAGAAGGAGGTTTCAAACTCAGATTTGTCTGGAATCCAAAATCTGCATTCTTCCTACAGCAACATAATGTAAAATATGTAGTACAATACCTGCAGCATAGTAGGTATTCAATGAATGTACTTTTTGTTCTTACTATTTTCTTTTCACTCAGTCGAATTCTTTTTTTTTTTTGCTGTCATTATGATTATGCTTTTTCTTAATTCTTTTTGTTTGTATTAACATATCTTTATTTTACCTTCTCTTTTTTTATTGAAGTATAGTTGATTTACAATAGTATGTTAGTTTCAGGTGTACAGCAAAGTGATTCAGGTATATATTTTTTTCAGATCCTTTTCCATTATAGGTTATTACAAGATATTGAATATAGTTCCCTGTACTATACAGTAAACCCTTGTTTATCTATTTTATGTATAGTAATTTTTATCTGTTAACTCCCATACTTCTAATTTATCCCTCCCCCTCTCAGAGTCAAATTCTTAAAAAAAATTTCAGAGTTATTAGATAAGAATAATTCATATAACCATAGGTATTATAAATGTAATCAATATATAATTATTTTATTAGGATAAATGTATTTTCCTGTGCTTCACAATTTTGATACCCAAGAAAGTTCTAAAACAAGAATAAACATCCATTAGCATTTGGAAGCTTTTTTGCATAGATTTCTAAACTTAGAGTCTTACTAAAATTAATATTTCTTCTCTGCCTGGAGATTTCATTTTTATCTGTTTATGCATAGCCCATGGAAATTAAATATATTTATGTTGTATATATAAACTTCATTATGCAAAACGTGTTTTTAAAAGTATTTTATATGCTAAAATCCTTGAGAGAAACAGTATGTTTAAAATCAAAGTAATTGCTATGGATCCAAGTATAGAACATTAAGATATCATCTGATTTTTTAAAAATTATGTTATAGGTGTAAAAGGCTTAATCTCCAGCCTTTAGCTTACCTTTGGCAAAGAAACCAGGAAGATTTGCTCCGAGAAATGATATCATCTAACGTTCAAGCAATCATCATCAAAGTAGCAGCTCTAGGTATGTAACCAGAATTCCAAGGGAGCTGTCTGTTACCACACAGATAATCTGAGTTCACTAATAAGCAATTACAAGTAAAAAGGAAGAATGACTTAGAATATAAAAATGTGGAGTCACAAGCTGAAGAAATTGAGTAAGGGGAAGTTTTAAAATGGGCTTTTGATTATTAACCAAAGTGATTAATAGTGAGACTCTTTTCTTTTTTTAGTATATATAACTACCTCTAAAACTGGTATTATATTGTGGTCCTTCAATTTAAGTTCTTTTTATAAGATATGGAATTCATATTCATAGGAAACAGAAAATGTAGTTTGATTTTTTTTTGAAGCTTTTTAAAATCTGTATTTGGTACAACACATGATATTTTCCTTGTATTTTTTTTTTAACGTACTTTGAATAATGCTGAAATAGAAGGATTGTCTTTGTTTGTGGTATCAGAAATAAGCCGCGTAGTGGGTTTTTGTTGAGGATGATGAGAAATTCACGTTTGAGAAAATGTCGTTTGATCAGTTAGCATAGACACAACAGGCAAGGTGGTAATCTGATTCAAAAATGGATATTACATACGAACACATTTAATTTGTTGCTTTGAATTTTTATAATTACATTCATTTTCAAGAAACCGTGGGATTTGAGCCCAATTCATTTATTTCATGAACCTATTACAGTAAATGCCCTGGAGCCTCAGGGTTCTCAAAGCCTAAAACATGTACCTCATTTGAGAGTGTTCACCTTGCTGATCTCTAAAATAACAAGGTCCAAAGCTGTGGAAGGTTTCACAGATAATTTCACATTTTAAACAGCATTAAAAGGAAGATTCCATAATATTTCTTCCTGGTAAACACAAAGCTACTCTCTTCTTGTGGAAGTTGAGGTGTTATCTTTAGTGGAAAGCCTTATTTAGAGAGCATGCAGTTGATCTCCTTAGCTGTTAAAAAGAAAAACATTGAGGTGGTGTTGTGTTCTCATTTCTGAGAAAATGTTCCTCAATAACTCTTATGATTGAAGTTCTCACTACGGATATATTTGTCATATGAGTTTCTATATGAATGTATACAGAATATGCTCTCTCACTTTCTTTGTCGCTCACTCTCTTTTGGATTTTCTCAGATTGCATAGTTCTGTAATGAAGTTCATGTGACACCTCACTGGACAGTACATATTCTGTCCCTTTTACTACTAGAAAATGGAATGTATTAGAACCCTGAGAGATCTTGCCCCGTTAGAAAGACAGAGCAATAGAATATGACCTTACTGCCACCTTTATTATAGTACGTGGCTGATATTGCTTGTCTTTTCATTTGTGTGTGTGGATGTGTGTGCGTCTCTCTGTAAAGGTTGGAGATGGTGATTAACTGTATTAAACTTTTGGGTAAAATATAAAACTGAGATAATTTGTCCTTGACATCCCAATGACAAAAGTATAGATCCGATTTGAACATTTACAGCACACAGTTTCTATTGATTGCCTATCGGTGTGCAAAGATGAAAGTTATTCTCAAGAACACTATTAAAGAAAGATTTGTTGAGTGGCACATTCCTTCTAAAGACACAAACATAAATGATGCAATATAGGTTTCCAAGCTTACACACACACACTTTAAAATTTTCAGAAAAAGTTTTAAACAAAAAATGGGACAATAGGACCTTTCCATTCACAGAGTGGGTCAGCAAAGTTTTGTGGCCCGTGAGATTATGGAATGGTTTTATAAAAGGGTTGATTCTATATGGACGTATAAAAAACAAATTTCGAATAATTGTGTTAGACAACCTTGGTGTCTTGCAGGCGTGAGTGAACTCGTGAAATTTTCACATTAATGGCTTAGTGCTTAAAGAGGTTTCTGGTTTTTAGACTTATTTAAAGAAGTGTTTCCACATTGGATTTAAGAACAATCCTGCCTTTTAGAAATATTTATTTTTAATTGTATGAGTATTACATGAAAACATTCTTGCCATGTAATGTTAAATTTTCATGGTTACAGAAAAGATTTGATGTGTTTTCTATCTGCTCCTCTGCTGCCAATGATTCCCTTTCCCAGAGATACCCACCAGAGTGATGCTGATCATCTTTTTAATCACTTTTTTGGTATGTGTATATGTAATATTTAAAAAGCCATAAAACAATCACAGTACTTCTACATAGAAATGTTATATGAAGAGTATCTTACTCTGTATATTGATGGGCAACTTGCCTATTTTTCACTCAACAATATGTTTTGGAGTTTTTTTTTTCCATGTCAATGTAGATTTACTTCATGTTTTGTTTTGTTTTTAATTAACCTTTTATTGAAGTATAACATAAATACAAAAAATTGCACAAATTCTTGTGTCCAACTTGGTGAATTTTCAAAAAGTGAACGTATCTATATAATCAACACCCAAATCTAGATATAGAATATTGCTAATATCTCCCTAGTCAATACTTGCCTTGCCCTCCCAGAGGTAATAGCTCTTCTGATACTTAATACCGTAGATTCGTTTTTCCTGTTCTTGAATTTTATATGGCCGAATCATAGAGTATAGGCTCCATTGTGTCGGGCTTCTTTGGCTCAACATTATGCTTATGAGATTCATCCACATTATTGAATGATGTAATAGTTTGCTCATTTCTCCTTATAGTGTAGTGTTCCATTGTAGGAGTAAACCACAGTTGAATTGTCCATTCTATCTTCCATAGCCTGTGGGTAGTTTCTAGTTTGGTACCATTATAAATAGTACTGCTATGAACATATAGTGTCATTTTGTACATTTTCTGCCCCAGACCTAGAACATCCATTTCTTTAAGAAGGCCTTGGGGTTTTTTTTAATGGGAAATGATATATATGTATGTGTATATGTATAACCTCAGGAGTTCATGATATTTTGAAATCAAATTTAGGGCTATATAAGGACTGGAATTATTCTGTCTTCCATCTGTGCTTTCTTCCACAGTGAAAAATGTTCTTGATTCTCAAGGACATAGGAGATGTTATTGATTAGAAGATCCCACAGTTACTGGGAACAAAAGATCAAGTAGTAGATCTGTAACCCATTCTTTCCAGTAACTGGGGTAAGTCCCCTGGAAAAAAAGGAAGAACTCATATAAATCTCCTTATAAACATTAATTACAGATGTCATGACAAAAATAAACAAAACAAAATCACTAATGATATTTACTAGTGGGGAGGAGTCCTTATCTTTAAACTGCCTTTAACAGGACGTATCTGGTTGCTGTGGTTGGTTTTGGTAAACAAACCTGGAATCTTTGGGTTTGGGGGCATGGCTTCCTGGAACATGTCATGTAAGGTATGTAACTACCTGAATAGGAAATCAATCAAGATGTTTTATGCGTGAGGTATCTATTTTCTGTGTAAGTGATGTAAGCTACATGCATTGCTTAGAGACCTTACCTGTTGACCTGGTTCACGTCAGGTTCAGTGTGACCAGAAAACACCTGGAGGGCTTCACTCATAGTTCTGGCCCTCTCCCTGCTTCACCTGGCCCTTTGATTGCTTGTATCCTTGGAATTATTAGTAAAGCTTGACCTTACTAGGTAAGGTCTCTGGTTTGTATGAGTCTGATTTCACAGAACAGTCTTTTGTTATTGCAAATTGGCCTAGTCAGTGGGATTTTGTTTTTCAGACCCACAGATATATAAGACACCTTTTGGCAAGAAAAAAAGGGTAGAAAATGGTGATGAGGACTTAACTATTGTTAGCAGCCCCGGTAAAAGCAGGACAATTTAAAAACAAACAAAAAAAAGAGATAGTAGTTGGAGAAAAAGCTTGAGACTATCTTTACCCATCACTGGAAAACCTTCTGCTTCCATATATATTTGCTAACAAAGTAACTCAGTTGATCAGTAGAAATACCGTACAGGTAGTTGGAGATCAAGGTCAGGTGACTACTCAATGCTAAGAGTATTCTGTTTAAGAGTTAGTGCTCTTTATAGAAAATAGCAGCAGAAACCTGGGGAATGATTATTGACATGGATTTTTGGAATTAACAATCAGGAAGCCATATCACTATTCTAGACATTGTTGAATGGAAAGGAGTATCTAGGTTGAGCAGATGGATGATATGACAGTCCATTCTGTATACTTCTGAACGGTATGACAACTAACTTGCTATAGTGCATTATGGTTAGGATTTGGCAATCTTACCCTGAGAAGAGTAGGTGCCTCACCCCTTCCTTGAACTACAAATGGAATACTCCTTCCAAAGCAATAATAGAAATGGTATGAGTTACAATTAACCCTAGACTGGCTTTATTAAGACCAGAGGGAGACACATAATTTGATGCCATTGGCACAAATGATGAAGTCATGCGAGTAGGTCATCATGAAAACATTGCTCTTGGGAAGCCAAGAGACTATTCAGGGCAGTAACTGATCTGCTGGCTTAGTTACCATGCATAGGGCTGCATTGTGAAAAAACTGCCAAGCTATCCAAAAGAAAGGAGGCAAAAAGGAGAGAAGTGAATGGGCTTCCCTGGTGGCACAGTGGTTGAGAGTCCGCCTGCTGATTCAGGGGACACGGGTTCATGCCCCAGTCCAGAAGGATCCCACATGCCGCAGAGTGGCTAGGCCCGTGAGCCATGGCTGCTGAGCCTGCGCATCCGGAGCCTGTGCTCCACAACAGGAGAGGCCACAACAGTGAGAGGCCCACGTACCACAAAAAAAAGAAAAAAAGGAGAGAAATGAAAAGATAGGAGAACAGTAACTGGCTCAACCAGTTACTGTTTCAGATGACTTATGAAAAATGGGTTGACAAAGTAGGAAATGGATGAAGTTTTTACTAAGGATCTAATAAAGCACTATTAGTTTTAGGAAATGGGAAAGTCATTCTGGCACCACCTTTTTTTTTTTTTTTTTGATGTTGGGGGTAGGAGTTTATTAATTAATTAATTTATTTTGGCTGTGTTGGGTCTTCGTTTCTGTGCGCGGGCTTTCTCTAGTTGTGGCGAGCGGGGGCCACTCTTCATCGCGGTGTGCGGGCCTTTCACTGTCACGGCCTCTCCCGTTGCGGAGCACAGGCTCCGGATGCGCAGGCTCAGCGGCCATGGCTCACGGGCCTAGTTGCTCCGCGGCATGTGGGATCTTCCCAGACCAGTGCTCGAACCCATGTCCCCTGCATTAGCAGGCAGATTCTCAACCACTGCGCCACCAGGGAAGCCCCTGGCACCACCTTTTAAAATGCTTCAGCAAATTCATTCTATCTGTTCTGGAGAAATTTAGCCCAATTATGAGGATCATGATTTACAATGGAAAATAAAAAGGGGACTGAATTTATTCTCTCAGAAAGCCGTAGAATCTGAAAAACACTGAGAAGTCAGATCTGTTTGCCCAGTCCCTAGTAGGGAATCTTAGGCTACATACACTGTTGGGGTGGAATGCAAAACTTTTTAGATACTGGGCTCAGTATCCTATGTAGCCCCTGTGAAAGATAGGAATTGTGCACTGAAAGGCTGAGGGTGAAATTTGTGGTATACAGGAATGCTGTAGTGGAGAAAACCAAAGTAGGGCTAAGGTTAAAAATTGGAAATTATAAAAATTGGAAAATATAACTCTTGAGCTTCTCCTGTGGTCATTTCATCTTTACCTGAATGCATAATTGGTATGGATATTATGTGTATATGTTGCCCTTACCCTTTTTACAGGGATGTGTACTAAGTCTGTCGCTTCATTTTGTTTTAACTGGCTATGCTAAATGGAAACCTTTGGAATTGCCCAGGCCCTTCTTAGTAGTAAACATTAAGCAATAAGGATTCCAGGAGGTCAGTAGGAGATCACTGCTCATTTTTAATCATCTAGTCTGGCTAGTTCCTGGAGGTTAACAATATGCAATCAAGGATTATACAAGGTAGTGCTTCTTATTGCTGCTATAGCTGTACCTGATATAAAAAGACTATAAACAGGAAGTGCAAAAGGACCAGGGGGACTAGTATGCCATTATAGCCCTGACCAACATCTACTTTACAACACCAGTTTCAGAGTCCATCCATGTACAATATGTTCCATTCTCATGGACTGGAACTCAATATACATTTACTGTGCTGCCACTGTAATGTTTAAATTCATCATCACAATCCAGTGAGGTAAGACCTGGACTTGAAAAACATTAATACCAACCAAGTTAGTGCATTGCATTGATAAAATCGTGAGAATTGCCTCTTCAGAGGAAGAAACTCAGGAGGAGTTAAGAACTATATTATATATATGAAAAATAGAGGTGGGCTGACAAATCCAGCTGAAATTCAAGGGCTAGCTCAGTCTTTGAGTTTCCTGAGAATTATATGGGCTGGAGCAACCATGGTACGTTCCTCAAAATTTGAGAATTAAGTTGATATCTCCCACAGGATTCAGTAATAAACAAGAATCTAAGACTAGAAGGGCTTTGTGGATTTAGGCAAAAACATATTCATCATTTAGGAATGCTGTTCATCACTATTCACAGAACCACCATAAAGAAATCTGAATTTGAGTGGAGACCTGAGCTAAAACAAGCAAATTGTAATCCCTAAGAGAAAGAAAATGAGTGAGGTGAGTGCTACAATTGTCTTAGCTAACTGCCTGGAGGTAATTTCTACACTGCAGCATAAGGGAAAAGAACCCAAAGAGAGCTCAGGCAGTTTTCACTGAACTGAGGAGACAGAGATCACAATTCAGAGAGACCAAGTGCTGAGATTTTGTGGGACAGAATACCAGACAGAGGGATCTTCATGGAGAGAAACCTCTGTAGACCTATAGAAAGCTTCTCTCAGTCTTTGGCAGAGTATGGATCTGCATATGTGTGAAAGGGAGCTACCTCCAGCTGAAGAAAGAATCATCAAAAAACAGTAGGCTGGGGCTTCCCTGGTGGCACAGTGGTTGAGAGTCCGCCTGCTGATGCAGGGGACACGGGTTCGTGCCCCGGTCTGAGAAGATCCCACATGCCGCAGAGCGGCTGGGCCTGTGAGCCATGGCCGCTGAGCCTGCGCGTCCGGAGGCTGTGCTCCGCAACGGGAGAAGCCACGACAGTGAGAGGCCCGCATACTGCAAAACAAAACAAAAAAAAACCCAAAAAAACAGTAGGCTGAACAATTTCCAGAGTTCACATAAAACTGGAAACATCCATGTTTCCACCAGTGGAAAGACCTCATCATACATCAGATATCAGGTAGAGTCCTCAAACAGGTATCACCTTAGTAGTCATGAGCCTTAGACTAAAGGCTGCTATGAACCTGATGTAGCAAAATTTAAAAGCAAGCCTCAAAAGGATCAAACTGATTTCAAATAACTTAACTTATGCCAGAACAAAATCTAAAACTATTTAAAGGAAAATAATAAAATCCAACACACAGTATAAAATTCATAATGCCTTGTGTCTTACTTACCAGGCATGGAAAGAAGGAAGAACATGTGATTAATACTGAGAAAATCAATCAAAATACACCCAGGTTTGGAACTGGCAGGCAGGGAAGTTATAACAGCTCCTATAAATATGATCATAATGCTCGAAAAACTAGAGGAAAACATGATTATGATAAGAAATAAAAAATATAAAAAGGCCCAAATACTACTTCAAAAATACCTTATCTGAAATGAACAATACACAGCAATTAGACATTGCAGAAAAGATGAGTGAATCTGAAGACAAATAGTATCTGTCAAAAATGAATCATAGAGGAAAAAAAGGACTGAAAATAATTAACACAGTATCAGTGAGCTGTGGTACCATAACAAGCAGACTAACTTAGGTGTAGTGTCCTAGGAAATAGGATGGGGAGAATATTTGAAGAAATAATGGGCAAAAGATTTTTCCAGTTTGATGAAAACTCTACATCTACAGATCCAAAATTTCAATGAACCCAAGCAGAAGAAACAGGAGAATCACAAGGCACATTATCATCAAATTGCTGAAAACCAGTGGTCAAGAGAAAATCTTAAAAGCAGTCAGTGTGAAAAAATTAATTCTATACAGAAAGCAAAGATAAAAAAATCAACAGGCTTTGTCTCAAAAGCTGTCCAAAATGGAATACAATGAATTTATATCTTAAGGTACTGAAAATCAATAAAAGTCACCAAGAATTTTATACCCAGTAAAAATAAATTTCGAAACAAAGACCATATAAAGACATCCTCAGATGTACAAAAATTGGGGGATTGCGCTTCCCTGGTGGCGCAGTGGTTGAGAGTCCGCCTGCTGTTGCACGGGACACGGGTTCGTGCCCCGGTCCGGGAAGATCCCACATGCTGCGGAGCGGCTGGGCCCGTGAGCCATGGCCGCTGAGCCTGCACGTCCGGAGCCTGTGCTCCGCAACGGGAGAGGCCACAACAGTGAGAGGCCCGTGTACCACAAAAAAAAAAAAAAAATTGGGGGATTCATCACCTTTAGATCTGCATTTCAAGTAATATTAAGGGAAGTTTTTTGGACAGAAGGAAATAATAACTGATGAAACTTGAATCTTACAAGGTGATAAAGAGCAATGAAATAATGGAGTAGATAAATTTTAAATCTATTCTCCTAACTTTTAAGAAGATTAGCTAGATTATTTAAAGAAAAAATAATGGTAGTGAGTTGTGGGGTTTATATGGGAAGTAGATATATAATTATAGTAGCACAAATAGTATAAGGGGGAAAGGACAGTGAAATGAAGGTACAATGTGTAAGATTCTTAAATTATACATAATTATATAATACTATTTGATTGTGGACTGATAACTTACAGATGTAAAATGTAAACCATAAAGAACCACTAAAAAATAAAATAGGTGTGTAGGAGAGTAAATTGAGTATTGTAAAATAATCCAAAAGCAGTCAAGAAAGGGAAAAAACAAACAAACAGAACAGATGAGAAAAATAGAAAACAAAAGGTAAGATGGTAGATTTAAACTTAATCATTTCAATAATTACATTAAATGTAAATTATTCAGACACCTCCAATTAAAAGGGAGGGATTTGCAGATTCAATTAAAAAATGAAAAAGAAGGCTCAACTATATGCTTTCTATAAGAAACTTGCCTTAATTGTAAAGACATAAATAGGCTAAAAGTGAATTGATGGAAAAAGATACTCCATGGTAACACTAATTCAAAGAAAGCTGAGGTGGTTATATTAATGTCAGACAAAGTAGTCTTTAGAACAAGGAGTATTATTAGGGATAAAGAGGGACATTTCACAGTGATAAAGGGATCAATTTATCAAGAGAGCATAGCAGTCTAAAAGATCTGTGCACCCATAACAGTGCCTTAAGATACACAACACGAAACTGATATAGGGAGAATTGGACAAATCCACGGTTATACACAGAGCTTTCAACATTTTTTTTTCAGTAATAGCTAAACCAGGTTCAGTAGACAGAAAATTATTAGGATATAGAAAGTTTGAACAGCACTACCAACCAACTCACCCTACTTGCCCCTCATAAAACACTTCATGCATTAGCAGCAAAATACACATTTAAGCACACGTGGACCATTCATCAAGATAAACCATATTGTGAATCATAAAAGAAGTCTCAGTATATGTCATCATACTGAAATCAGACAAAGTATGTTCTCTGAATATACAAAAATTAACAGATATATCTGGAAAATCCCCCACACTTTGAAATTAACCAGTATACTTCTAAATAACCCACTAGTCAAAGAAGAAAGTATTTGAATTGAATGAAAATAAAACTACAACGCATCACAATAATGGGATACAAGTAAAGCTTCGTATTATAATTATTCCATTTATATGACATTTTGAAAATAGAAACTTATACAGACACATGGTAAATAACTGGTTGCCAGATGCTGGGAGTTGGGGGAAAGACTAACTGTAAAGCAGGAAAAGAACAGCCTACAACTTCTCTCATGAACTTTTTAGAGGGGTGGAAATATTCCATATCATTATGATGGTGGCTACATGCCTATATATATTTCCTGAAACTTAAAATTGGTGAATTTTATTTTAAAGCAAATTTTAAAAATGAAAATAAACAGGGCAGTGAATAAAATTTCCCAAAGACAAGGACTGCCATATTAGCTGTCAAGTAGATTATATTGGACCTTTACCAGAAGCCCCAAGAGACTGCAAATGAGTGTTAACTAAGATGATGCCTATTCAACACTAAACCTTACTCAAGCAATATTGGGAAGTACAGTTAAAGTTTGGAGCAGCCAGTTCCCCATCTTTTGGTCCACTTCAATATATTCTGACCACTGTATACATTTCACTGCTATAAATAACACAGAAATGGACAAGAAATATCTCATGGACCTACTACATTTGTTAGCATCCTTAGAGCAGCGATGTAATTGAAAATTGGAATGGGGAATTGACACACTAGTTAATTAAAATGGCTGGTAAGGAAAAGAAAAGATTTATGGTTAGCTTAATTAGTTAAATTATTTTGTGCTAATATTGACTCTGATAGGAAGTAATGCGAAGACTCTACTGGCAAAGGTTCTAGGATTGGGACGTAGGAATGAGGTGATGGGAGATGACGCCAAGTACAGAACTATATATTTTTCCTATTTCACAAATTTTTTCTTTTGTTTTGCCTGATCTATACTGGTCCCAGGCCTGGGTTTAAAGTTACATGTACCAAAATAAAGTGTTATAAATGCACAAAACACAATATTAATACTACTAAATTTGACAGTGCATATTCTTAAAGACTGTTAGGGGTATGTCATAGCTTCACCCGTAGAGATAAATTAAGGCCTATCTCTAAACACAGGGCCATGTGTCCTGTGATTCTTTATCTGTCAAATCCTGTAATATCAGCCTGTGAGTCAGTCCAAGGAGAAGTGCTAACAAGGCTGCTGTTTTTACTGCCCCTGTGGGTTTATAATACGTCTACTGAGCCAGAAAGGCCAATCATAGGGGAAAGGGTATGGGTCAAAACAGGTAGTAAATGGAAATGGAGGGAATCAGAGGAGATGGAAAAGCACTTACAAGTAGATTACAGTTCTGTGGCAGAGTACAGTCATGTGACCTCCGTGCCAGAGCCTCTGAGCTAGAAAATAACACTCTTAGGCATCCCTCTCAGATCTGATGCTGACTACTTAACTTATGTTGAGAGAAAACTCTGGACCTCTTTTCTGTAGAGAAGGGAAGTTGCTGATATATGAGCTCTACGTGAAGATTTTACCTAGATAATTTGAAGCAACAAAATGACAGTGTTCCAATTGATGGTTCAGAGTAGGGGTAGTTTACTACAGTTACCATTCAGTTATTGGTTTATTGTCTGTAGCTACCATTCTGATCATTTTTCTGATGATTATTGCTAATGAATTATGTAGGTGGAGGATTCTGAACTGTAGAGCTTTTGCACTCTTTGTGGGCATAAAGCAAAACAATATGTTGCTAAGACATCTACCTAGATATAATGGAGAGCGGATTTTTACTGCCTGCCGTAGCTTGATCTAGTCCTTCAAATACAGAGTATGTGAATGTAATGGACTTCATTTAAGGAAATTGGAACACGACCCTTGAAGGAGATGGATTTGGTAGAGATATAATGAATTGATATTACTTATAACTCCTCTCTGGAGTTATGCAAAGTACATTTATGGAAAACCTGTGACACCCAGGCAGAGGTGTATTTGGTATAATACACCAATTGATAATCTTACGGGGCTTAACATTATTTTTGTGTACAAGCCATTTTCCTAAATTGTACAAATGCCACTAATGTACCATGGTCATAACACATGTTGTGGGTTGATTACTATTGCCTCTGCTGTGAAAGATGTTCTGTAGGGATTTTTGATCCTGGTCTTGCAGTACTACATCAGACCAAAGTATGGAATGTTCCTGGAAGTTCTTCATGTTGAAAAGAACCTGCTAGTCCAAATATAGACACTAGAGGGAGCTCTTTTCCAGGAGACTGACTACATCTAGAAACGGCCCTGAAGGGAGAGCAAAGCTCTAAATGACTGGACTAATGGAATATTTACTTTCATGGAACATTGTGTCAGTCAACAGTATAGGAAGAGGGCCTGAATACTTACCCAGAAAAGACTATTGAATATTCTACTCAATATGGAAGTTGCTATTTTTTTTTAAATTTACTTAATTTTATTTTATTTTTGGCTGCGTTGGGTATTCGTTGCTGCGCGCAGGCTTTCTCTAGTTGCAGCGAGCGGGGGCTACTCTTTGTTGCGGTGTGTGGGCTTCTCATTGGGTGACTTCTCTTATTGCAGAGCACGGGCTCTAGGCGCGCGGGCTTCAGTAGTTGTGTAGTGTGGGCTCAGTAGTTGTGGCTCGCGGGCTCTAGAGCGCAGCCTCAGTAGTTGTGGCCCACGGGCTTGCTTCCTCCGTGGCATGTGGGATCTTCCTGGACCAGGGCTCAAACCCGTGTCCCCTACATTGGCAGGCGGATTCTTAGCCACGGCGCCACCAGGGAAGCCCCGGAAGTTGCTAATTTTAAAGATCAAAGGAGTATCAGAAGCCAAGCTAAGGATGCCAGTATACAGGAATACTACCATTAGCCTAGATTGTGGTAGGACATTACTAGACAGTGTGACCCCTATATTTGTTTTCTAATGGCCCAGGTACCACAGATAGATATAAAGGGGATTATCTTTCCATGGTGCATTGATTGAGATTGGCCAGATAAAGGAGTAACACTGTGTTGACCTGAAGAGAGCATTTTGAACAATGATATCTGGAAGCCAATGACTGTTAAACCCTACACTGTGATATCTGGGATATAGTTAAATTCTCAAACCAGATGGAATCCACAACTTAATTGAACAGTTGTGATCACTGATCACTACCCTGGTCACTGAATGTGAATGTGCATGAGAAAAAGTTGGTTTTGTTGGGCAAGAAATGGAGAATGGTGCTATAATTCTAATTGACCCTTTACGCCAACCTGGGCCAGAGCATAACCAGTGTGACAGTGAAGGACTTGGAAAGATGTTCTGATAGTCCTGGACCTCTCCCTGATTTGCTGTGTTGTTTATTTCTGTTCTTTAGGTTATCAGTAAAGATTGATGCTGAATAAGGTCTTGGATTTGTTTGAGTCTGACTTGACAGTCCAGTCTTTTGGTCTAACTCAATTTCTCATTTATTTTGTACCACATTGTATATGTAGGGTTGTAGAGAAAATAGGCTTATGTTTCTACATAATTAGGGCTTTCTGAGCAAATTTTGCAGAAACTTGGGACCTCGGCTAAAAGACAAGCATTAGAATTTAATGTATGTTGGAGCAGACAGAGCGGACTGCAGAGAGATTTACTTCTCTGGAGGTCTGTGTTTACATTTCAGGGGTGGGGGTTGAGACCAGGACCTTAAGAGACATCTCCTGGGTTGTAAAGCTGCAGACACTAGTTTATTCCTCCCCAGAGAGATTTTTTTTATGTTCCAAAATGAAGACACAAGTCTTTCCCTTTACTTTTCCAAAGAAGTTCTCAGAAGGAGAAGGAAAACAATTGTCTCTTTTTTCCTAAGTAAATATACAGATTTATACCTTACCTACAGAAGATGGAATTACTTGAAAAATTCCATCTCATTCTCATCACCTTGCTCCTGGGATAAGACCTGGGACCCAGAAGAGCCAGAATGGTATTACCTACTTACCATATGTAAGTAGTAATAATAATCTGTTCTGCTCCAAGAGACTCATGTTGGCACTCGGCATTAGTAATAAATATAGGTATTAAAATTTTAACAATGTATGGTACAGTCTCAGAATAACCATGCTAATACCACCACCATTAATGTGATTGTTGAGAACAGTTAAAAATAATTTTTTACACATCGTTTCCTGCATTTCACTTCCCATTTCTTATGAGTTCTACATCTGTTTTGTCTGAGCATATAACTATTATATACTGTACACTGTTTTTTTAACAGTTTTATGGAGATACAAGTAACATGCCATACAATTCACCCATTTAACATATACAATTCAATGTTTATTAGTATATTCACAGAGTTGTGCAGCAATCATCATAATCAAATTTTAGAACATTTTTGTACCCGATCCTCCATAAGAAACCCGTACCCATTAGCAGTCAGTCATTCCCCATTTCCTCCCAGCCTTCTCCTACTCCAAGTCCTAAGCCCCACAAAGCTGCTTTGCATCTTTATGTCTTTATATATTTGCTGTTCTGGATATTTCCTGTGAATGGAATACTATAATACGTGGTCATTCATGACTGGCTTCTTTCATTTGGAATAGTGTTTTCAAGGTTTATCTATATTATAGCCTGGATCAGTATTTATTTATATATATTGCTGTGTAACATTGAATAGTGAATTGTCCCTTTTTTTAATTGCTTGATTCAGTTTGCTCATACTCTGTTTAGGAATTTTGCATGTATGTTCATAAGAAGGATTGACCCATAATTTTCTTTCCTAGTAATGACAGATGTGGGTGATAAGGTTACCCTGGCCTCATAAAGCTTAGAAGTGTTTCCTCTTTTTCTATCTTCTGAACGATTTTCTGTAAGATTGGTATTAATTCTTTCTTCAGTGTTTTGAAGCATTATTGCTTAAGCCACCTGGACATGGAGATTTCTTTTGGGGACAGTTTTCAATTAGTGATTCCATTGCTTTGTTAGGTTAAGACTATTCAGATTTTCTATTTCTTATTTCAGTTCGGTATGTTGTGTTTTTCTCTGAATTTGTCCAAAGTTTTGAAAATTATAAATATAAAGCCTTTAATGCTTCTTATTGTCTTCTTATCATCTGTGAGATTAGTAGTGATGTCATATTTTTCATTCCAATTGGTAATTTGTTCTTTTCCTTACTTTATCAGTCTTGTAGGGGTTTATTGATTATATTATTGGCAAGCTTTGATTTTCTAAATTACATGTTGGTTTCTTTAGTTCCTTAATTTCTGCTGCTGTCTTTATTATTCCTTCCCTTATACTTTCTTTGGGTTTAATTTGCTGTTTAATATAATTGACATATAAAATTATATTAGTTTCAGGTATATGACATAATGATTATGTATTTGTATACATTGTGAAGTGTTTTCTAATTTCTTGATATATACATATACACTAAATTTCACCCTTGTTTTCTAATATATATATATATTTATGCTATAATTTTTCCTGTAATTGTAGCTCTAGTTGTATTTTCATTATCAGTTAGTTCAAACTGCTTTCCAGTTTTCACTGAAATTCCTTCTCTAATCCATTGGTTATTTAGAAATGTGTTATTTAGTTTCAAGTACTGCTTAGTTTCCAAACATGATGGCTTCCTATTTGTCTTTATATTATTGATTTCTGACTCAATCACATTTTGGTCAGAGATAACATACTCAGGATTATATCAATTTTTTAAAAATTTAAGGGGATACTTTATAACCTAGCATATAGTGTAATCAATAAGTTATTTCTTAATTTTTCTTCTTATTTCATCCATTTGATGTTATCTGTTTTTCATGATTTATTGTGTTTTCCTTTATTTCCTGCCTTTTGCTGTGTGTGATATTTTAATGTTCTCTGTTGCTCTGGGAGGGATTCATTCCACTAGTAGTTAGCTTTAATCTTTTCAAAGTTATATTTTTCAACTTAAAAATTTTAAAATATTAATATCAAAAATGCAATATCATCTTTATAATACTTCCTAATCAATATAAGGATATTTAAGGAGCTAGCCCATAGGCAGAACAGAAATATAGTCCTGCCGCATAGCACAGGGAGATCAGCTTGGTGCTTTGTGACCACATAGAGGGGTGGGATAGGGAGGCTGGGAGGGAGACGCAAGAGGGAGGAGATATGGGGATATATGTATATGTATAGCTGATTCACTTTGTTATAAAGCAGAAACTAACACACCATTGTAAAGCAATTATACTCCAATAAAGATGTTAAAAAAAAAAAAAAGGAAAAGAAACATAGTCCTATTTGGGATCCTTATATCCCAGTGATACAAAGGATTGACCTTTGATTCAAAATGACTTGCTGTATTTTTTCAGAAGTGTGCTTAACATATTGGGCCTCATATGTGCTAGTTTGTAAGCTGATAATAAAGACAAATAGAAGCATTTTCAGTGCAAGATACTCTGGTATCCTGACAGTTAATTTATATATTATACAGGACAGCCGGGTGCAGTACATTTGGGAATGTTACAGCCAAATAAAGACATCTTTACCCCTCTTCTTTTTTCCTCTCCATAGACACATATATCAGGGACCCAGGTCAAATTTCTAGAACAATTGTTTTCAGCCTTGGCTGCACATCAGAGTCACCTGTTGGGGTTTTAGAAATCCCTTTGCCCAAGCTTCACCCCAGAGGAATTAAATCAGAATGTCTAGAGATGACACCGAGGCTCGTGGGCTCTAGAGTGCAGGCTCAGTAGTTGTGGTGCACGGGCTTAGTTGCTCCACAGCATGTGGGATCTTCCTGGACCAGGGCTTGAACCTGTGTCCCCTGCATTGGCAGGTGGATTCTTAACCACTGCACCACCAGGGAAGTCGCAGAAATTGCTTCTTTAATGAGGGGGCAAGATTGGATGAAGATGGGACACAGAAACAGCTATAATTCAGTGAGTGGCGAGTGACCAGAACATTGAAAGGACGAGGAATGGTGCCATAGGAGGACTATATAATGGAGCTATATATTTAGCCTGAAGTGAAGGCAGCAGGTTACTGGGTCAAGGAAAATGGGGATTTTTACAGCAATCCACAGTATTTGAAAGGCTGCTGGTACTTTTGTGACTTCAGAGAACAATTCTAAGAGGAAGTGGAAGTTATGTAGTGAAACAAGTCTTGATTTGGTATCAGAACTTTCCTACATTTGGAGCTCTCAAATAGTTTCATAGGAGGTTGCCACAGGCCCTTGTGTGGATTTCTTCAAGCTCCTACTGCATGCCCTTGCCCTTTCCAATATAATACTGCTCCTTCATGCTGAAACAGAAGTCATCTGAGGTTGTAGAATGGGGCTAGCTAAGATTGCTTTGGGGAGGAAATTCCATCCTACTCTAATGGCTTCTGGCTCCACGCTTGAAGGGTGGAGGTTTGCCACCATTGGATAACTTCAGAACAATATGCCACTGGCTCTGAGGGCAGTTCTATAGAGAGAATTTTGGAAATGGATTGATTAAGGGCAAATATATACTACCGGAATAAGCATACGTCTTGTGCAAAGGTGACCGCTTTGAAGGTACAGCCCTCATTTGACTACGTAAAAATCAGTCTCATTACTTTATTCTTAGTTTTCATTAAAATCTGATGCTTACACAGAGCACAGTGATGAGAAATTTAAACTCAGCTATGGCATTCAGATTCCATTTGCTAGGTAAAAATTTTGTTACATGCTTATTTTGCCATTGCATGTTGGTCTCTTACCGTTTTTTTCTTGATTTGGAAGCACATCTTCCTTCCCTACTGTTACTCTGCATCTTGTGTATAGTGAAATTCTTCTTTTTTTTTTTTTTTAATTGAAGGTGATCTATGTGTGTCTGGAAAAGGTAACATGGTGTTAGGGAAGAAAATTGTCCCTGAAACTTTGTTTTCATTACTTAGCAGGTTTTACAGTTAATGACAGAAGTTTCTCTTGTGGCCTCTCCTCCCAAAGACTGTGCTTATTTTTCTCCGGTAGTTTCATGTGACCTTGTTACAAGCTTCATGTAATTCCCAAATAAATTACATTTACTGGTTTACTTCTATCTAGTATTTTATTGACATTTCCAGATAAGTTTAATAGGATGGAGAGAAACAGTGTTCTCTTTATAGACTCAGTGGGTGATTTGACCTTAGCAGGTTAACCTTATCCTGATGTTGAAGGAAGCTATTCTTAATTAGACTCTATCAGTTTCTCCATTATCACCAAGAGAGCCACTGGTCTGTAATTCTATAAATCTTAATTTGATTGTTTTTCTTTCTTACAGAAGAGCTACCATATTAGAAAAATTGCAATATTTGGAAACAGTTGCTGGTTTTCTGAATACATTGCATATCCTCATCTGTAGCTGAGCCATTTCACACTTTATTTCCTTCAGAAACTCTCAGTTGAATACCATCTGGTCATGGTAATTTATTACTGTGGAATTTCTCAAGTTGCTCTATTATTTCCTCCTAAGAGATTGCTCTCTGCTACAGCCCCACTGATTTTCTCAGAAAGTGCCCTTGGAATAGTCGTTTCCCCACTATCCTGTACAGCAAAGGTCAATGCCAAATGAAACTGAATTAAACTTCTCTGCTGCTTCTCATCCTTTTATTTGTCCTCATTTCAAGTCCTCACTGATGGGGAGAAACTCAGCAGTTAGTCCAGCCACTCATGTTGTCTGCTTAGTCCTCATGGTACCTTTTGTCCTGTTACTTTTCAAATTCTTTTTTTTCCCTGACAGTGTATTTTTGGTATTTAATTCAGAAAAAAAAGGCAAGTATTAAAAAAGATATTCTAGATACTTTCAGCGTATTCATAAGTGACTCTGGAATTGTTTCCGTTTTTGTTTTTTCCCAAACTATCCACAGATTTCTCTTTTGACTTGTCGAATAATGAGCCTCTGTATATGTCTCTCATTGCCACTGTCCTTTTCTGTCTTCTAAGCAGCCTGGATAGTTTTTAAACTCCCTTACTTGCCTCTCAGAGGGAAGCCAACCATTTTTTTTCTTCAGATTTTTAACATATACTTTTTAAAGTTTCACCCTTTGGGTTAACATTAAGAGATGCCCATACTAATTAGAAAACAGCTTTAATTGTGCCGACATCCCAATTGCTGAGTTCCACTCCTACGCATACTCACCTGCGGGAATTCCTATATGTTATATTAATCTGTTTCTTCTTTTATAACTGCCCAAATAAGCCAAGGTACAGCATATTAATTATTGCTTCCCCACCTTGCACTCTTCTGTCATTCATTTGGATAATAATGGACATAATTAAAATCATTCATTGCAATAGCCTTCCTAGAAAAGATTGCTGAACAGTAAAGGTTAAAAGCAATTTGCATTATTCTTTCATAGTCTATGGTTAACATAACTTTTTTTTTACACCTGAACTTTGTTCAAATAATTATTTTGTTTATAAAAGGTTACTTAATGTGCATTCAAGTGTAAATTGCTACTAGAAATATATATTTACCTTTATACAAAGTACTGTAGCACAGAATTTTTAAACTCAGGTGTTGAAACATCAAAAGTTGAAACTTTTAACATCTCCCAAGTGTGTTGTAAATATTTACCATTTTAAATTGAAGGAAAAAAAATCAAGTCTTAAATATCACATTCTGAGTATATGCAATATAATCTTTCCTTAAGGTTCAAATACAAATACTACCAGTCCCACAGCTACCCATCTCTGAATAGAGTGCCTTTTGCTCAGTCTGTAAAGTGAAGTAACAGATTATAACAGCAGAGGAAATAAATGCTGATTTTGTTCATTTTATGGTTAGTACATCTTTTCCTTTGCCAGGTAAGGCAGGCTGTTCTAAAAATAAGTTAGGCATATAACTATTTGGTGCTAGTATGGATATGTTCTTTGAATTTTTGAATACATTAAGATTCTGTCCATCCCAAGCTACTTTGTATGTATATGTATATGTATGTGTGTGTGTGTGTGTTTGTGTGTGTAAATATATATATATATATATATATATATATGGCCTTCCAAGAAATATCTACCGTGTTATAATTCTAAAACCTGTCTTTCTACCTTCATCCCTACCAATTCCCTTTATTCTTTAACATATACAAAATGTAATATTCAAAAATAAATAAGATCTTATTTTTAGTGCCTGCTGTTATAAAAGTTATCCCTCTGTAGTAAGTAACCTTTATGGCTGTGTCAGGCAGTTTACACTAAAACAACTTTCATGATAATATGTAACAATTCACTGAAAATTCCTTCTGGAAAGGTAAGTCTGAGTCTTTTTCTGTTTATCCATTTAGTAGTAAGACTATTTAATAACTATATTGCCCAAGCAGATATTTGTGTGTAGAAAATACCAGTATCATTCTATATTTGCCATGGTTGGAAAGTGGGATTTTCCTGTCTTAGCTGAAGTCCCAACATTTATGTATTAAAACTGCTTGGAACAAGAATATGTTATAAAGTTTGTAGGGCTTGTCTTCTGACAAAATCTCTTTCAGAAAGTTAATATTGTATTGGTTGATGTCTCAAACATATGTAGGTAAATATGTAGAAATATTCATAGGTCACAGTTTAAAGTTACATAAAAACCAGGTGAGGTAGGCATCTCACAGTGCAAGACCTAAGGTATGGACAATAATCAGGGTTCTCTGAAGTCACCTGTACTTCTTTTTCTAGAAAGTTATTCTTTCACTGGAAAAGTCTTAGGATAGACTTTCTTATGAATTTGATTCCAACTCCACTCAAGCAAGCAAAATTTAGTTCAAGTTTTGGGCAGTTTCAGTCCTGATATTTTCCTCTTCCTTTATTCACTGGTCTTTTCAGTGGAGTTTGGAATGGAGAGGATGCATGTGTTAATAAGCAGGGTTCTCCAGAAAAACAGAACCAACATGATACAAAAGAAGTGTATTATGAGGAGCTGGCTCAGATGACTATGGAGGCTAAGAAGTCCCACAATCTGCTGTCTGTAACTTGGAGACCCAGGAAAGCCAGTAGTGTATTTCAGTCCAAGTTCAAAGGCTTCAGAACCAGGGGATCCAATGACGTACATCCCAGTCCAAAAGCAGGAGAAGATGAGGTGAGATGTCACAGTTCAAGCAATGAGGCAAGAAAAAAGGGGTGAGTTCCTCTTTCCTCTGCCCTTTGTTCTGTTCAGGCCCTTAACAGACTGAGTAATGCTCACCTACATTGGAGAGGGCAATTTACTTTACTGAGACCACTGATTGAAATACCAGTGTCATCCACAAACATTCTTACAGACACACTCAGAAACAGTGTTTCATCTGGGCATCCCATGGCCCACTCAGGTTAACACATAAAATTAACCATCACAGGAAGAAAAGGAAAGAATTGGATGCCAGTGCTTATGTAACCATCTTGCCCAGAAGTATAAAAGGTTTATATATATATATATAAGGATTATATGAAGGATTTAAAAATGAAGATGATGAGATCAGATTTCCATTTTGGACAGCTCTCTGACTGTAGTGCCCATTAAAATTTGATATTCCTCAAAGCTCTTGCCTGTATTTTATCTTCTCACTTTACAGGTTCTCCTTGAGTGTTCATCTTGTGGCTTCTATTTCTATATCAGTATCCCCAGCTCAGACTTCCATGCTGGGCTCTAACCCCATATACCTAATTGCCAATTAAATATCTCTTCTTGGGTGATTCCCTGAAACCTCAAACACATGTCTAAAATTGAATTTGCCCTTTATTTCCTTCCCAAACTTTCTTGTGTTCTGTTCTATATCTGAAGTAAATGGTGTTTGGTGCCACCATCTTTTAATTTGACCAAATCAGAAACCTGCGAATCATCTTGCCTTTTCTTTTTCTTGTATTCACGATACCCAATTTATCAGCAAGTACTATATATCCTGCCTACTGTATGTTGCTCTCAAGTCTATTCTCTTGCTTCCATACCTATTGCTTTTGTCTGTTATATCCTGTCTCACTAATTATTGCAGCAATCCCTTTATTTGCCTTCTTACCATCAGTCTTGTTTCCTGCCAAGGAATTCAACTGAAGCTAGAGTGATCTTTCTAAAGAAAGATCACTAATTGGATCTAATTGGATCACTAAAGATCTAATTGGATCATGTCATCCTCTGCTTAGAATTTCTCTGTGACCTTGCATTCAAGTACAAACTCTTTAAAATGAAACACAAGGCCCTATAGGATTTGGCATTTGTTTTTAATTTTTTGTTTTTAATTTTTTTGTTTTTAATTTATCTACTTATTTTTGGCTGTGTTGGGTCTTTGTTGCTGTGCATGGGCTTCTCTCTAGTTGTGGCGAGCGGGGGCTACCCTTCGTTGTGGTGCGCAGTCTTCTCATTGCGGTGGCTTCTCTTGTTGCGGAGCACGGGCTGTAGGCACGCGGGCTTCAGTAGTTGTGGCTTGCATGCTCTAGAGCTCAGGCTCAGTAGTTGTGGCGCACGAGCTTAGCTGCCTCGTGGCATGTGGGATCTTCCCGGACCAGGGCTCGAACCCGTGTCCCCTGCCTTGGTAGGCGGATTCTTAACCACTGCGCCACCAGGGAAGCCCCCTTGTCTACTTTTTTTAACCTCAACTTTCACCCCTCTAAACGCTCCCTACTCATATCAAGCTTCTTTCACTTTCCAGTCCTCATTATGTTGAAAACTAATATGAAAAATTAGGAAGATATTTCTATAATAAATATTTCAAATCCCCCTTTTAAAAATTTCTTTGACTCGCATATCTTCCACTTTTTATTCATTTTTTTCATATTAAAACTGTGTAGTATTTCAAAGGTAGAAGAAGGACCATTTGAGCTATCATCAGCAAGTATTGATTAACTGCATAATTATATTTAATATGATTTATTGGTCATTCACTTCATGGGTGCCATGGATCTCAAAAGTGAATCCATGAAGTGTCTGCGTCTCCTTCATGTTACATACACTGAAGTACAATACCAGTTCATAGATTTCAGAAAGAAGTTACATGTTGAGATGAGTCCTAACACAACCTCTAAGATAGCTAAGCTTTTAGTGATCTAATTGTAGAAATGGAAAATCTGGAAATTCAAATAAGATCCTTCCCCCAATAGTCAACTTTCAAAACATGTGAGCTAATTTTTACCTTAGAGATCACATAATCAGTATTTTTTGTTCTTTGACACAAATATAGTGGTTATATTTATAAAGTGCTCAATTGTAGAATGATGGTGTGCTCAGTTGAAGTCTGGAAACAAAAAGGTTATATTTACCAACAAAAACATTAGAGCTTTTTAAATGAAATTCACTTGTTTTGATGGCGAGTGAGCCTGGTAAAAATAGGAAGAGATTATTGGGGGCGGGGAGGGGTTGTGTTTAACTTTTAAAGATACACAGAATGCTCCATTCCTGTCTGCACTGAAATTTATCAAGATTTATAGGCAGACTAGAAATTGCTTCTCAGAGTGATTATACCTTTTTGAATATCACCTACTGATTTTACAGTAAAAGTCTAGGCTACAAAAGTTGAGAACCCAATTCATTTTACTTGACTCTGTTAAAAGTAGCATTATCAAGCATTTCGTGATGTTTCTCTCATATCATATTTTGGGCTGTCGTGAAGAAATAAACCTCCACTTGCTTTCATGATAGTAGACAATAAATTGACTGATATAATTCAGTTGAGAAGTTGAAAAATGCATTGAAAATAATGGGGCATAACATTGTAGGGTTAACATTTATTCATAGATGATACAATTAAATAGAACAGGCATTAACTTCAAGGTCAGTCAGTAAAGTAATAAAATTGAATATTTTAATTGAATTGTAATTGCTTCCCATTGATACATGCAAGTAAAGTAAAATAGATGTCAGCTCTGCAAATTATGGTTCTTCCTCCTAATTAATTTCTTAATTCTGCATGGAGTTATCCAGTGCCTAGGTCTTGTTGTGGGTTTATTCATCCACCCAGCTTCCATCAAGGAATGTCTGTAAGTCATGATTAAATGATTAGGTGTCAGGATTTATAGTAAATTTTTCTGCACTTTGAAGAAAATTTTGTTAGTAACTTAAAGTAGCTTATCTAGGTATTTGAATTAAATATACTTTAAATATACTTTATATTTATATAAACATTATTAAATGTTACCATCTCAATGATTATAAAGGTTTTCATAAGGGAGCTAGACACATTGAGACTCATATTCCACACCTGACTGATTCAGGAGGTAAACTGAACAGACTGTTAGGGTTTTGGTGAAGCACAGTTTATGTCCATTCATGACCCAGGCTTCACTAGAGGAGAGACACCTAAATTGAATGAATATAAAAAAGAAACATCTTTTTCAAGGACTAGGATAATTTGAAGCTTTTAGATAAAGTTGAATTGCATGGAAAAAGCCCATGAACCATTGTGGCTTTTTCATAGGCTTTTCACAGCCCCTCAAAAGGTTTTTACATAATATAGTTTTATATAAAATAAAATGGGAATGAAGACATTACAGAGATTAGGATAGAGATTTTCAAATTGTATTGAAATTGTATTGGGTCTAGATACTAGCATTTATTCAAAGAAAGAGAAGATTATGCCTTTGGACTGGCTGCATTTACCAGTTAAATAGCTACTGTTTAAAAATTGAAAATAAAATGAATATGTAAGATGGCTTTTAAAATTACTGAGGTGTGTTATATATTCATGTACTCTAAAGTGGTTCCATATAGTAGAATCATTTGAGAGCAAATATATTGGTATATTAGCATCTTTCTTTAGTTGAGTTTAAAAATATAATTGGGGCTTCCCTGGTGGCACAGTGGTGGAGAGTCCGCCTGCCGATGCAGGGGACAACGGGTTCGTGCCCCGGTCCGGCAAGATCCCACATGCCGCGGAGCGGCTGGGCCCGTGAGCCATGGCCGCAGGGCCTGCACGTCCGGAGCCTGTGCTCTGCAACGGGAGAGGCCACAACAGTGAGAGAGGCCCGCATACTGGGAAAAAAAAAAAAAAAAAAAAAAAATATATATATATATATATATATATAATTGGATACTTGTTGATAAAACAAGTAAATTAAACTGAGAAGTTATTTATTTTGTCTAAGCTTTGTGTTAAATTTTAACTCAGACATTGACTTTATTATGTAAAATATTTCTCTCTAAAGCACTTAAAGCGTAAATCCAATGATAAATATATTTTATTGATAGTAATCTGACCCTGACTTTCCATTCTCAATTATGAAGGATCTGCAGTGTCAGAATTCTCTGTGCATATCATCTAGTTAGAAAATACCAAAACCAAAATACATGAGGTAAAGATTAACATCTTTGGGCTTCATAATTATAGATAAGCTAACAGGTTGGGTTTTTTTTTTTTTATGTTAAACTGATCTGTTTCTCCAGATGCTTGTTTTAATTATCTTAATAATTGTCTTATTCCATTTAGAGAAATTAAATATCATACAGATTGTACATACAATGCTAAGATGTTTCTAAATGAAGAAACGTGAAAAAATGTGTAAGTGTAATTAATTAATAAAATTAAATATTCAATCATCCATTATATTTATAAAAATAAGTTACAAAGACTTTTCATTTGCATATAGTCTAATATTTATGGAAACATCAGTGTTTTAGGCAGTAAAAAATTTCTTGAGAAAAGTTCCATATCTGAGTGTATTCTAGGGTAGGATGAATAATCTTCCTACCGCATCGCTGACTAATATCATCCCACGTGTAATAGTATACCAATTTCGAAGAGATCTCGGAGATCAGGGTGGCTTCAGGCCATTGATTTCTCAAGGACAGGAGCTTGAATTGCTAGGAGTCTCTGGATCTTATCCAAGGAAATATTTTATAAAAACAATTTGAAATGCACGTCTTATGGGCAGTGATCGTGAGGTCCCCAATGACTTGTCACTTTCTAATGAACAGAAAAATGGAAGCAAAGACAGATTGCACTTGCACAGGGTAACCAGCATCAGGAGAAAGTCATTACCAACTACAGTAGAACATGTTAGCCTGACCCAAATATGTATTATTTACAGTGTTGATTTAAAGTAGAAAGATTCATTCAGAACAATATGTACATTATTGTATGGAATCTAGACAAGCAGTTTCATTATTAAAACTTAGACATTTTTTGGAAAGAATTATAGTCTATTTAAATAGTATCATCTCATGAGATAAGAACTCCTAAATCATTGTTTATGTGAAGATGCCTACCAAAATCACCAGACATAACCTCTGATAAATTTACAATGTGTCAAAATTGTTTATTTCTCAGTTCCCACATTTCCTTGGTTTTACACGTCCACTGGAATCATCTATTGATGTGTGTATGTGAAATATCCTTACTGATTGGCCTGCCCTGTGTGAAAGATCTAAATCGTCAGACCATGACTCGTAACAGCATCTCATCCTCACCAAACATGGTGCAGACCATATTACCAAACTATAATGACTCATACATGCAGCTTATTTCATTATTAACTCTGAGAAAAAATGTGACTTTTATTTTAGCTATTTTATAGTTTTACAATAATCTCCTAGTGAAATGATCTATAATGTGTTTCAGAAAAATATTTGAAAATCTTCCTTAAAGTTTTAAATTTCTATTTATTCTAATTGTTTTAGCTCCATAGAATTTTCAGTGCTTATCCTAGGAATAAATAAATTGAAAATATTTCTATGAATACACAAAAATCTTGAAATAATTTTACCAGGGTGTACTTCTGTGATGAATACAGATTCATGTGGAAAAAATGTGCCCAATGTGACTTATGTTTACATATTTTACTGACTGTCTTATCTAAAGGCAAGCCAAATTACTTTACTGCTACATCATGGAATGCAGCCATCTTTGAAATGAGATATTACAGCTATTTCTCTACTTTAACAGTTCAGAACTGGGGCATGATGATTTTGCAATGAATTAAAAGGCTGTAAGGAAAATGGGAAGATTGTTGGCTTGATCTTTCATTGCCCACCTGTATAAAATCACATGCTCTTAAATTCCTTTTCATGCCTTTTAGATAGGCATTTATTTACTCCCAAACCCTTATAGAGAACACAAAACATAAATTCTTAGGTTCAATCATGAGAGACTTTTTAAATGATTTTAATGATGTGTAGCCTGATGCTAAGTGCTAAGGTGATATGTATGTGCTATGTGACCAGTATATATGAGAATCAAGGAATTGGAAGGGTGGCTAAAAAATGACTTCCTGCCATGCTGGCCTTGTACATTCTTGCTCTGAGTTTTCCAAATTTCCACCCCAAACCATGGCAGTAATAGATGAATATATGAAGGAAAAGTATGAAAGAGCTGTGCTGGAAAGCATTATAAACATCTCTGTGAATTAAGAATGAATAGACATACAAAATAATTCAGAAATGAAGCTGTGGGGCTCTAATACAGAGGGTCAGGAAATAAGCAAAAGCAACTGGGAGACCACAGTCCTGTGGGGAAACAGACTGAAAGTGCCCCCTCTGAGGGAGAACCTCAAAGAGATAAAAATAAAACATCCATTAAAGAAAAAGCAGTCAATTAGAAAAATAAATTACTCAAAATGAAATAGCAGCAGTATGATGTGAAAAGTAAACAATTAGAAATTTGGGGTGAAACACAGAGTCATTTAAAAAACAAAATAGTGGGCAGAATAAACTCTAGATGAACCAAGTCAAAGACAGAATGAGTGAAGCAGAAAAAAATAATTCACCCAGAAGACAACATTGAAAGCGCAACTTAAAAATATGGAGGATAGGGCTTCCCTGGTGGCGCAGTGGTTGAGAGTCCGCCTGCCGATGCAGGGAACACGGGTTCGTGCCCCGGTCCGGGAAGATCCCACATGCCGCGGGGCGGCTGGGCCCGTGAGCCATGGCCGCTGAGCCTGCGCGTCCGGGGCCTGTGCTCCGCGAGGGGAGAGGCCACAACAGTGAGAGGCCCGCGTACTGCAAAAAAAAAAAAAAAAAAAAAAAAAAATACAGAGGATAGATAGGTAGGAAAATAGCAATATTTGTGTAATAGATGTTTCAGAAAAAAAATAGAAGGCAGAAAAACAGTATTTACAGATATAATGGCTGAAAACTTAGGTTCGAAGAAAGATGAGTTTTGGAATTGAAAGTGCATAGTAGGTTCAGTGCAGTGTAAATAAAAATAGATACCTTGTGTTAAAATTATAGAATGTCATAGGTAAACTGAAAATTGTACTGTCTAGCACAGAGAAAATGAAGATTCCTTATATGGGAACCACTGTTTGACAGCGTAAATCTCATTAAGAATAACTAAAGCCTGAAGAAGTAATAATATATTACAACTAAACTGTTATGTGGTGGAGATAGAAAAATAGGACATAATCAGGCAGGTAAAAACTAGGAGAGTTTACCGCTCACAGATCTTCAGTGAAAAAATAAAGAATGGACTTAAGTCAGAAATAAATTGAATTCCAGGAGAAATGAATGACAAACAATGGTGAGCACAGACACTGTAAAATGTGTTCATAAGCTTACATTTTCTTGCCCAAAATGATGGAACTAAAATTTAACACAGTGATAACAACTTAAATGGTAAAACTTATTTAGTGTCTAGTTAAAAACATGCTAACTTGTTTTGGTCAAAAAGTTGCTAAATGGAATTCCCTGGCGGTCCAGTGGTCAGGCTGCTGGGCTTTCACTGCTGAGGGTGTGGGTTCAATCCCTGGTGGGGGAACGAAGATCTTGTAAGCCTCACGGCATGGCTAAAAAAAAAAGAAAGATGCTAAACATAAATTCTTAGATTAAAAAAATTAAAAAATAAATTCTTAGATTTATATTATAAGGTTCATAAATTCTTAGATATTTAATACTTTAGACTTAAATACTGTGGTTTTGAATGAATGTTAAAAATTACAAGTGATTGGGCTTCCCTCGTGGCGCAGTGGTTGAGAGTCCGCCTGCCGATGCAGGGGACACGGGTTCGTGCCCCGGTCCGGGAAGATCCCACATGCCGCGGAGCGGCTGGGCCCGTGAGCCATGGCCGCTGAGCCTGCGCGTCTGGAGCCTGTGCTCCGCAATGGGAGAGGCCACAACAGTGAGAGGCCCGCGTACCAAAAAAAAAAAAAAAAAAATTACAAGTGATTACTGGAAGAGTAGAAATTCAGTCTACAGCTTTCTTTTTTTTATTTTTCAGATTAACATGCATTTATTCACTAAATATTTCTTGAAAGCTTACACTTGAAAGTGTTCCAGGCACTGTACTAAGATGAGACCAATGAAAAGGATCACATTTTTAAAAAAGTTTTTATTGGAGTATAGTTGCTTTACAATGTTGTATTAGTTTCTGCTGTACAGCAAAGTGAATCAGCTATACGTATACATATATCCCCTCTTGTTTGGATTTCCTTCTCCTTTAGGTCACCACAGAGCACTGAGTAGAGTTCCCTGTGCTGTACAGTAGGTTCTCATTAGTTATCTATTTTATACATAATATCAATAGTGTATGTATATTGGGAGATTGGGATTGACATATATAGTCTACAGCTTTCTAATCAGCAGAGAAAACAGACAAAATATCCTTTTTGATCCAGTATGAGGCAGAAAGTGGCAAAGGAAAAAGTTTAATGTAACAAAAAGTACACAATAAGGTGATGGAAACAGGTCCAGACAAAAAAAAAAATTGTAAAATATAAAAAATTTAAAATCAGTTCTTTGAATTTGTATTTATAAGATAGGATAAAAAATTTCAAAACCCAGTTATATGTATATCAGAAAGACGTTAACAAAAGAAAGCTGGTGTTGTAATGTTGATAAATAGAATATATGATAAAAGTCATGTGGAAATGAAAAGCTCACTACTTCTTGATAAAGGAATAATCCTCCCAAGAAGTTTTAGAAATTATGAATTTGTGTCCATAACAACACACCTCTCAAAAGTATAAAACAAAACTTTCAATTATAAGAAATTATTAAAACCAAAATCATAATGGGAGGTTTTAACCACCCCTTTATTTGAAACTGATGGTTCATGGAAACCAAATATTAGTAAGGTCATAGAAATATGAACAGCAGAATTAACAAGATCATAATTTTTTATGTTTAGGTATAAAATCTTACTTTGCTTTCAGCAAATCCACTTTCCAAGTACAAATGGGGCATTTATAAAATTTAATCATTTATAAGTCACAAACGAGCTTCACCAAATTTTGAAGAATTATCATATAAAGACTACAGTCTTGACCATATGCAATTAAGTTAGAAGACAACAAAAAGTAGTGAAAGTAAACAAACATGTTTTAACACTTACAAGAGTGTCAAAAATGGATGGACCAGAGCCATAGTAATTACTATAAGTAAATCTCATTAACAATGTGAACTGAAAAAAATAAGTAAAAAGTTATCATTCGTGTTAAAATTTGATATACATGAACAATAATAAATATTGTTTTGGATATGTACATTTGTAGTAAAATTATAAAAGCATAGTTGGGAAATAACATACCAACTTCAAAAGACTGAAGGCTAGGGAAAATAGATTGATTAAGGGTAGATACACTGTGAGATTCTATTATGTTGGTGGTGTTTAAAGAAAAGTTATGGAGGAAATAGGGCAAGATGTTAATGCTTATTAAATCTGGGTGGTGATTACATATATGCTTGTCTCAAATATTTTATTTACCTACTCATTTTAAACATTGAATTGCAAAGGTTGCAAGGGTTGACAGGAATAAAGGAACTGGACAAAGTCAACAATTCGTTCATCAAGTGTTTACCCAGCCAATTGAAATTTTGGTTTTAATGAATGCATCTTGAGAATAAGATTGCTGTGAAAGGAATCAAATAATCCATCTAGTGCTAGTAGTCTGAGTTGTTTCCTTTGGGATTAATGTAATTTAATATCAGTAGGAGAAGAATCCTTAATCTTTATCTGACTTCCCTTTTATTATTCTGTATGTGATTACAAGAAATACCATGTTACAAAGAAGGCATTTGACTAGAAAAAGAAAATTATTACTCAGTTTGTATAATTAATAAGCTGATGGGTTTAAACCAATAATCAATAAAAATAGCCTATTTAAATGAACCTAAGCCTAATACATGTATTATGGATGTGAATAGCTAAAATGAATTCATTCCTTTCATAGCTGACTTGTGGCATGTGATTTTTTTCCTGGCAGGTTAGTTTTGGAATGTGGGAAGAGTTCCTGTTGTCCACAGTAGTCTACCTATACCCCATCACCCACATAAACTCTGCTATTATATCATTTGAACATCTTTATCAGAGATTATGCAAATGCTGTTGGTACTATGATGATTTTTCAGAGTGTTTCTGTTTTTCCTTGGAAAACACTGTCACACAAGTGGTCATTGAAATGAGCTGTCATTTAATTTGGTAATAGTTATTTGTGTCCATATGCTACTAAGTGAATTAATTATATAGGCATACAGTTTACGACTCTTTTATTTTCTACTTTTATTCTCCAAATAAGAAGTTTGAAACAGATAAAATAGAAATGTCAGAAAATTCTCACTGTTGTCCATGAGTAAAAAATAATAATAATAATTAAAATACCAAGGATTTAAATTTCATATCTTTGAAATGATACTTTTTTTTTCCATCCTAATTACAATTCCTCAAAAATGAAAAAGGGATTGAAACAATGTGTCTGGTAGTTGATGAAGTGCAATTGAAATGAATTGGAATGAAACTTATTTTTCAGGAGGAAGAAAACCAGTTACCCAAGGGCAATAGAAAAGTAAATACTAGTAAGGTACATTTTGCCTTAAAATACACATACACTAGTTTCCTAGGCAAGGAGGAGCCAAGGGAAGGGAAACGTGTCTGTAAACCTCCATTTTAATCGTTATCTAAAAAAAAATTTAACCTTTCTTGGCAGGTTTAGATCCAGATAAACATCTTGGAAAAACCCTGGACCAAATGGAGCCTTATCTCTTAGAGGTAAGAATTTATACTATTTCTCAAAATATAGGCATCTAAAGCAGGAAAATAAATAATGCCATGATATAATGATTATACAATCAATTTTTAGAAAAACTCAGATACACTGATGATAGTTTTATGAAAAAATTAAACCTCTAGTGGATATGAAAGTATGTTTAAAATTAATTACAAAAGTTATGTCAGCTCGTTGAGCTCACTGAAAGAGTAAGTAAACTATACCTAAAAGGAAATTGTTCTGTCAAGAAGTTTACTTTCGGGGTTCCCTGGTGGCGCAGTGGTTGAGAGTCCACTTGCCGATGCAGGGGACACGGGTTCGTGCCCCGGTCCGGGAAAATCCCACATGCCGCGGAGCGGCTGGGCCCGTGAGCCGTGGCCGCTGAGCCTGCGCATCCAGAGCCTGTGCTCCGCAAGGGGAGAGTCCACAACAGTGAGAGGCCCGCGTACCGCCAAAATAAATAATTAAATAAATAAGTTTGCTTTTATTAAAATCGACATTGTTAAGTGCTATACAGTACCTGATAGTCTCCATCAGTACCTAATCAGGTGCATTTCCATCAGAAATGTGAGTGGAAACTTCCTTTAGAGAGTATCTAATCTAACCTCTTCTTTTTTACCAATTAGGAAATTAATTTGCAGAGTAGTAAATAAATTATCCCAAGGCTTCAAATTACAATTATTTAACCCTTATCATTGTTAAATCTTGAATGTGTTCTAAATATTAAAGAAAGGTTTTGTTATTTTTACTCTTTTCTATTAATTTATTATATTAATTATATTAATATATTAATTATATATTATATATTAATTATATTATATATTAATTTATTATATTATATTAATTATATTAATTTCTGTGACAGAAGTGAACTCCTCTATTATCATTTTTCCCTCCCATGTTCTTCATCAAAATTGTCTCTGGACATTGTTAATACCATTGCTGTGATATGAACTGTTAGCAGGTGTACTCTTCACTAACTGTATAGATTTCACATCTTCTTTCAGACGTATTTGTATTTGATTATTGTATGGCTTATCAATATGTACCAAATGCTTAGAAATCCCTAAAATGCTAATTCCTTCTTTTATTAAGCATTATTAAGCATCTAATATGTGCCAGGGAAATAGTAATGATTAAAATTAAAATGCAATGCTTATATAATTGTGACAAATTATATTTGATTTCTAGATAATTTGGTGTCATTTATTTAAGTCTATCTGATGGACATGATTGCTTTCCATGCCCTTCTGATAGGACTCTTCTCACAGCAGTTTGTTCTGTGGCCAACATATCTATGTTCACATCTATTCACTACCATCAGACTAAATTTTGTTTCTGCAAAAACAATGCGTAGATAAATAATGAAATTAAATTTATGAGGGTGAAAGTAAGAGAACTTCGGAAATGGGAGACTGGAGCTTTGGCAAAAGAGCTTTTGTAAGCTGCTTCTAAAATTTGAAGTGAGTTCTGGTTTCAAGCATGTAGGGATTCTTTGTAGAAAAGGTTAAGTAAAGTTTTAGGATTGCCATGATGTTGATTGTGAATTAACCTGTATGTTATCATATATGTTTAAACACAAAAATGCAGAAATTATTTTATTCAACTTCAGCAAGTTCCTCACATGACCTGGAAATCTTACATTTCATTAGAAAAATAATCTACCCATTCTCTATAATGGTAATTTTATTCCTTCTCCGCTCCTCAAATTTCAAACCCCTTCATATTTTCTCCTCACAACGAGAGGATGACTTGTTTCTTCCTTCACAGAAAAAATAGAAATCATCATCCTGGGAATCCCTCCACCTCTTAGCACCACTCCTTCTAACTGATGCACACTTACACCTATCCTTGCTTGCTGTGATGGGGAGAAGTGTCCTTCATCCTGTCTATGGCTAATCCACTCTCTGTGCTCTAGATCCCATTAGCATCTGCCTTCTTAGAGACCTTGCAATCAACCCTCCCCCTCCAGTATCTTCCTCCTCTCTCTCTTTATGGTCTCCTTCACATCACTGTTGAAACATTCCACCATCTCTCCCATCCTAAAGATTCCCTCCCTCTACTCTAGGTATTTCTCTAGCGACCTCTCTTTGTGTTATCTGTATTCATAGTACTTCTTCGCGTCTCAGACACCTCATATACCTAGCGTCTTACTTATTTTTCCACCTCTAAATGGGTACAGCTCTAATCAAGATCACCCATGATCTCCAGTTTTACCAAACCCAACAGACACTTCTCAGTCCTTATTTGACAGTTATAAACATTTCTTCTTGAAATGCTTATACCGACATTCGTGATGCCACACTTTCCTAGGTTTTCTCCTTTGCTTCTGGACACTCTTAGTCTCTTTTGCTAGTTCCTATTCTCATCTCCATTTTCAGTCTACAGACTTCCTGGGTGATCTCAGTCACTCACATGACTTTCATTACTAGCTCTATTCTGATAACTCCCAAATATTTCTAGCCTAGATTTCTCTGCTAAATTCTAGTGCCCAAAGGCACTGCAAATTAAATCTCTCCAAACTTGATTGTGGGCTTTATATCTATCACTTTTTGCCATTCCCTTTGTCATCACCTTAATTCAGATGCCTGTCACTTCAAGCCTAGAGTATTACTGATACCTCCAAATTTGCCTCTATTTTCCATTTTATTTCTCAAAGAATTTATTTTGCTACTGCCTCAAGATCATTGTTCGAATATATTCTACTGTAATTGTGTCACTCACTTCAAAACTTTACATGAGTCCCCATTGCCTACAGGCTAAAATCCAAATTCTTTACACTCCTCTCCCTCACCTACTCTATCCAACCCATTAACATGATCTTGTCTATTCTATCTCCAGAATATATTCCAAATCCAAGCACTTCTCACTGCCTCTGCTCCTACCACCAGACCATAATCATCTCTTATCTGGAATACTCCATCAACCCCCAACTGGTCTGCTTACTTCTGTCATTGCCCTGTTATGATCCATTATTCATACAGATGCCAGAGTGATTTTTTTTAAAGTGTAAATCAGATATATCACTATTTTGTTTAAAGTTTCAGTGGTTTTTCATTTCAATTAGAATAACATCCAAACTCCTGTGAGATCACAACCACTGAGACCCTGTATGATGAGCATTTTATCAATCTTTTGTCTCGTTTTCTCCCAGTCTAACTCACTCACTGAGCCATGGCCACATATGCCTCTTTTATTACTTAAGCACACTTTATTTACCCTTTTTCTCCTTAAGACTTTCCTCTGCTTGAGGGTTTTTTTTCCTCAGACCATCACATGGTTAATGCTTTCTCATAATGTGACAGCTCAAATGCTACTTTCTCAGTTCAAAAGCTCTCCCTGACTACCCCAGCTAAAGTAGGTCTCCTCAAATTACTTTATTTGTTTCTCTGTCTACATGTATATTTTCTGTTGCCTCTCCTCTTACTCCACTAGAATGTAAGCTCCAATAATATTATCAAGATTTTGGCAAAAACATGAGTTCTTTAGTTCTTTCATTCACTTGTTTGTTCTGTCTGTCCATTCATCGCTCTCATCTTTAAATTATTTAACATTTATTGAGGACCTGTTATGTGACAGATGCTGTGGTGAGCACTAAATATACATGACGAATTAAGTAAACAAGATCCTTGTTCTTGAGGAGTTTACAATCTGCTACTGCTGTTTTCAGACCTGAGAGGAAAACTGGGGACCATGTTAAAAATGCCTATACTCTTTTCCCATTCCAAGAAATTTCAGTTCTGAAGGACCAGGAATTTGACCTTTAAATAAGCACGAGGTAATTTTGACATAATGATCAAATGTATAATCTTCTAGTTCCTCAATACCAACAACATACTTCAAGTCCTGTCTTTCTAGATTTCTCTGAAAGAGTGTATGCTAGCAAACAGAATCCAACAGCACATTAAAAGGATCATACACCATGATCAAGTGGGGTTTATTCCAGGAATGCAAGGATTCTTCAATATACACAAATCAATCGTGATACACCATATTAACAAATTGAAGGAGAGAAACCATATGATCATCTCAATAGATGCAGAGAAAGCTTTTGACAAAATTCAACACCCATTTATGATAAAAACCCTGCAGAAAGTAGGCATAGAGGGAAATTTCCTCAACATAATAAAGGCCGTATATGACAAACCCACAGCCAACATCGTCCTCAATGGTGAAAAACTGAAACTGTTTCCACTAAGATCAGGAACAAGACAAGGTTGCCCACTCTCACCACTCTTATTCAACATAGTTTTGGAAGTTTTAGCCACAGCAATCAGAGAAGAAAAGGAAATAAAAGGAATCCAAATTGGAAAAGAAGAAGTAAAGCTGTCACGGTGTGCAGATGACATAACACTATACTTAGAGAATCCCAAAGATGCTACCAGAAAGCTACTAGAGCTAATCAACGAATTTGGTAAAGTAGCAGGATACAAAATCAATGCACAGAAATCTCTGGCATTCCTATACACTAATGATGAAAAATCTGAAAGTGAAATCAAGAAAACACTCCCATTTACCATTGCAACAAAAAGAATAAAATATCTAGGAGTAAACCTACCTAAGGAGACAAAAGACCTGTATGCAGAAAATTATAAGACACTGATAAAAGAAATTAAGGGTGATACAAATAGATGGAGAGATATACCATGTTCTTGCATTGGAAGAATCAACATTGTGAAAATGACTCTACTACCCAAAGCAATCTACAGATTCAATGCAATCCCTATCAAACTACCACTGGTATTTTTCACAGAACTAGAACAAAAAATTTCACGATTTGTATGGAAACACAAAAGACCCCGAATAGCCAAAGCAATCTTGAGAATGAAAAATGGAGCTGGAGGAATCAGGCTACCTGACTTTAGACTATACTACAAAGCTGCAGTAATCAAGACAGTATGATACTGGCACAAAAACAGAAATATAGGTAAATGGAACAGGATAGAAAGCCCAGAGATAAACCCACGCACATATGGTCACCTTATCTTTGATAAAGGAGGCAGGAATGTACAGTGGAGAAAGGACAGCCTCATCAATAAGTGGTGCTGGGAAAGCTGGACAGGTACATGTAAACGTATGAGATTAGATCACTCCCTAACACCATACACAAAAATAAGCTCAAAATGGATTAAAGACCTAAATGTAAGGCCAGAAACTATCAAAATCTTAGAGGAAAACATAGGCAGAACACTCTATGACATAAATCACAGCAAGATCCTTTTTGACCCACCTCCTAGAGTAATGGAAATAAAAATAAACAAATGGGACCTAATGAAACTTCAAAGCTTTTGTACAGCAAAGGAAACCATAAACAAGACCAAAAGAAAACCCTCAGAATGGGAGAAAATATTTGCAAATGAAGCAACTGACAAAGGATTAATCTCCAAAATTTATAAGCAGCTCATGCAGCTCAATAACAAAAACACAAACAACCCAATCCAAAAATGGGCAGAAGACCTAAATAGACATTTCTCCAAAGAAGATATACAGACTGCCAACAAACACATGAAAGAATGCTCAACATCATTAATCATTAGAGAAATGCAAATCAAAACTACAATGAGATATCATCTCACACCGGTCAGAATGGCCATCATCAAAAAATCTAGAAACAATAAATGCTGGAGAGGGTGTGGAGAAAAGGGAACACTCTTGCACTGCTGGTGGGAATGTGAATTGGTACAGCCACTGTGGAGAACAGTATGGAGGTTCCTTAAAAAACTACAAATAGAACTACCATATGACCCAGCAATCCCACTACTGGGCATATACCCTGAGAAAACCATAATTCAAAAAGAGTCATGTACCAAAATGTTCATTGCAGCTCTATTTACAATAGCCAGGAGATGGAAACAACCTAAGTGTCCATCATCGGATGAATGGATAAAGAAGATGTGGCACATATATACAATGGAATATTACTCAGCCATAAAAAGAAACGAAATTGAGCTATTTGTAATGAGGTGGATAGACCTAGAGTCTGTCATACAGAGTGAAGTAAGTCAGAAAGAGAAAGACAAATAACATATGCTAACACATATATATGGAATTTAAGATAAAAATAATGTCTTGAAGAACCTAGGGGTAAGACAGGAATAAAGACAGACCTATTAGAGAATGGACTTGAGGATATGGGGAAGGGGAAGGGGAAGCTGTGACAAAGTGAGAGAGTGGCATGGACATATATACACTACCAAACGTAAAATACATAGCTAGTGGGAAGCAGCCGCATAGCACAGGGAGATCAGCTCCGTGCTTTGTGACCACTTAGAGGGGTGGGATAGGGAAGGTGGAAGGGGGGAGATGCAAGAGGGAAGAGATATGGGAACATATGTATATGTATAACTGATTCACTTTGTTATAAAGCAGAAACTAACACACCATTGTAAAGTAATTATACTCCAATAAAGATGTAAAAAAAAAACAGTATATGCCTTGTTTATGTGTTGGGAGGGAGAGATATAGAGCAGAATTTTATTTATTTTATGCAAATCAAACATTCATTTATGGAAATGAAAGATTAGCATATGACTTACTTATGAACCTGTCACTCCTTGCTCTACAGCTTTTGATGACTCCTATTTGCTATAGAACAAAGTCCAAACTGCTTAGTATATACTTTAAGGCCCTCTTTTATCTGGTTTTAACCTACTTCCCTAGGCTGATATTTACCACCCACTCCTCCCACGTCCAGGAATCTTATGCTCTGGTCTCTTGGACTGATTTCTACTCCTGTTCCCTTGGACCTCCTGATATTTCTTACTCCACTGGGACCTTACTCCTTTCCACTTTCTCTGTCCTTTGACTATTAGTCTCAGATGCTCACCAGTCTTCCCATAAAGTTTTCTCCATTTTACCCGAAGGACTTAATCTCTTGGAGTGTATGCCTTCCACTCACTCCTGAATTTCTGAATACTTCCTTAGCTTCCTCTTGGGGCTTCCGATTATATTCCACCCCTTATATATTGTGGTTCCATCCATAGCCATATTTATGGTGATATTAAATGCCTACGTGACTTCAAGTACCAATTTTTTTTTTTTTTTTTTTTTTTTTTTTTGTGGTACGCGGGCCTCTCACTGTTGTGGCCTCTCCCGTTGTGGAGCACAGGCTCCGGACGCGCAGGCTCAGCGGCCATGGCTCACGGGCCCAGTAGCTCCATGGCATGTGGGATCTTCCCAGACCAGGGCACAAACCCGTGTCTCCTGCATCGGCAGGCGGACTCTCAACCACTGCACCACCAGGGAAGCCCTTCAACTACCAATTTTATTCTTATGACAGTTAAGGCTATTTCTCCATCATCTTTCTATGCCTAAGACATGTGTTTTTTCTTTTGTTTTTTTTTTTGCCATGCCATGTGGCATGGGGATCTTGTTCTCTGACCAGAGATCAAACCCGTGCCCCCTGCAGTGGGAGTGTGGAGTCTTAACCTCTGGCCCACCAGGGAATAGATACATGTATATGCATAACTGAATCACTATGATGTATACCTGCAACTAATGCAACATTGTTAATCAACTATACTCCAATACAAAATAAAAAGGTAAAAAAAAAGATGTATTCAGCTGCCAACTGGGCACCTTTCTCTCTTAGGTATCTTCAAGCACCTCAGCCTCAACTGTGGAGAACCGAACATTTCTTTCCCGACATCTATGCCATATTTATGTTTCCTGACAGTGAAAGGCCCCATTGTTTCCTCGGGTATCCAAGCCCCCCAAAAAAATAAAAATTAAAAATGAATTGTAATAAATCATTTCATGTAATCCATTATTCATAAATAAGGCCTCAAGTCCTTTTCATTCTACCTTCCTAATATCGTATTATCTGTTCCTTTTTGTCCTCATGTCACCACATTAGAGTCTTCCCTATCTTCTTTTTTTTTAAATTAATTTTCATTGGAGTATAGTTGCTTTACAATGTTGTGTTAGTTTCTACTGTATAGCAAAGTGCTTCCCTATCTTCTTTTTCAAGTCTGTCTCCTCCCTGTCTTGCCCCTTGTCCCTCCATTGTCCATATATTGCCATCATGATATATATGAATTCAAATCTGATCATATCACACTTTCATTTCAAAAAGCAAACTTTTGAGTTGCTCCCCATTGTCTTAAAATAAAATTTAAACTTCTAACGCAGCACAGTCTGTCCGTGGGGAAGAGTGAAGCTTGTAAGGTATACAATCTCCAGCATCTACCCTATCCTTCATCAACTCTGAATAGTTGATGATTTCCCTAGAGTGAGCATCCCCTCATACCTCCATGTTCTACTCGCCTTCTACTCGCCTTCTCTGCATGTTTTCTCTCTCCTTCACTCTACTAAATCCAATTTGTCCTTAAAGTCTAAATTCAGAGTTTAGTACTATGAGGTTGTCTTGCTTAAATAAGCCTTTTTTGAGCCTGCCATTTTCCTCTTTGCCTCCTGGTATGTAGCACTTCTCATGCTATATAATATTTTTCTCTTAATGTTTATTATAAAGTTAAGGCATGTAATATGTAAAAACATAAATTCAAATAGTATAAAATATAGTGAAAAATATTCCACTGACTCCAAGCTCCAGAGCAACAACTGTCCTTTCCCAGAGCAACAACTCTTTTCTGCTCTAGGGTATCTTATCAAAAACATTTTTGCATATGTAAAAAATGTATGCATGTGTTTATCCACTTTAACCTAAATTGGAGTATACTATGCACATTAGTGTCCATCTTCCATTTTAACACATGAAAATTCAGGTCATTTGTTTCCACATCATTGTGTTCTATTACATACACACAAAACCTGTTCTTTATTGATAGATTTTATTCTTTATTGATCCCTTTCATGTCTTTTGCTATTACAAATAATGCTAGAATGAACATTACTCTACATATAATTTTGGGCATGTATGAGTTTATCTATAGGGTAAAATTCTAGAATGGACATGCTGGGTCAAAAGTATATATGTTTTTAATTTTAATAGATACTTAAGAAATCCATTTCCAGTTATGGTGGAATAACTTGCATGAGATCAACTCTCCCAATTCAAACAACTAGAAAAGTGGTATGTAATTAAAACAAATTAATGTTGGCAGGCATTAGAGACTACAAAAACTGAAATAATTTGAGGGGCCAGAATTCTAGAGAGGATGGAAGCCCTGAACGTTGCCTCTTCTTCTAATTCAAAAATGCTACAGAAGTGCCAAGAAGCTGAGGAGAAAACTCCAGCTGAGAAGCTGACTTGGACTTTCAGCAGCTTCACAGGGCTAGGGAGACAAAAATTAGAATTCAGGGCAAACCAAAGTGGAATGGACCTGCTTAACCCTCCAAGTTTTCAGTTGGATTTATACATGGACTCTAACTTAGGAATAAAGGCAAACCAGAAATAGTGCAGCCCTTGCAAATGCTTATATCCAACTTTGAATCGTATCAATCCTAGAGTGAATTAAAGTGATCTGATCCTACTCTTATTGCCTATTTCTCTCTGGAGAAAAATAATGTGATTCAGAGCCTTAGATTTTAAATATCTCACATACAGTTTTCAGCAGGCAATCAAAAATTACCAAGCATATCAGAAGACCTGAGAAGATAACTGAAACTAAGAAAAAAACACAAAATAGAAACAGTCCCAGAGGATATCTATTTAATCAGATTATCAGATGTAGACTTTAAAATGACTATGGTAGGGCTTCCCTGATGGCGCAGTGGTTGAGAGTCCACCTGCCGATCACGGGTTCGTGCCCTGGTCTGGGAAGATCCCACATGCCGCGTAGCGGCTGGGCCCGTGAGCCGTGGCTGCTGAGCCTGCGCGTCCGGAGCCTGTGCTCCGCAACGGGAGAGGCCACAACAGTGAGAGACCCGCATACCGCAAAAAAAAAAAAAAAAAAAAAAAAAAAAGACTATGGCATTGGGTGAATAGATGAACTATTTTAGGGGATATTTGAAAGCTATATCAAATAATCAAATAGAATTCTGGAACTTAAAAATACAATACCTAAAACTAAGAACACAATACATGAGTTTACCCGTAGATTAGATACAGTTGTATAGACAATTAAAGAACTGGAAGATAGGGCAATGTAAAATATCCAACCTGAAGCACAGAGAGAATAGAATGGAAATAGAGACAAGAATATGAGATGTAAGGAAGAGAAGTTTATCATACATGTAATTGGAGTTGCAGGAGTGGAAGAGAGAAAGGAAAGAACAGAAGCAGCGTTTGAAGAGATTTTAGGACTTTGCTGTGATTATTTTTGCTGATTTTGACAAGTAGCTTCTCAGGATGGTTTAAAATTGCTCTAAAAGGGAGGGGTGAATATAAATGGATAGTTGTACATTTTGAACAGGAATTCTTTTCCCTGATAGTTATAGATAATTATGCAAAGCAATCTGAGTGTCTTTTTCTCTGGCTTCTGTGTAGTCTAATCTGTGTATGTGGATTTTCTGTAAAGTGAGTACTTAATATTTATGCAGTTAGAAATTTGTTTCTCAGCTTATTCACAACAGTTATCTGACACAATCCACACTTTAATTCAGACTGCCCAGGTTTTTTGCTCTCTTTAGTTTCCTTTCATTTTTGCATATGCTCATAAAGGAGACTCAATCAGTTGCCTGATGTACACATAGTACAGTGATTCTAATATAAAAGTGAATGAGTCATTTGTCAAACTCTATCTTCTTTCTGAATTTAGAAAGTATTTTTTTAACCTATTATCTAGGACTCTGGTCTTCTGCATCATTGTCTAAGACAAATCAGATTTTAAGGAATGCCTGTATCTCCTTATCTTTATGAATAATGTGATTAACCTCATTAAGTGATTTTAAAGATCAACCACGTGTTCATTTTTCGACTTGTTGGCACAACTCTCTTGAATAGTCAAGGAGTCCAAAAGAAGGGGAGAAAGCAGACAACCTTTGAACTTGCAGGGGTGGGAGAGAAAGAGGTTAGGTAGAGGAACCCAGTGTGTTTACCTGCCTCAGATCCCCTGAGCCACTTTTTATGTACTGTGTAATGTGTCACATGTACTATGACATGACTTATTAACTGTAATGTCAATTTTGCTAATATATTAATCTTTGAATATATTGCTATATTCAAGGGTTCATATTTTTAAGTTAGGGAATTTTTGCATATTATAATGATTTCCCATGCAGGAATTAATATTGTGAGAATTACAGAGAAGTTGGTGGCGGGAGTTGTGAAGAGAAGATGATACCTTTGGGCAAGACTCCTTTCATAGTTCCTTCAGATCCCATAGGGTAAGAGGCAGTGTGGGATAGCAATCAGCAAGTTACCTCTGTACCTAGGAGCCCAGGTGTGAATCCTACCCCTGACTCTACTGCTTACCTGAAACGTTGATCTAGTTAGTTTCCCATATATAAAATGGAAGTAATAACAATGAAATGATATATAAAGTGCTTAGCTCAGCATCTGGCAATGTTAAATGTTAACAATGTTTACTATTATGAGTAAAATTTATAATGTTAAATGTTAGCAATGTTAGCAGGTTTACTATTACGAGTAAAATTTGCCATTACTAAAGAATGTTAACAATGTTTATTATTAAATGTTAACAGTGTTTACTATTATGAGTAAAATTTGCCATTACTAAAGAATAATTTGGAAACTTTTCTGCCTTACAAAATACACAGAGAACTGGGTAGACACTATAATTGGGGTCATATTTAAAACTCTCAAGGGATTTTTAACTGGCATATATCAACATGTGAGGCAGCAGTCCTAACAGAAAAATGGCAGAAGCTATGGAGAACCACTATACAGAAAATGTCTTAAAACCTAATACAGACCGAAGAGATGCTCAGACTGATTTAGTATCAGAGAAATACAAATTAAAGCAACAGTGGGATGTTACTTGTACCAGTTTGGCAAAAATGCGAAAGCTGGATAATGCCAGTTATTGACAGGTGGGGATTTGTAGAACCCCTCTAAGAACGTGGACAGGTACTTCCATTCTAGAGAGCAATATTGTAATACCTAGATTAAATGTCCCTATACTCCTTGATGAAGCAATTCTCCTATCAGTCCCTAAGGGGACATGAGTGAGACTAGTCCTTTGCAGGGTTAGTTTTGATGGTGTTGGGTTGGGGTTGTTGGAGGCAACATGGATGTCCATTCCTGGGAGAGCTTTTAGTTAAAACGCAGTAGGCACACCTTACAAACTACAGATTTACAGTTAAACAGATATATTCAATGTGCGAATGGCAGCAAAGTGCTGAATGAATAAAAGCAACATTGAGATAAATTAAAAATATAGTATACATTTAAATACATTTAAATAATACATTTGCAAGGACATAGACAAGAGATACACATGGAATACTTTAAAATATTTGCCTGTGATAAGGAAAAAAATGGGGATAAAGAATAGAGATAAACAGGAATTTTTATTCTTTATTTCTTATTGAAGTATAGTTGATGTACAATATTATATAAGTTACAGGTGTGCAGTATAGTTATTCACAATTTTTAAAGGTTATACTCCATTTATAGTTATTATGAAATATTGGCTATATTTCCTATGCTGTACAATATATCCCCATAGCTTAGTTATACGTAATAGTTTGTAGCTCTTAATTCCCCACCCCTATGTTGCCCCTCCCCCTGTCCCTCTTCCCACTGGTAAATAAATGGGAATTTAAAAAAAAACAATAAAAGAATACCTGACTATTGCTGAAAATTTGAGATATGATAAAATATAGGGTAGCAAATAAAAAGCATAGTTCTGCCCCATGATGCACACTGCTAACATGTCGGTGGATTCCATGTTGTTTTATTGTACACACAGTGTTCATTGTACACACAAGCTCATGTCATTAAATACTTGTACATATTGTATTTACATAATTTGGTACAACTATACATACAGTTTGTCTCCTTTTTTTCTCCTAATATGCTGTGTTTATTTTCCCACATAACTAAATCTATTGGAAAATACATTAATTAATGGCTGTGCAGATTCCATTATATTTATATTCTACATATGAATATAGCATAGTGAATTTAACAAGTTATCTCTTGGGAATATTTCTTTCTAAATTATTATAAATAATGTTATTTATTTTTAAATTATTATAAATAATTTTGTGATTATTATCTTTCCTAATAAATCTTCATGTACATTTCTGATTATTACTTTCTTTAGATAAATCCCTAGGAATGTAATTTCTGGGTCAAAAAATACAACAACTTCAAGGCTTATACATTTATTACTCTAAATTAACTGTGGAATCATTTTAGTCATTGATTCTTAAATTTCTATAGGTTCCTAAAATTATCATCTGAACAATGGAGTCAAAAATCATTTTATCTTTTGTGCTATTTTCCCCCAAGATTATTTTCTCACTGTTCAAAAAAAGAAGATGAATTTTAATATGAAAATTACATCAAATTTTAAAGGTTTTGGGCCGTTATTTAAATGTTTGTTAAGAGTATTCCTATTTTGTGATATTTTACAATGTTTGTCAAAGTTAATACTCTCAAATGGTCCTTCAGACTTTGCTATGGGAAGCAACCCTCTGAGTCTTTCCTGCCTCTCACTCATATCACCATCTTACTTTCATCTCTTATAGTTGATTTTTACCTCCATGTCTATGTATTACTTCATGATTTCCCCCAATTCTAGAACTATTTGTTGACTGCTCACTCTAGATTATACAGATTTAGCTATCTTTACTCCCTTTGCCTCCATCACATATGTGTACTGTTTCCCTCATTCCATCTTCCCATACAGTTATATTGCAATTCCAGTTGGATGAATAGTCAGTGTTTAAATTACGATCACTATGAAAATTCAAAACACAGCTGAGTTAGATAATAAACTCTGGTAATAAACCTTTCCTGTACAACTTTTTACTTTTTCATTTGAATTAATAATTGTCTTGTTTTATTCACTTATTTAGTATTCCATGTACCAATCACTAATTCAGTGCTGTACTCACTGCCAATTTTATAGTCTCTTAGCCAGATGTTCAGACATGTTAAGTAGTTTCTCAGTTTCCTCCTCCTGAAGTCGTTTCCAGGGCCCTCTGACCTGTATGTAATCTGGGCCAGTTTCCTTCTATGTTACGAGGCTGTCATCGTATCATCTCATAATCCTGGAGAACCCTTTACCTTTCTTCTTTGTTGAAGCCCTCATTTCCTGGATCCAGCATCTTCCTTTTTCTTTGTTTTATTCTCATTTTTGTGAAGCACATTCTCTATAAGATTTTAATAAATGGTCCACAGGAGGTAAGTGTTTTGAGACACTGCATATCTATAAATGTCTTCATTATTTCCTTGCATTTGATTGGTTCTTCAGCAGGTCATAAATTCTATTTTTGGAATATTTTCCCTCTGGATCTTGATAGTATGGCTTCATTCCCTTGCAGTTGGTATATGCTGTTGAGAAGCCTAAAGTCATTCTAATTCCTGACTATTTGTATGCAACCTTATTTATTTCTCTCTCCATCTCTCTGTAAGAGTATGTAAGATATTTCTGTTGCCCCAAGAATTGTAAAGTCTTATGTGCTGTGTCTTGGGTGTGCATATTTTTATCCATTGTGCTGAGACAGGTAGAATTTTCAGCTTGAAAATTTCAGTTCTGGGAAATTTCCTTGAATTACTTCACTGGTGTTTTCCTCCCCTTTGATTTTGCTTCTTTGAATTCCTATTATTTAGATGTCTTTTAATTTTTACCTACATCATTTTTCCCCTTTCTGGGAGACTTTCTCAATTTTACCTTCAAAAATTTTAATTGAGTTTTTCCATATCTTATTTTTAATTTCTAAAAACTTATTTTTGTTCTCTGAATGTTCTTTTTTTAATCTATAATACTTTATCCTTATTAAAATTTTTCTTCTCTCCTGCATAGTCCTTTTTCTCCATTGTTTACTTTGGTGTCTCTAACTTTCATTTTAGAGATGTTTCTGCTAATCTTTGGTGTTCTACTCATATTTGAGAGTAGGGACCTAAAATTTTTGTGGTAAGCACTAAGTGTGTGGATGGAGCTTTGTGACCTTGAGTTTCACTACAGGGAAGTATATCTAGGTCATTTAATCTGAGCTAGTTAGATTTCAAAGAAAAGGACTCTCCAGTCTGCTCTTGAAGTGAACGCATGCTGCAGGTTTTTTTGTTTGTTTTGTTTTCTGGGAGTTGAACAAGGAAAATGCTAGAGGTCTCCGAATCTTGTGTGCATACATTAACTGAATCCCTCTGTTTTTATTATAGTACCTCTGCCCTCAGCTGTGTTTCTTTTCTCCCAGGCTAGTTCCTCTGTCTCACCCTCTGCAGAGAATAAACCTTCAATGTTCTGCCATGGTGGAGGAGAGGCAGTTGCCAGCCTAGAGTGAAAGGATCTGGGGATCTGACTGCTTGTTAAACACACTGCCAATCAACCCTTCTTATTTTGGTGTCCTTCTCACATTTTCCCTTTACTTCCAGAGGTACCCAGTGCCACCAACTCATTACCTTATTGTTTTAGAGGAAGGAGTTATTTTACTGAGTAAATTGGTTTGGTCCTCTGCATTCTCCACTGTCGGTCGGCCTAGGATCCAGTGTTCTTGGGTCTATTAAATTTGTTGATCCTGTCACTTGCTCTCTGCTTTTCTGCATCTTTTTGAGTTTATGCCATTTTATGAAATACCTCCCATGAAGGTTTTAGAAGGGGGTGGGAGTAGATGCATGGATTCAATCCACTGTCTTTACCAGAAGCAGTTACTCTTAAATCGAGAGATTTCTTAAGATCATCCAAGTAAAAGTTGTCTGCTAAATGGAAGAATGAAACCATATCATATAAAAATTGTGAATATATAGAATTGGTTGCTTTTTCCAGAACTATTCACATAGAATTGGGAAATTGGACTTCTAGCCTTGAGTCAAAGGTAAGTAGATATGTACTAAGGAGTATACCACTCAGCTAGGTGCTATAAGAGCTAAAGCCAGATATGTGCAATGCTGATTTCAAGCTTAAAGCTGTATTTCAAGTTCTGTTTTATATGAGTTAGCTTGTCTTCCTTATGGGTTTGACAAAAGAGCAATTTACAATCCAAGCTACCTATCACTTAAAAGCAAAAGATAAAGAGAATTTCACTAAAGTTGATTTGATGGTGTGGGTGAGAGAGACAGAATTTTAAGGCTTGTTCCCTGTACTGCTAACTTTATGGGAAAGAACACCTTTAACTGACCTTGAAAGTCAAGAGGAGGTAGAATTTCCTTGAGGGGAGATTTTGAATTTTGAACATAAGTGAGTTGGAAGAATATGTGGAATTTTATGGTTGAGTCCAGTGAGTATTATAAATATAAATTACTAGGTGTATTAAAATGTATTCTTAAAAAAAGTAAAAAATATGTACCGTAGAATTTCAAAGAAAATTATATGTTGTTGAGAGAATTCTGAGTAAATTCAGAGATAAATTGACAGCCATACTGGACTTTAAGAATGGATAGGATTTTTGACTGGCTGAACTGTTTGGAGTATATTTTGAGTACTGGGAGAGGAAGCTGAAAAAAGAAGTCAAAGCCATATCGTGAGAGATTTTGAATACTGAAGTGTGGATTTAATTATCTAAACAATGAGGACTAACTGCAGGATTTAGAGAAAGGGACTAAAGTTCTGAGAGGTGTAGTTTAAGGAATTTGACCTGGCAGTAAATAGTGCCCATTAATAGCTGTAGTTGAAGAGAAGAGGTGAAGGTCCTCCATACTTAGTGGCTGTTCTAATATATGACCTTGAACCCGTCCCTCACATTTCTCTGATTGTGTTTTATAGAAGAACTCTTAACTGCCAGTGTCATGTGGTACTAATAGAACTGAGTGTTAAGTATTTGTAAGGACTTCTTATGTGCTCAGTTCTATGCTGGCTTCTATAAGGGGTACAAAGTAAGTCAAAGAGTTATTTTTCATGGAACTTAGAGTTTTGTAAATGAGGGGAGGCCTCTAATAACTTGGATCATATAAAGCCAAATTGGTATTTGCTATAAATGTAATTGGGACCTAAGAGATGGAAGATGACCACATGACCTAGAGTAGCTGAAGGCGATGTCATGGAAGCCTCAGCACTTAAACTGGTCTGAAGGATGGATGAAATTTACATGGGTGGTGGCAACACAGTGAATCAATATGAAGAAGATTCCTTGGCAAGAAGACATGCAGGGACAATGATGAACTTGTTTTAAATGAAACTAAGAGCTGGTATTGGTAGATTAATAAGAAAAAGGTGAGGTGGGAATTTAGGACCCAATCATAAAGGGCCCTGAGAGATGGACCAAGCAATTTGGGATAAGAAATAGCAAGATATAGAAGGCTCATCAACAGGGATTTATATTATTAAAATATATCTCAGGAAATTTAGTCTGGCAGTAGTATTCTTGGATTGGGAGTAGAAGAAATTGGAAATGAAAAAGAGTCTAAGGTGCTCTTATAGGAAACAGGTGTGAGGGCTTAGAGCATGAAACCGCTGACAGTAGGGATGGAGAGAGAGAACACAACTAAAAGAAAGATTTTGACGGAAGAATGAAAAAGAAACTAGCACCAAATGGCCAGAAGCTGGGAAAGGAAGAATCAAAGATTAATCCACACGTAATGATTGGGGAAATTAGAAGCACACATTTTTGCAGAGGAGAACAGGGTTGAGAAAGAACATGATAAGCTTGGTCTTAAACATACTGAGTTTTAAATTATAACATATAAACCAAAGGCATATGTTTTTAAACTATGAGGTTGGCACACAATTGAGATGTTCAGGCTAAAGACTAAGGTTTGTTATTTATCAGAGTCAGGACACAACTTTAAATTCTGTGTTTGTTTAGTTCTAAGCTACATAACCTTTGCAAATCAACCTAGTTTTCACCTCTGGAAAAGGGAAAAAATAAAATTAGTAGCCATTTCATTGAGTATATATTATATGCTATGTAGTGTATTAGACTTATTTTTTCACATGGTTTTATTACTGAAAACAGCACTCCTATGAGGTAGACGCTGTTGTCATCTCCATTGTACAGATCAGTAATCTGAGGCTCCAAGAGTTTGCATGACCTAAGATCACGTAGCTACAAAGTGACAGAGCTAGGATTTGAACCAAGGGCAGTGTGTCTCCAAAGCTACTGCTTTTAATGAGTTATGCAATGCTGCTTTCACTGTGCCTCACTACAGTTTGTGCTTTATCTACTTTTATAGTTAAGCTGTGTATTTACTAAGTGCTTACTAAGTGCCATACTCTGTGCTAAGTGCTTTTTATGCATTATTTTATTTAACCATCTAACAAGCCTATGACGTTGCTACTACTAATGTTTACATTTTACAGATGAGGAATCACTTAGAGGGTGAGTTACTTTTCCAGAGTCACAGAGCTGGGAAGTTGCAGAACCGGAATTTATGCTTTAAGTCTATCTGATTTCAGAGCGGATGCTCTTTTTTATTCTTAAAAGTTATTTTGAAGATTAAATAAGATAATTTCATCATTTTCTTAACTTTAAGGCATAAAGCAAATTGTCTTTAATTAGTAGTGACAGTGTTCGTATTTGCAGCAGCAGAATAACATAAAGGTGATGGTTGAACCCGTGGACTGCATAAGCTATCTGAGGGAATAAATTGATAAAGAAGACTATAGAGAGAATCATGAGGGCTATTTATAATTTAGGAGCAGCAGGAGGGAAAGGAGTTGGAGAAGCCTAGCAATAACTTAGAAAATACAGTAACATGGAAGCCTAAGGAAAACAATCACAAAGATTTGAGACATCAGTTGTACCACATGCTGCATAAAATTTGAAAAAGATAAGGTCATTAGACAGTGTCCCAGCACATTGCTACTTATACTAAAAACCAGTCAACAGGACCACCATCCATCCAGTTTCCCAATGCAGAAAGCTGGGAATTTTTCTTACTTTTTTTTAAACTTTCTTCACTTCTCCAGTCACTTATTTCAGCCTAGAAAACCTCTCTCAAAATATCTGCCCTCTCCTCTCCATCCTCACTGCTACTTCTCCAGTTCAGGAAAGCTTTACCTCCTGCCTAGATTCCTCCAGCAACTTCTCAGTTCTTTCTGCTTCTTGACTTATTGCCCTCCAGCCCATTCTCCACTGTGCAGCCAGAATGATGTTTCTAAAAGACAAATGAGATCAGGTCAGTTTTCTGTTTAAAACATCCTCATGGGTTCTCAGTGATCTGAGGATAATAACTTAGTATGGCATATGAAGCCCCATAACATCTGTCCTCTTTCTAGTTTTTCAGCCTCACCTCTCCACTATTACTCGTCTAGTTATGTTTCAGCTATGCTAAACTTACTTCAATTTCTAGTACCCATCGTGTGCTCTGGGACTTAACACATGCTGTTCCTTCTGGAACAGTTTTCTTCTCTCCTGCCTTCTCTCTCTCTCTCTCTCCCCTCTCCCTCTCCCTCTTTCTCTTTCTCTTTCCCTCTCTCTCTCTCCAGACTTTCCTGGTTAACTCATCCTTCAGATTCTTTGAGAAGCCTTTTGAGTTCCTTCCAGTTAGGTCCCCTGCTTTATACTCCCACCGCATCTCATGCATCCACCAAAGCAATCCCTACCCTTTATTGTAATTGCTTATTTAACTTTATGTCTGTACCTCCAGACAGTAAGCTGTTTTATGCAGAATTTATGTCTGCTCCTATTGTTATCCCCAGCACTTAAAACAATGCCAGACCTACTGTAGACATTCAATAAATACTTCTTTAATAAGTGCTATGAATGAATATATGCAGCATGAAATTATTTTGTATGTTAAATACATCATTTATAAAATGAAATTGTGGTGAGTTTTTTAAACCTCATGGTTTTCTCTAGGTGGTAGGAGGGATGAGGGAAGTGCAATTTCATTTGGCCTTTTCTTTTTTTTGTCAGTTTTAAGATTAGTAACAGCAAATGAGGTAGGTTTAAAAGAAAAAATATCTTGATTTAATAAGAAATTCTCACAATTATGGTATTACAGTCTTTTTTTTTTTTTTTTTTTTTTTTGCGTTACGCGGGTCTCTCACTGTTGTGGCCTCTCCCATTGCGGAGCAGAGGCTCCGGACGCCGCAGGCTCAGCAGCCACGGCTCACGGGCCCAGCTGCTCCGCGGCATGTGGGATCTTCCCAGACCGGGGCACGAACCCGTGTCCCCTGCATCGTCAGGCGGACTCTCAACCACTGCGCCACCAGGGAAGCCCTACAGTCTTTTAAAAGGATAAAAAAATTAAACAGGGAAATCATGATGCCCATAACCTTTTCAGTTCAATAATTAGTAGAGCTCAAATGGAGTTATTATGAATATGAATATTTATCTGTATGAATAAATGTGCCAGAAAAAATAGAATCATATAAGTAATTTCCTTTTCATTTACTAGGAATTCACTTTTTAAATGCTCAGACTCCAAGGCATTCTTATAAGCCATGAAATGACCCAAGTCGGCCACATCTGTTCAAAATGTGTTTTAGAAAGCTTATCTTAACAATAGTTAGTTGGAAAATTAATGTTCACCTTCCATAAAAATTTTATCCAAAAGAGAACACAGCACAATTTAGATATATGTGAAGCAAGGAATATACTTGTATACAATGGAAATTATAATGTGAAATAAGTAAAAAATGATCTTATTATTTTATCAAAAATAATTTAACTGGTTAGAAAACAGCAACATATTTCTTTTCAGCTGGTCAAGATCCTTTTGAAATTTTATTTTATTGATGTGTTAGCTTTATACCTTTGTATTTATACAAAGGATGGGACCAGTTTGACTGATGTCAGACAGAATAACAGCTGTATTAATCATATCCAGTGGCCATCTGATCTGAATCTTTTTCTATATAACATTCCCCAAATGGTTAAAAATGGGGAAAAATAGTGACATCCCTGATTCAGTGGGTAATCAGATAAGAAAAACATTGACAACCATGTGTAAATTTTATTCAGTTTTAGAGTTCCAAAAGTAGAAAAATTTTATCCTATTTCTAACGATATAGAAAAAGAAATTAGTAACTTTCTCCTGATGCCGAAAGCTCAGCTTCTCCGTACACTGGTGCCGAATCAAATCTCGGAGACAGAGATTTGGGTGAAGTAGAAAAGGATAGCTTTATTACTTTGCCAGACAAAGGGAGACACAGTGGGCTCCTGCCTCGAAAAGCTATGTGTCCCAACTTGGAGAGGACAGTGAGAAGTTTTATAGTAATGGTTCAAAGAGGGTGTGATCAGCTCGTGGACATTCTTCTGATGGGTTGGTGGTAAGGTAAGTAGGAGTCAGCCTCATCAACCTTCAGGTTCCAACTGGTCTGGGGTCTACATGCTTGTGGGCAGCATACAATCGTTAACCGTTAACTTCTCCTACCTGGAGGGGATTTCAGTATCTGCAAAACAGCTCAAAGATATTATTGTGTGTATCCTTTGATGGGGAACCAGGACCTTGTGCCAAGGCTGCACTATTGTTTCTCTTAACTGTTTTGTTTCTCCCTTGTCTCATATCCCCTCCCTTCCCTAATTAACAACTGCTTGAATCTGCATGTTGGAACTCAGGGAAGGTCATGGAGGCTGAATGAAGGCTATTTCCTGTAATCACAGAAATGAAGGACACAGAAAGGCTTTGTGCCCAGAAGGCCCACAGGGCCCTGCTCGGTATCACTCCTCCCTTTTACTTCATAATTCTGTTTGGGAATGGCTTACTTTGTGTCTGAAACTATACCTGTCAGTACATGCCAATTGGACCCTTTTCTGGGAGTATACAGGGTATCTGAACCATGGAGAAGACAGCCATTTGGTCATTGTGTTCTATGTGCTACACACTGCTAGGAAAAAATTATGAGAGGGTTTAAGAAATTTAGAAACTTATAGTCTCATGAGAAACATTTAAATTCAAGGGGTACCTAGTAATGCAATACAGAAATATGTCACAAGGCAGCATAGGACAATCCCACAGGCAATAATAAGAGTGATTTCTATAAGTTGAAGAGAAGGAAATTGCCTGTTGGGGTTTATGTTTATCACATTATATTTCACTTTTTAAGATTTAATCTTTTGGGGTTTTTTTCCAGCCAGTCAAGATTCTTTTGAATCTTTATTTTACTTTATTTTCCCATTCAGTGTATTAGCTTTATGTCTTGGTATTCTTGTGAATGATGGGACCAAATGGCTGAAGTCTGACTCTCAGTTTACAGAGCTTGATTTCCATTGAATAGGCAATGGTCAAACACCAAAAGTTTTTAAGTGAATGAATGCCATCTCATATTGTTAAGGAAAGTTAGTGTGTTGATAACATGTAGGGTAGATTGGGAGGGGTGAATATAAAGCAGGAAGACAAGAGATTATTGTAATAGTTCAAGTGCAAAGTGATCAGTAAGGATGTTAGAATGGAAGGGAGTGCATACATTTTCTCATTCACTGCCATATGCCTAGTGTATAGAAGAGCATCTGGCACGTAATAAGTACTGAGTGAATATTTGTAGATTCAATAAATGAATTCATGAAAATTTTAAAATGTAGGCTGTGTGGCAGAAGGAAAGGAAGGAATTAAGTTCTACTCCAGTATTTTAAGTTTGATTGAACAGAAATTGAGCAGGCAGAGAAGGTTTTGAGGAAAAAATTAAGAACTGTGTTTTATTCACGTTGAAGTAAGACAACAATGCTCCCAAGTAAAACACTCAATAAACGTTTGTTATGGGGGGAGCGAATACATGGGAGAGAGGTTGATGGCTAGGGTTTTCACTTCGAGAGCCATTTGCAGTAGAGGTAATAGATATAGTAGGGGTCATGGTCCTCAAAGATGGGAGTATATAGATAAAGAGCAGAAGGTCCAAGGGAATAGCAAATTAATAGAGAAAAGATAACATATGTCAACTGCTTCCTATGCACTAGACACTGGGTTAAAAGCTTTGTATGTATTATATCTTCTAATACAACATCCCCCGAAGGGCAGGTATTACCTAGGGAAATGGAAATTCAGAGAACTTAATCAATTCATCCCGGGTCCAGTACTCAGTAAGTGCTGGAGCTAGAATATGAACCTACAGCTGTCTATCCCTAGTTTTCCAACTGTGCTGAAATTACTCTCTGTTCATAAATTTTGTCTATCTTTTCCAGTAAATCTTTAATGTATTTATAGTAGTTATGTTTAAAGTCATTATCTACTGAGTTCAATATTTGGTTACTGTGTGGGTCTGTTTTTGTTTTGTTTGTTTTTCTCTTGATTACAGTTCACATTTTTAACTTTTTCACTGTTCCATCTAATTTGTTTTATATATATTATGGTAGATATTGAATAAAAAAGAACAGTAGAGACTGAAGTAAATATTCACTCCAGAAAAGTCACACCCCTTCCTCTGTCTGACAGCTAGTTTGTGGTGTTTATTCTCTTTAGTCTGATCTCCAGTTGAGCTGGGTCTGGTTTGAGTTGTTTCAGTTTGCTACGTGTTTGAAATGTTTTGAAAGCAGGATAAGGTCTCTCCCTTTATCAGGGCATGTGATCTGTGCTCCAGTGAGTCTAGAGATCTCTCTCTCCTTCTCCCCCCTACCCCGTCTCCCTGCTTTAAAGTCCTGCTACCAGTTTTTTTTTTTTGGTCTTTTTTTTTTGCCTTTTCAAGGGCTTACTGCTGTTGGCCTTTCCCTGCCTCCTCTCTGGCTTTCCAAGTCTTGGCTGAAATCTCTCTGTCTTCCTGCCCTGTCACCAGTCCTTGGTACAGTGAAAGTTCAGTAGAAAAGACTTGATGGGCAGGTGTTCTCAAAGGGATCTCTCTCCCCTTTTCTGCCCTGGCCCTAGCTCTCTGCATGTAGCTACTGTGTACACTTAGTTAAGACTGTGAAAAAGAACTGGCAGCCTATACACACTCCCTGGGTCTCCTCAGGACTCTAATAGTCCGTCACAGAGGTCCACAGATGGCCATAAGAGTTTGGCTTTTTGTATACGCTGATAGACGTCAGCGTAGATTTGCTTCTACTCTGTCTGTGCCCCCATTAGGAAAGTGACCATGGATCTTCACTCATCTAGGAAAGGCTTACCCTTTTCTGCAGTTAGTTCATCCAGACTTCTTTGCATTCTCGGATCTCTGTAGGTAAAACACAAAGGCATGGTTGCTTTGTAGCCTATCTGGCATGTTTTTGGTGTTACGGTGATAACAACTGTCTACTTCCACTTTTTACATACTAACTGAAACTATTTAACAATGTTTTAATAATTAATGGACATTAGACCTTAATTGTCAAATAGCAATATGAAAAATATTTTTTATTTTTCAATATAGATTGCTATCGTTTGTACTTAAATTATGGAAAGAATTATGATAATTCAGTGAGAAACTAAACCTTAGAAAAACTGTTACCTATTTAGTATTTTCAGTTACAATGAAATTGATAGAGAAACTTATCAAAGTGAACTGCAAAAACTGTATTTGGAGTGATTAAGTGCTGGCATACAGTAATGCTAATTTTGAGTTGAAACCCAAACACAGACCTGAAACATGTTAGAATAAAATTGCTACTTTCTGTGAATAGTGTAGATATGAGTAACACTATCCTACATGTTTTAGAAAAGTAAATTGAATGTTGTGTACCACAAATATGTCTCTGGAATGTACACATCTGAATTCTCTACTACCTAAACTGACCCTTTTTTTATCACATGCATACATCATGTTTTTGTGCTACCAGGATGTTGATTTCTAACAGGGTGCTATGTCTTAGATAAAGAAAATGGCTTAAAGAAAGTGGCTAGCATAAACTTTGCTTCTTGAGGTCTCTCAGGACATCAAAGGGACTTGGAACTGGCTAAAAGTCAGCCAATAAAGATCGAATTTTCTAGATACTTGCATCTACTAGAGCTTGAAGCTAGTAGAGTTTAGAGGGGCTGCAAAAGACATCCTAAGGATTCACAGACTACTTCTTGGTTCATCAGCCATAAAAACCACTGGGCTCTTTACCCAAATTTCTTTACTTGGAATCTGTGTCCATGCTGCTGAACCAGTAGTAGTGGGGAGAAGAGATTGCACATATCATTTATAGAAGCAACATCACTGTTTCATCATATTGTGGTATTAAAATATAAGGTGCAGTATATTTAGGAAGCTTCCGGAGACCAGGGACATTGTCTTGTTTACTTTTGGATCTTTTTCATCTAGCAAGGCCTGCCAAATAATCACTGTTAAATAAATATTTGTTGAAGAACTGATTGGATGAATATTATGGAAATATTTTACATGAACTGGAAATATCACTGGATGCATCCATATTTTAGATTTCCTAGTACTATGTTGGATTAACATAGCAGCTCGCATTACTTTTACTAGGGACTAATAAAAGGATATCAGTAGGATAACAGCCATGCCAACTTTAATTTTAAAAAATCCAGTTATTCTTTGGTGGTAGATTATAGAAGTTTTGCAAAGCTTCAGTGAAAGATTTTCTAATAAAAGGAAGCCAGTGATTGTTAAGGTATACTCCCACATAAGAAGACTGTCCATAAAGGTGAGAGTAGAAGGTTCACTTGGTAGACAGTTGCTAGAATGGGAAGACCAGTGAAGGGAGATCAGCACAGAAGGGGTCAGGCACTAGCTGACAGGACAAGGAAAGACCCCTGAAATCCACATTCCATTATTATTCCTACATTTTTTATTGCAAAGCAGACATTAATTTAATTTGGTTTACCACAGTAATGTATTCCTGTTATCTGCTCTCATAAGGACCAGCTGCCGTAATTCTGCCTTGCTGATTCCCTACTTCATTTATCCACTTTGCTCATGTGAGTTCTTATAGAAAATGCCACCCCATTTTCTTTCCTTCACTTTTCTTGCTGTTTGCCTTTACAGGTCATCCACATTACTATTGATCCTTAGAGGGAGTAGTAGAATTTTCATAGATGTGTGCTTTAAATCCCGAAGGGCACGTAGTCAATAGCTGAAATGTAATGGATTTGGAATGGTAGCACAACCACAAAAAAAAACAAATAAATAAATGTGTAACTGTGCAGGTAAAACCAAAGACTTAGGCCACAGTCCCAGCACTGGCAGTAACAGAGAACATCAATGGAGTCGCTCTTCCTTTGGGCTGGAAGAGACTGTAAGCAGGGAAAGCTATGAAATTCAGAATGAAGGAGATGGAATCATAGTGCTAAAACCTCCACACGAGAGCAGGAAGATTCTATGGCAAGCCAGTGAGAATGCTCCCCAGCACTGATTCCAGCCATGTACCAACGAGATAAGAGATGATTTTACTCTCAGTATCATTTAAATAACACAGCTTATATTCAGTGCAAAGCACAGGGAATTTTTTTGTTTCTTTGCTTATTTACTTGTGTGTTTTAATTTCAGGTTTAATCAGACAACATTATAAGCTATCCCAGCCTTTCTGGGAGTTATACTTTCCTAGGGCTTGTCTGCAGCATTGGAACTTCATTAGTTCTTGATTCCCTTGGAACTTTACTATTAATAATAACCTTAAGCATAATAACCATGTTTATGGCTTCTTTGTGTGCACAGGCCCAAGGAAAGGCCTTAGATTACATTCTCTGTGTCTCTGAGAAATGCTCTAAACACAACATTTTTTCCCCTTCTACATGTACGTCAAAGGGCAGGGGAAAGCACAGTTTGGCTGCATATATTCTCATTTACTGCGTAATTACTTAGTATCTTTCCCCCTTAGCCTCCCTTTGAAGCTAAAGCTAGTGGCATTCCTAAACTTTATAGTAATCTTTACGCTTTCTCATTATACACAAAAATGTTGGTCGCTTACATCTTTTTATAAGGGTTTGGTGATTATTAAAAATGCTATGCTTTATGATAACATTTTTCATATGGTTTTAAACACATATTAAGCAGAAATATACAGTTATTTTCCTGTAGCTCACCATCTATTTTGGAATTAAAGTTTCTGGTATGGATATTTTTTAGGACAAAATAAGTTAAGTGAACATTTTTGCTAACTAATTTTAAGATTCCTGTTTCTTTCCTTCTTTTTCTTTTTCTTTTCTTCCCCTATTTTCAGCTTTCTAAGAAGTACGGAGTCCATGTTTGTGGAGAAGGTGGAGAGTATGAAACGTTCACTTTGGACTGCCCTCTATTTAAGAAGAAAATAATTGTGTAAGATATCATTTCAGCATTTTCTTCCCCTTCCTCAAATTTAAGTGATGGAAGCAACGTAACATTAAGCTGGAGGCAACTTTTGTTAAGAGAAATAGAACATGTCCTCCAAGTTCACAAACACTCAATTTGTTTAATACCAGTGAAGTTGTCTGAATACCTAAATCAATACATGACAAGACGAGGCCTTCATAGAAGCCTATAAACTTTTTAGACATTGCACTTTCATTTACTTGCTGATTATGGCCTACAGTAAAACTGGTACCTACACACTGACACTTTTATCCTTTCATGAAGTGTGAATTGCCTGTGTTATTTATCTTTCATTACAGCTACATTTGATAAACTGCCACATCAGTAGCCTCTGGGTTCCATTAACTCCATTCTCTTTTTCCTTTTTCTTGGCTTTAATAACTTAGAATGGTAATACTAAACATTTCTCTTCAATTATTTGGGGTTATTTTTACATATAAACTTTGTTTTTAAATGAATTCTGTTTTTTGGTGAATAGTGTGATTTCTTTGCCATAAATTGTTAAAATTCGTGTAGCAAAAAGTAGGAACTTTCTTCAGTTTGTTAACATTATTATCCATACTCTAATTTCTATCACTCCTCTCATATGCTAAGAGAGCACTTCATTTGCTTTTCCTAAGCTCTTCAGCTTCTTGAAAAGGTTGTCAGAATTATGCTTGATTTCAGAAACCTCATCTGATGAAAGACTAGAATTTTGTATCGAATGGACAGCTTTAATATTTTCAACACTGAAAGGTGACTTCTTTGTACATATTAATAATGAGGGAAAGAATGTTCTGAGAAGTTAAGACAACTCCAGGCGAATTTTCTAAAAGTTACATTTATCTTGGGTAACATAGCCAAGACCTTTCCATTACCCTGTGCAATATTCACCCACTCTTGCTTCTCTCATTTCTTCTAATTTGTTTTCCATTAATAATCATCGAACATAATAATAATATATTTGGCAAATATATATCAAGTACCTATTATGTCTAAAGCATTCTACTGGGCACCACTGATGTTGAAACATAGTTCCTGTCTCCAGAAGGGTGGAAGGAAGACACACCTGCATAAAATTGTGACACAAAATGGTAGAGGATAAGAGTCAGAAGAATAAGTTCATAAACGAGAGGTATTTCTTGTGGCTTCAGTGATCACAGAACAATTCATTGAATGAACTGTGCCTTAGGTATTACTTCTATGAAATAATACTGTTTGGTTACTTAAGAAAAACATTTCCATGCTAGGGTGAAATTATAGTATAATAGGAAACTTGCAATATACTTACTAAACTAACCAAATTAGAAAAAAATAAAAAGCACAATAAGAGAAAGAAGGCCAAAGAATAATACTCTTCCTGTTCATTGCACAACTTGAGGTCCTGGAGCACCCAGAACTCTTTATGGACAACATAGAATTATAAGAAATGTGCTGCTTTACACTACATAACCATAAGGTTTATTTATCATAGTACTTTAGACCTGAAAAATGAATCTTTCACCTCATCATTGTGTAGATAGAGAAACCTCAACCTGACTGAGGCAATGACATGATGGGAGTTAATCATGCTGTTGAAGAGAAGGATGTCAGGGAAGGTGTATTAGAACCCTCTAGTGCCAAAATGAGCTGTTCAATTGAACTGGATAATCATTTGTTGAGGATAATTATGTGGGTGGAACTCTGCAAGCTGCCACCCTGCTCTGTAAAAGTTCTTCTGTAAGAATGGAGAGGCACATCAGCAATACTGGAAGTGCTAACATACGCATGTGTACCTTGAGAACAGAAGGGGAAGAACTGACATTTCTTTCTTACTCAGTTATCAGCTACTCACTAATCTGATTCTGATGCTTAAGCGCGTTCTTTGATTTTTTTCTTCATAGGTTCTGCCTCACCTCAGCTTCATAACTTTCTTATTCGATTTCTTTTTGCTAGATTGCCTTCCCATTTATCCCCACTTTGCTAAATCCTTCCAATTTTAAAGGCTTTGGTTGTTACTACTTCCAGTGCTTGTCCTCATATCTGAACTCTCAGAACACACAGTAGTAGGCACTGATAAATGTTAAATATCATGGAATTAATTTTTCATTTATTGTTTAGTTTTAAATATCCTATTTCACTTTTATGTATTCCTTTCTTAGGTTATAACTAGAGCTTGTAGTAGTTGAATGGAAAAAGAATGTCACCTATTATATACAAAATCTTTCCTTCTCTTTAAAATAGAAAATGTCCTTATCATACCTGTCTGATAAGCACTAAATGTGATGATGTGAATGAATATGCATTGCACATTCTAAAACTGTATATAAATTAAAGTTATTTTATTTAGAGATAGTTTTCCATGTGACACAATTAAAAGATAAGTTTAGACCTGGTAACTACTTGTTAACAATTGACAGTTAATCTTACTGGATCCTGTCAGTTAGAATGTGTTTGGGGGGACAAAGTTAATAATTTCTCCTGTTATATTTGACATAGTAGTGATCTTCCACAGTTAGCATACAACTAGTTGATTATTAGGAATCCCCTTTTCAATGCCTAATTCAAATTTTATGTTAGAAAAGGAGACTATGAGGAGAAAAAATAAACTTTTGCATGCAAAATGATTTGATTATAATTAGGTGTGGTTTTTTTTTTCAAAGACACAGATAGAATCTGTTGTATAATGAAATAATTTAGACAAATTAGGGTGGTTCTAGAAGTTTATTATGAGATACATTTTGCCCCGAATTCCAACTAACATTTTTAGAATCTTGTAGGAAACACTGGTATAACAGTCTTTGTGTGGAAGTAATCTTTTAAATTTTTGACTAGAACATTTTACAGTTTACTTTTCACATCAATTAGGATGTGACTACTTACCTCTAGATGCAAATTTTTAGATCAGAAAATGAGGGGTTTTTCCTGAGGAGCCTTGACAAAAAGAATTGCAGCCTAGTCTTTAAGAATAGAGGACAACTGTAGGTCCTCAAATAAAAAACTTACTTTCTCGGTGTCCCTGGTGGCGCAGTGGTTAAGAATCCACCTGCCAATGCAGGGTACACGGGTTCGAGCCCCGGTCTAGGAAGATCCCACATGCCGCGGAGCAACTAAGCCCGTGAGCCACAACTGCTGAGCCTGCGCTCTAGAGCCCGCGAGCCACGACTACTGAGCCTGCGCACCTAGGACCTATGCTGTGCAACAAGTCACCACAGTGAGAAGCTCGCGCACCACAACAGAGTGCCACCCCCTGCTCGCCGCAACTAGAGAGAAGCCCGCGCGCAGCAATGAAGACCCAAGGCAGCCTAAAAGAAATATTTTTTTTTTAAAAAACCTACTTTCTTTTTATTTCTTACTTTGAAATATATGTGTATGCATATCAAAAGTAAGAACTAAAACATGGGGAATATAGCCAGTATTTTGAAAATAAAGTAAGAACTAAAATCCCAATGTATTAATGAAGGTGATAATTTTCTTCTCACTGTTAATGAACACAATTTTAATGTCAATCTTTGATACAACCCCATATTTCCATTTGAATTGTCAATATTAATGTACTACTGCTACAGAGTTGCTGTGTATGGGATGGATGGATGGATAGAAGAAACAATGGGAAGGAAGGAGGGATGAAAAGAAGAACTAAATTCTATGATTAAAACACTATGCTCTCATTTTCCCCACTTACTCCTCGTTTCTACCTATTCAAGACAGAACTCAGCCCAGAGCATCATAATATGGCATTTAGCCGTGAGGATGAATCAAGTACTTTCCTTGTCTGCCTTCTCATATCTATTCTGTATCACTTGGGAATTTATTAGAATTTATGAAAACCATTTTCCTTGTATTTAAATTTATATAATTATTTTTATTATGCTAGAGATAACCATATATTGTTATTGGTATACATGTATGCTTATGTTCATGTATCCATATGTATACAGTATGCATGTATGAAAATGTACGTATTCGTGTGAAGATTGGTAATTGAAAAATCAGTGTGGGTTTTTGATAGTGTCAATAGTTACTGTGTAAATGTAAAGATACTTAACAAAGTTAAACTATACAGTTATTTGTTTATTCAACAAATAATTGAAAATAAGGCAGTGTATTCTGCACTGAGCCAGAGGTGGAGTGTGGGGAGACAGGCAGACAAAGATGAACAAAACCTGGTCCCTCTCTAAGAAGGAAGACAAGCACACAGACACATAATTATAATATAGTGGATGTGTTATGAAAGGTCTGTAAATGCATTACCAAAGCACATAAAGCAGAAAACTAGCACTGTCTGAAGATGTCAGGCAAGACTTCACGGAAATGATGTTGGAAATGTCTTGTGAGGATAAGTGTGAGCCCACGGGGAATATCTGCGTGCAGTTGTCTTTTCAGAGGGGAAGTAGGAACCAAGACCATGGCTGAGCCTCAAGAGAAAATTCAGTATTTTGAAGTGAGAGGGTTAGGGCCTGATCTCTCAACTTGAGAGAGAGCCTATAGTCAGGGAAGAGAGACTCAGACCTGACTCAGACCTGACCTGCCCTTTTGAAGTCGTAACTAGGGATAAGCCTAACGCAGCAGTGAAAGGGAGCATGGGATCCAGCTCTTGGCTACTGAGAAACCTCAGTTGTGTAAGAGGAAGGGGCTGCACTGATTACTTGTATTAATAGGGAAAGAGGAGGAGGGTAGCCAACTGGAAAGCATTTTTGCTGTTGTAGAGTTTTTCTTAATTTTCTGGGTCTCTCTGAGGGTATTCCAGCAGATTCTGCTCTAGGTTTCAGAGAAATCCATGAAGCAGACAGAAACCAGAGACTCTTGAAAGTTGAGTTTCAGGTGAGTTTATGAAAGAAAAGCAGAGCAGTAGTGGCATTATTCTGTTTGAAGCTAAAAGCCATTTATTTGAATCTATTATCTGTCTCCCAGTTGATTCTGGCTTTGTATAACTGAATGAAATGACGTTAGTCAATTAGAGATTATGGATTTAATAGAATCCATAAAAACCATATTCCTCTTCACTTAGTGTTCAGAATGTTATATATTTTCTCTGGATAACAATCTTGGTTCAGAATGCAGTAATTGTATCAATTAAGTGAGCTATTTGCTGTCAATCTTCTGTTTCTAGTGGGAATAACTGTCAAGAGAAAGGAGGGCCCGAAACCCTTTCCACTGACACATCACTGGTTCAGGTTAATCATGGTTTTGGTGTACCCATTGTCAAGGATATCAAGACCAAGCTGCCTACATCAGGCATTATTGAGGCTCAGGATCGGTTTCCAAAGCTGGGATTGGGAACATAGAGATTGAAATTTAATGTAAGAATGAGGTCATACACAGGAACTAGAATTTGAATCTATTGAGGAACCAAGATAGGACCAGAACAGACAACTCAGGAGTAAATAGACAAGACGACTAGACTAGAGTTAACAAGGCAGAGAGACAGGTGGTAGAAAGCAAGAGGGTCTCCTCTTTTCTTTCTCTTTCTCCTCTTGCTCATTATACATTGAGGCATCTTTCGGTTAGGTAGTCTGTGAAGGCAGGTTATTACTTTCTTTCATGATCCCGATTATAATGTTTTTCTTTTAAAGTCATAGAAGCCTGTTTTAATGTAATTTTTTAAAGCACTAACAAGATACGTATTTGATACTAACGGTTGATGAATAGTAGTTGATTTTTTTTTTTTACCATCAAACTTTTTTGTCTATCTCTGATCTTTCAAGTGAAAAAGTAAGCATATTTTGCACATGAAAATTTAATATATCGGATCCTAGTCTTTTGAGATTTCTTCTATTGTCGCTAAATAACTTTGCATTACAAAAGTTAATTCAAAAATATTTTACATTAGTGGAAAAGAATCAAAGTAAGAATTTATTTTGCTGAACAACAATGGTTAAAGTGCTAACAATGTACTAATATAAACATTGGAACTAGTTCCTAAGGCATTAAAGAGACATGAGAAATTTCTGCTTTTAGGATTTGAGTTAAAATACAAAAACACTATTGCTTTCTTAATAAACAACAATAAAAAATAATTAATTATTAGAACTTCACACATAATCTTAGTTATTCATATGTGCTTTACAGGGTATCTTTGATAAAAGTTGAGTTAATTTACATGTATCCATATGGTGCCAGCAAGCAGTTCATACTGTTTTACCTGAATGTGGTAATTGCTATGTCAGACAATCAATTTTAATAACAATGATATTGCAGTGTGAAGAGTTCATCTAGAGCTTAAACCCATCACCAGTACTGCCTTTGTGAAGGATAATTGAGATTTTGTGTGAAACACTGGATGAATTACCTCTTGAAAATGAAAAGAATAATGAAGATAAAGCACTACTGTTTAATGGTAGCCCATACCAACCAAATTTGTGAAAATGAAATTGAAGTTTCAAGTTGTAAAACTGTTCGGAGAGCTTTGAGTGAACCTGAAAGTTGAACTGTGTGTCCTCATAAAGATGAAAAGGTCTTTACTTATTTTTGAAAGTTTAATATTCTCAATCTTTTCCCCAATTAAATATTGGATTATTAAAAGTAGATGTTAATCGTTAATTATGTAGTAAATATGTATACAATAGTATACTAGTGGAAATAAATGAGGATTTTTGGTCTTTTCTAGTCACTAGTAGGAGCAACTTGCCACAAAACAGATTTTGCATAGTAGATAAATGTATTATAACATTTTTTTATTTCAGAGATTCATCAGAAGTAGTCACACATTCAGCTGATGCATTTGCACCTGTGGCTTACCTACGCTTTTTAGAATTGCACTTGGAGGACAAGGCAAGTAAATCTAATTCACAGTGATTTAAAGAGAAAATTGAGATATGTGCATTGTCTCTATAGATGTAATTCTATAACAACAAATGAAAGGGTAAAAAAAGTGATTTTTTTCAAATCCTCAATCAGTAACTAAGAATTCTGCAGATGTTTATAGTTTTAAGAGCTGTATATTATGTAAAAGATATTACATTGCTGAAGAGTTTGCAGTTCATTTGAAAAGGGAATCATATATACATTAATCAAGGAGAAGACAGGACGGTGTATAACCAAATATTAAATCATCTAGAAAATTAAGAATTAGGTTATTGAGCATCAGCCTTAGGGGAAAGGTTTGAGGATAAATTGGATCTTCATTATACAAAGTTTAAGAGGAGAAGAAAAGGACAAATTAAACCTTTTCCAGAAATATACAGGGGAACAGTCGTACAAATGAAAGATGGAAAATGAAGCAAAAAGTGTGATAGTTTTATTTTAAATACATTGATTGTCAAAACACAGCAGAAGTCAATTTTAAAATGTTTTGTGGAATAGTTAAGGTCTAGATTAGACCCTGTGATTAAAAGCTCTGCTCCTTGAGGCATAAATGATTGGAAGAAGTCTGCATCTTTCGTGTTCTGTCATCAAGTGTCTTGAGGCACACCCACAGTCATATATATGATAGAGAATCTGAAGAACCAAGAGAATCAATGATTGGCAAAGGAAGGAGAAAAATGGGAACCCCAGTAATCTCTCAATCAGCAAGAATTTCTAAAAGTAGAGAATAATATTTGGAGCCATTTCTCTAGAAAAACTACAAAAGACAAGGTTGAAAAGAGGTGATTGAATTGGGCTGAAAGATGACTATTGGTGACCTTTTACCAAAAAACTGGTAAACCTCAAGAGAATGAAGTGAAACTATCCAGACATCTTTCAGACCCACTGAAAGGAGCCTCTCCTAGGTCTCTGCTACTTTTGCTGCCATGGGCACACACAAAAAAATCAAAACCACCAAATTCTGGTTTAAATACATTAGCCATTGTATGTTCATCTCTACCTAAATAGCTCAGTATTCACACTATTTTGGTATTGCTTTGTTCTTCTCTATCCATTTTCCCTCTTGCAGAAAAGAATATTACTTCTTTAAGGTGCAGTACTCACTGACACTGAATAAATATGGTGCATTTCCTTTTTTTTTTTTCCTTAGGTGTCCCCAGTACCTGACAACTGCAGAACATCTAATTACATACATAACTCTTGAAAAGCATTTTTGTTACTAAGCTGGTATTTTTATATTTTAAAAATCACATAGCATTTTCTCAATTATTATGTCCCACTTTTTTCATTACATTTTTTTATTCTTAGAAATATTTATCTTTATCAGAAGTTGATAGAACCATTGATTAATTGGTTAACACATCCAATCCATGATCTCTGTGATTGGTACCTTCTTTTTTCCCCTTTTACTTCATCTGAAATCCTCATTTCTGTAACATTTCTTTGCTTTCATCACACTGGTTTATTTTCCTCTTTCTTGTTCCTGCTTTCATCTCTGCCTATAGTATCCTGATGCAAAGGCAATTGAAAATGAGGATGAAAAGATAGTCACTGTATTTAGCTAATCAAGTTTATTCTACCGGGCATCACCATTTTTGTTTTGAATATATTAATTGTTTCAACATTATTGGACAATCAAGAAGAATACCATTAACTCTTACTGGTTGTTTTATAACTGATTAAAAAATGTAGTTTTTCAGTATTACCTATGCTGACTTCAGACTACTTTTAGAGTTTGCAGCAAAATTGAGCAGAATGTACAGAGAGTTCCCACATATGCACAGCCCCCCCAGCTGTCAACATCCCACACCGCAACAGTACATTTGTTACAATCAAGGAATTTACACGGACACATCAGTTATTACCCAAAGACCATAGTTACATGATGAGTCACTCTTGGTGTTGTACGTTCTGTGGGTTTGGACAAATGCATAATGACTTGTATCTACCATTATAGTATAATACAGAATAGCTTTGCCTATTCATCCTTACTTTTCCTCTAACCCCTGGTAACCTCTGATGTGTTTACTCTTGCCATAGTTTTGCCTTTTCCACAACATCATGTAGTTGGAATCATTTAGTATGTTGCCATCTCATATTGGCTTCTTTCACTTACTAATATGCATTTGGATTCCATTGTGTCTTTTCATGGTTTAACAACTCATTTCTTTTTCTTTTTTTCTTAAGACATTTTTTTAGAGCAGTTTTCGGTTCACAGAAAAATTGGAGGGCAAGTACAGAAATTTCCCATTTACCCCCTGCACCCACATATGCATAGTCTTCCTCATTATCAACATCCCTCCCCAGAGGGGTACATTTGTTACAATTAATGAACCTACATTGCACATCGTAATCACTCAAAGTTCATAGTTTACATTACAGTTCACTCTTGGCTTTGTACATTCTATAGATTACATGTATCCATCATTATGGTATCATACAGAATATTTTCACTGCCCTAAAAATCCTCCATGCTCCACCTTTCATCACTTAACTACCTCCAACCCCTGCAACCACTGATCTTTTTATTATCTCCATAGTTTTGCCTTTTCCAGAACATCATATAGTTAGAATAATATGGTATGTGCCATCTTTAGATTGGCTTCTTTGATTTAGTAATATGCATTTAAGTTTCCTGCATGTCTTTTCATAAGTTTTTAAATGCTTAATAATATTCCATTGTCTGGACATACCATAATGTATTTATCCTTTCACCTACTGAAGGACATCTTGGTTGCTTGAAGTTCTGGCAATTGTGAATAAAGCTTTTGTAAAACATCCATGTGCAAGTTTTTGTGTGGACATAAGTTTTCAACTCTATTGGATAAATACCAAGGAGCATGATTGCTGGATTATATGGTAAGAGTATATTTAATTTTACAAGAAACCACCAAACTGCCTTCCAAAGTGGCTGTACTATTTTGCATTCCCACCAGCAGTGAATGAGAGTTCCTCTTGCTCCACATCCTTGCCAGCTTTTGGTGCTGTCAGTGTTTTGGACTTTCATCATTCTAATAGGTGTGTAATGGTATCTCATTGCTGTTTTATTTTATTTTTTTAATATTTATTTATTTATTTGGCACTCAGGATCTTTGTTGCCGCCTGCGGGATCTTTTAGTTGCAGTGCTCAGGATCTTGAGTTATAGCATGTGAGCTCTTAGTTGTGACATGTGGGATCTAGTTCCCTGACCAGGGATCAGACCCAGCCCCCTGCGTTGGGAGTGTGGAGTCTTAACCACTGGACCACCAGGGAAATCCCCTCATTGCTGTTTTAATTTGCATTTCCCTCATGACGTATGACATGGAACATCTTTTCATGTATTTATTTGCTATCTCTGTATCATATTTGGTGAGATGTCTGTTTAGATCTTTTGCCAATTTTTTATTTGAACTCTCTGTTTTTTATTATTGAGTTTTTAGCAGTTCTCTATATATTTTGGAAATAGTTCTTTATCAGCTGTGTCTTTTGCAAATATTTTCTCCGAGTCTATGACTTGTCTACCCATTCTTTTTCCAGTGTCTTTCACAGAGCAGAAGTTTTTAATTTTAATGAAGCCCAGCTTATTAATTATTTTTTTCCTGGATCATGCCTTTGGTGTTGTATCTAAAAGTCATCACCAAACCCAAGGTCATCTAGGTTTTCTCCTATTTTATCTTCTAGGATTTTTATGGCTTTGCATTTTACAATTGGGCCTGTTATCCATTTTGACTTAATTTTTGTGAAGGGGTATTAGGTTTGAGTCTGCATTCATTTTTTTAATGTGTGCGTGTCTAATGGTTCTAGCACCATTTGTTGAAAAGACTATACTTTCTCCATTATATTGCCTTGCTCCTTTGTCTGTATTTGTGTGGACCTATTTTTGAGCTCTCTATTCTGTTCCATTGATTTGTTTGCCTATTCTCTTGCCAATACCGCAAAGTCTTAATTACTGTAGCTTTATAGTATGTCTTCAAGTCAGATAATGTCAGATTCTGACTTTGTTCTTCTCCTTCAATACTGTGGTGACTATTCTAGCTAGGTCTTTTACCTTTCCATATAAACATTAGAGTCAGTTTTTTGATATCCACAAAATAACTTGCTAAGATTTTGAATGGGACCACATTGAATCTATAGATCAAGTTGGAAAGAACTGACATCTTAACAATATTGAATCCTACTATCCAAGATCATGGAATATCTATTTATTACATTCTTCTTTGATTTCTTTCATCAGAGTTTTATGTATATATGTATATGTATATGTGCTTAAGACATCCTTTTTAATGTTCATCGTTCTAAATCAGTTAAATGTTGCCTCCTTTAGGACTTTTTTTTTTCTTTTTAATGTCGGGCTTTGAGACGACATTCTTAGGGTGAATCAGGAAAGAAATAAGAGTTCCTTTCCCAGAAATTTTATTACATCTCAATGGATTGGGTAAAGCATTGGCCAAGTCACCAGCTTTACTCCAGAGCCCACGCAGGTAGTAGAGAACGGGATTCTATAGAGGGAAAACAAAGTATAATTAACAAAAGAAAGATGAATAAATGCTAGAGGGCAAAAATGATAGATACTCTTTCACATGTTTTATCAAATTCACATTGTTATCTTAAACTCATATTAACAAATTAATTAACACTCTACCCCAAATAATAGTGAGACCTCAAATGTATACTTTGAATACCACTCTGAAAATCCGTCCGTATCTGTTCCCTAAATTCCTTTAGTTTCTACTCACTTTATAACACATTTGCAATCTAGCTTGACCTCAATTACTTTGATGTTGGTCTTTTCTGTCTTCATAATTGTTAATCATTTTTCCTGATAATATTGACTAACATCTCCTCAGAATTTTTTCCTATAATGTGTATATGTCATTGTACTATTCTGACTTTCCTTCCAGTCTCTCAAGATTTCTTATCTTCTTCAATAGCTTCTTTGCTTCTTACCTTCAACATATATATATATATATATATATATATATATATATATATATATATATATATATATATATATATATGCCTCAAGTTCTTTTTATGGCTCCATTTTATTCTTTGTCAGTATTTTCTCTGACAAAGACTGTGTCTTCTCCCACAAGTTTACTTTTAACCTCTATGCAGATAATTCTCAAGCACTGTCTTTCTGGACTTTCTACTACTATCTTTTTTTTCCTCTTAACTCTACATCCTTATTTCTGACTGCCTGCCGGACATGACTGCCAATAAATATCAAGCTCATTATGTACAAACTTTGAAATCATTTTCCCCTCCAAGTGCACCTTTTCCTTGTTTGTTGTTATTTAACACAACTCTTTTCCCCCTAGTAACTCAGGCACAGAAAAAAACAAATCATCTCTTCTTTACCATGGACATTCAATTGGTTATCTAATCCTTTATAAATTAGTTTTAATGTCTTGTACACCAGCGGCCCCCAACCTTTTTGGCAGCAAGGGCCATTTTCGTGGAAGACAATTTTTCCACAGTTGGGAGTGTGGGTGATGGTTCAGGCAGTAATGTGAGTGATGGGAAGCAGTGGGGAGAGGCAGATGAAGCTTCACTCACTCTCACACTGCTCACCTCCTACTGTGTGGCCCAGTTCCTAACAGGCCACGGACTGGTGCTGGTCCATGGCCCAGGGGTTGGGGACCCCTATTGTACACTATTCCATCTCCGTGCCCATCTCTCTAGTTAAAGTTGTATCTTGCCCAAACTCTTGGACAAGATAGAACTTCTTTAAGTGGACTCCTTGCTTTTATTCTCCCCATATTCTACTTCATTGCCATATTAGATTTTTCTTTCTAGTTTTTGTTTCTATGCACAAAACTCCATAATGGCACTACATGGTTTTCTCAATAAGTAAGATGTTTAGCTATGACATGTTGCCATAACATCCTTTTTCAGTCTTTCTCCCAGGATTCCCCCACGTGTACCTTTGCTCTTGTAATACAGAACCATTGGAAAAGTCCCTTACCATGCCTTCTGCTTCTTTCCTCCCTTGCCTTTGCTTATTCTATCTGTCTTTTTTAACTGTTTACATCCTGTCCATGATGTATGACTGAATTCAAATACTCTTATACATTTAGCCACACCAGATGAACTGCCCTAATACTTTGTTCCTCTCTTGTGACCATTAATTTAAGCAGCTTATGTTATAGTTGTTTAAGGACTTATTATTTCTACTAGACTGTAAATTTCTTAAGGACTCTTCTTTTTTCATCTTCACACCCCCTACAACAGCAACTAGTTCTGCAATAAGAATTTTTTAATTTAACTGATTGTTATTTTCATACTTCATTTTTTTCTTACAAAATTTTATAGACGTGCTTCCATTTCATGTTGCATACCATTTAATGAAAGTCACGTTCTTGTTTATTTTTCTTTTATTCTGTTAGAGAAAAATGCTCCAAGCAAACTGGAGCATAAAATACAGCCTTTAGAGAGGTTGTTAGTGTAAAATTTATCACTAAGATTTGCACTTTATATATAATGACCCTTAAACTTTTCTATTGAATAATTAACCTATTTAAATGTTACCTTTAAGTTAAAATATTTATTTATGTGAGTGTAAAAATTATATCAACTAAACATGGGATCCCAAACAAAATAACTGAATAATGAAAAGCTCCAGGTTAAAAATGGGGAAATATATTAAAATTTCTTTTGGGGGCTCTGACTTTATTGCTTATGGCAAACTTGATGCTAAAATGAACCATACATACATCACTACTCTGACAGGCTTGAGAAAATGAAAAATACAAAGCTTTACATAAATCAGCCAACAGATCATATTAAAATGCATAATCTTTAACAGAAGAATAAAGACTTTTAACAGTTCAGAAACCCTTCCTTATGTAGTTGTTTTAGATTTTTCAAACAGCTTTATGAGAAATAATATTTCAAATTAATTATTGGCAAAGCCATTGCATTCATTAAGAAACAAGGTTCATGGAAATTTAGCTCCAATTTTACTAACGTACCCTAGTATCACTTAGTACTTAATTTTGTTTTTTGTTGAAATAACCCATGGGACAATTATATATTTTATATAATTATAAAAGCTCATATTCGTACTAGTTGTAACTTTTAAAGACATCATAATTTCCTGGACCATTCTTGGTCTTTCATTTTATTTTGCTTTTTTTCAGAAACCTCATCAAATATCTTGAAAAAATTTATAACATTAAATCATCTCTCTGCTTTTATTTTTCTCTTCAATCCAACAGATATCTGTGAGCACCTACTCTATTTAAAAAACTGTTAGGCCTGCATGGAATTGACTATAATTATGGACAGAATACAGCATAATTCTAATTCTGATTTTAAATTGAAGTTATTATGAGTAGTCATTATTCCCAGCATTATGATTACAATAACAGTTCACTAGCCTGGCTAATCTGAACTGAAGTTATGGCCATAATATATTGTTGAGTCAAGGTGAAAATAATGTGTGGGATATGAACTTGTTTTTCTAAAATATAGTGGTGGAGACAAGGAGCTTATATATTTAATTATATTTGATTAAGGATAGTAAGATGTAAGCACATAATAACCAGACTGATCATATTGGTTTCTTTGGGGAAAGGGAGCATGAAGGGGAAAAACAGAGAGAAGCTTAATTCTTTATATATCTGTAATTGTGACTTCTTACAATGAGCATATATTTTTAAATTTTAAAATATTTGATTAAGAAAATGAGGCAAATGAGTTCATCAGTGCTAAATGAGTATTTAAATGTTATTCTACAGTGTTTTAGTAGTCTCGGTAGAAAGAGATGCACTAGAGCCCTTTAAAACTTTCCATATAACTTAAGTGAAAACAGTACCCACGATGTGGGTTGAAATCTAGTTGATCCTATAGTAAAGTCTAAGCAGTGAGTCTTGGGGCAATAAATAAATAAATAAAGACTAAAAGTATTTGGATGGTTGGCCTTTTGATTATGTTGTGCATGGGAGTTTACTCTCACAGCTCATAGACGCATGTATAAATTTGAAGATCCCTGCCATGGAGATATGCTGCCACAGTCTCTATACCACCTCAAAAATATTTCTTTACAGAGGGACGAAAGAAGGAGAAAGATAAAGGATGACTTTTATTCGTGAACATTTGGTTCAGCACAAATTTCCTACCACACCCCACCCTTTCCCCATCTTTTGCCCTCAAGCTAAAGAGCAGAAAACTGATCTGGTAGGAGGGAGCAAGGCATTCAGCAGGTTTTAAAACCTTATTCTATAAACCTTATTGATATAACTTGGGATTCAGGTAGATTTTGGCCTTAGGTACCGCTGTGCCATTGCTGCCATAAATGATCACTGGAGCAGATTAATAAATCAAGCGTCAGATTCACCCAAGTTTAGAGAGCTACTTAACTCATTTCTGTCCCTAATGCATAGATTTCAGTAGTACCAACAATTTGTCAGTGTGTCAGGAAGTCATGAATCAAACTGGGCAGTAGAAGAGATTTTGAACCCAAATCTTGATAGATTTAATCAGTTTGGGGCAGGATCATAAAAATAACCAATCAGTTGATTTCCTTCTCTTCCTTCAAATTCTAATTGACTGGCTTTTTTTCTTTAATATTTACTTAGTTGTTGTGTTCTCCTGTGTAGCTTTTTGTTCTTGGTGTTGTTTTAAAAAATAAAGTTTCTGATTGGTGTTTTCATAAAGTTTCACTTTGATGATTTCTCATAAAAGAGGTGTGGCATACCACTTATTCATTTAATATATTTATTTGGTGCTTACATTTATATGCCTGACACTGTTCATTCAGTGGGGATACAATAGCGAATTGAACAACCAAAAATCATTTCCTTCGTGGAGCTTTTATCCTATGGAATGAGACAGATAAACAAATCAAATATATAAAATAGAGGGGATGGGGGAAGTTGCCTCATTGCCCACAGAAATGAAGATTGTAGTTTATGGAATAAACATGATCTGAGAATCTTAGGCTGCTCTGGTGACAGGTTTAAACCCAGATTTAGGGTAGCAAGACTGGTTCTTTTGGTCATACCAGAGAGTGGTGGTGAGCTGTGAGTGGTTGGATTTGGGTAGGGAAAGGCTAAGAGTCTTGCCAGAAGCCTGTAGATACATCCAAAGAGTGATTCAGTGAATTAGAAGTCAAAAGAAAATATTCAGAATGAAGCATGGAGAGAAATAAAGAAAAATACACATTAGAGGTTGAGAAATAAAAATAGTGGAAAGGTCTAAAATGTAAAGTGTCAGAGAGGAGAGGTATAATAGGTAAAGTGCACAAATTGAGAAGATAATGGTTCAGAACTTTCCAAAATTAATTAAACACACTAAGGTACAGATTCAAGAAGTCTTATGAACCGCAGATGGAATAAAGAGAGATTCATATTTAGGTGTGTGATAATAAAATTGCTGGAAACAAAAATCAAAGAAAAAAATTGAAAATAATCAAAATGCATTTTTTAAAAGGCTACATTCAAAGAAGCAACTATTAGAATGAAACCTAACTTTTAAACAGAAAAAAAGGGAATCCAAAACAATGGAGTCATATTCTTGGTAGTGCTAAATGAAAATAACCATCATCCTAGAATCTGTAGCCAGCAAAAAATATCCTTCAAAAATTAAAGTGAAGGTACTTCCAGGATGATGGATATGCATTTGCCAGAACTCATTGGTAGAGCACTTATGGTTCATCCATTTCACTGTAATTTTTATCCTTAAGATATAAATATTTTAACTCTAGTTAAAAACATTTATGTTAAAACCTTAACATACTTTATTATGCTTTGGTGTGTCTGCTAGTAATAATTTTTCTAAGCTTTTGTTTAAAATTTCTTAACTTTATTTTTATTTTACTCCAACATTTTATTAAGGAAAATTGTAAACATACAGAAAAGTCTAAAGGAAGAAGAAATAAAGACCTTCCCAGTTAAAGAAAAACTGAGAGAGTTCTAGACTTGCCTTTCTTATGAGTATTGCTAAAGGGAGTTCTTCAAGTTGAAAAAAAAAAAAGACACTAGACAGCAACACTAAAGCATTTGAAAATGTAAAGCTCTCAAATAAAACGTAAATATGTAGATGTATACAGAGTTTTATAATATTGTAATGGTGGTGTGTAAATTATTTCTAATTCTGGCATAGAATATTATAAGTAAAATCATGAAAAGTAACTATAACTATAAAACTATGTTAGAGGATACAGAATATACAAAGATATAAGTTGTGACATCAATAACATAAGGTAAGAGAGAGGAAGTATAAAGGAGTAGAGTTTTATATGTGATTAATGTTAAGTTGTTATCAGTTTAAAGTAGATTGTTATAGATGTTTGATGCAGTCCCCATAGTAACCACGAAGAAAATTACAGAGAATGCACAAAAGAAATAGAGAAAGGAATCAAAGTGTGTCACTACAAAAAAAAAAAAAAAAATCAAAACACAAAAGACAACTGCAAAAGAGGAAAGGGTGACAAAATAACTAGAAGACTAGAAGACATAAACAATTAACAAGATGACAATAGTGAATCCTCTCTACCACTAACTGCCTTAAATAGAAATAGATTAAACTCCAAATCAAATGACATTGGGGAGGGTGGAGATCAAGATGGTGGAGTAGGAGGATGTGGAGCTCACCATCTACAAAACACCAAAAATTACATCTACATGTGGAACAATTCTCATGGAAAACCAAATGACATAGAGTGGTTAAATGTATTGAAAACAACAACAACAACAATATGCCCTTTATAAGAGATAACACTTTAAATCTAAGGTTATCCATAGGCTGAATGTGCAAGGATGAAACAAGGTATTCAATGAAAATGATAACTAAAAGAGAGCAGGAGTGGCCATACTTATATCAGATAAATAGATTTTTAAGTCAAAAACTGTCAAAAGAGACAAAGAAGAACATTTTATAATGATAAAACAGCAGCTCACCAGGACGTTATAACAACTATAAATATATATACACCTAACAGCAGAGCACCCAAATATGTGAAGCAAACAGTGACAGAATTGAAATGAGAAATAGACAGTAACACAATGATGGTAGAGATTTCAGTCTCTCACTTTCAATAATGTAGAAATCAACCAGATTAAAGGTCTTGACCTATACTGTAGGAAACAGAGGACTTGACCTATACCGTAGACTAATTGGACCTAATAGACATTAAAATAACACTCCACCCAACAACAATAAATTATACATTCTTCTCAAACATACAAGGAACATTCTCCAGGATAGATCACTTGTTAGGCCACAAAACACTTCTTAACAAATTTAAGAAGATTGAAATCATACCAAATATCTTTTCCAACCAGAATGGTATGAAACTTGAGATCAATAACAAAACTGGAAAATTCACAAATATGTTGAAATTAAACAATACACTCTTGAACAACCCATGGGTTAAAACATACACACACACACACACACACACACACTCAAGAGAAATTAGAAAATATCTTGCGACAAATGAGAGTGAAAACAGAATGTACCAAAAATTGTGAAATGCAACAAAAGCAGTACCAAGAGGGAAATGTATAGTGGTAAACACATACATTAAAAACAAAGACAGGGTGATGTTAGCATCATGGCCAGGTGAGACACCCCCTTTGTTGCTCCCCTTTAATCTGCAACCAGTAAAACATCCACAAGTCAGCAAAGGTGGTTCTGCCTAACACACCAGAACACTGCAGAATTTTCACACATCTGTACATTTAAAGGTGGGTGGACTCCAGCACATGGGGGAGGCAAAACCAAGGGAACAGCAGAGGCAATGCCTCTTATCCTGGATCCTCAGCCACTATAGCTGAACCTGCAGCCCTAGCGAACCCAGTAGCAACAGAGGAGTAGCACACACAACTCTGTCCTCCTGGCCACAGCAGTACTTGTGGCCACAGGTAATTGGGCAAAAGTGGTTCAGGGCCTGTGACCCCATCTCTCCAGCCGATACAACCATGACTTAGGCCTTCCTGCTCCCCACCTTCAACAGTGGCAGCCACAAACTCAGAAACTCAAGACACAGCAGAGGCACTGACAACCCCAGCAACCCCCATCTAACCCCCTCCCTCTGCAGCAGTGGAGTCTGTGACTCAGGAGATCCCCAACACAGGAGTAGCACCTGCCACCCCAGTGCCACAGATGCTGGCTCCAACAACAAGCAGTAACAAAGGGCACTAAGCTACACCGCTGAATGACGGAGGCAGTGGAGGGTGGAGAGTGACATCTCTAAAGCGCAACCAGAGGCGGCCCAAGTAAGGAAGACCAAAACTTGTGCTATAGCACTGCCTACCGAGGAAAGAAAGACCTGTAATATCCAACCTGTTGAATCCGTTATTGGAAAAAAAAGCAAAAAAAGCTTTATTTAAAGAAGAAAAGTATTCACTACTTAAAATGAGTAACAAATCATCAAGCATCATAAAGCATCACAGTAACACTGTATCACAAAAAGAAAATGACACTTCTCCAGAAACCAAAAGTAAAGTCATGGAATATTACAAGCTAACTGATAGAGAATGCAAAATAGCTGTCATGAAGAAACTCAACAAGCTATAAGAAAACTCAGAAAGGCAGTTCCATGAGTTTAGGAGTAAAATTAATGAACAGAAGAAATAGTTTACCGAAGAGATTGAAAGTCTAAAAAAGAACCAAAACGAAAGTCTGGAGCTGGAAAACTCAATAAACAAGATGAAGAATGCATTAGAAAGCATTAGAAGTAGAGCAGGCCATGCAAGTGAGAATTAGTGAGCTCAGTGGCAGAACTACAGAAGTGATACAAGTAGAAGAGGAAAGACAATTAAGATCTTTTAAAAAGTGAGGAAATTCTACAAAAGCTATCTGAGTCTTCTAGGTAGGGCACCATAAGGTCATAGGCATCCCAGAAGGAGAAGAGAGTTTTTGTTGTTGCTGTTTTTTAATAACTGAGAAATTCCCAAACCTGGAAAAGGAACTGGATATAAAAGTCCATGAAACTAAGAAAATACCTAGCTACCTCAACACAAAAAGACATTCTCTAAGATACAGTATATTAAAATTGTCAGAAGTCAATGAGAAAGAATTTTAAAGGCAGCCAGGGGAAAAAAGATAGTAACTTAAAAAGGAACCCTTGTAAGGTTAGCACATATGTCAGCAGAAACTCTACAGGCCAGGAGGGAGTGGAATGACATTCTCAAAATACTGAAAAATAAAAATTGGTCCACCAGGAATCCTCTATCTTGCAGTTTTAATTCAGATATGAAGAAGAAATAGTCTTTCTCAGACAAATAAAAGCTGAGGAAGTTCATCAACACTAGATCTGCCTTACGAGAAATGTTGGAAGAAGCTCTTCTACCAGAAGCAAAAAGGCAAAAGTACACAAAACTTTGAGTAAAGTGATAGAGTCAGAAAATTGCGACTCTGTATCAGAATAAGTTTTTAAACACTTTAATGTAGCATAAAGGTTGAAGGGGGAAGCAAGCAGTAAAAATAACTATAGCTACTTAAATTTGGTAATAAATTCACAACATAAAAAGGGGTAATTTGAGACAAAAAAAAGCATAAGAACACTAAGATATATAAAGCAATTACTAACAGACCTAAAGGGAGAAATTGACATCACAATAATAGTATGGGATGTTAACACCCCACATACATCAATGGATAGATCATCCAGAAAGAAAGTCAACAAGGAAACAATGGCCTTAAATGAAACATTAGGCTGGATAGATTTGATAGATTTGTACAGAACATTGGATCCAAATGCAGCAAAATACACATTCCTAAGTGCACATGGAACATTCTCAAGAATAGACCATATGTTCGACATAAAACAAGTCTCAATACATTAAAGGCTGAAGTCATATCAAGCATCTTTTTTGGTCACAATGATATGAAACTGAAATCAACCACAAGAAGAGAGCTGGAATAATCACAACTATATGAAGACTAAACAATATACTACTGAACAACTATTGGGTCAATGAAGAAATCAAAGGAGAATTTTTTTAAAAAATCTGAAGACAAATGAAAATAAAAATACAACATGCTGCTTACATGGTATGCAGCAATAACAGTTGTAAGAGGGAAGTTTCTAGCAATACAAGCCTACCTCAAGAAACAAGAAAAATCTCAAATAAAACAATCTAATCTTACATCTAAAGGAAATAGAAAAAGGAGAACAAATGAAGCCCAAATTCAGTAGAAGGAAGGAAATAATAAAGATTAGAGTGGAAATAAATGAAATAGAGACTAAAAAGACAATAGAAAAGAGCAATGAAACTGAGCTTGTTCTTTGAAAAAATAAAAATAATTGACAACCTTTAGCTAGACTCACTAAGAAAAAAGACAGGAGTCTCTGATAAATAAAATCAGAAAGGGGGGAAATAGCAATGGATACTCAGAAATACAAAGTAATAAAAGAGAATATTATGAACAGCTATATGTCAACAAATTGGACAACATAAAAGAAATGGACAAATTCTTGGAATCATATAACCTTCCAAGACTAAATCATGAAGAAATAGAAAATCTGAATAGTCTGATCACTAGTAAAGA